>NW_006298058.1:379226-391038 GCF_000327345.1 Myotis davidii | reverse complement strand
TGTAATGGGGACAGAGTGATGGCTGAATGTCTTCTCACCAACGTTTTCTGTTCAAGAGGAGGTGGGTAGTAAGGGGCTGACCACTGCCACCCTTTGCAGTAGAAATGCACTGAGTGTCACAAAGCCCAGATGTTTCTGCTTGCAGGCAAACTCCTTTGTATTCACGTTTGCCTACGTAAATAAGAATTCAGAACTGTTCCAAGATTTTATGAAGAAATGTCTCATTTGTCAATGCCTGAAAACCAATCAGAGTAATGTTTACATATTGCTTAGCATGGTTTGGGGTAGAAAACAAAGAGGACAGTAGAAAAACTCTTTGACTGATTATTGGCTTTTCCTGCCCTGAGAGTTCCACTCCTTGCTAACCCTAAAGAATCAAAAGTATGCTCTTTAAGAGAAGTCCTTCACCCCTGTTTTTTGCAAGGTCCTAAAGCAAATATATTTTAAGGTCATATTACTTTGCAAAAATATGCATATAGTAACCCGCCTCCAACCCATTAGATGTATTTATCTTGATCCTACATTCTCTGTGTCTTGAATTATGTTAATGCAAGTGAAATGAAAATAGAAGCCAGTGTACCATACATGACTTGTCATATACCATGTAGCTGCATTATACGCAAGTTAATTTATGAGAATGTAACAAGGGAATTTAACTATAAGCCCCTGGTATGAAGTAAAAATGGGAAGAGGAGGACAAAAAGAGCAGATGGGTAAAGAGGAGGAGGAGGATGGGGAGAGGGACAAGGAGAGAAGAAAGATTTAAATAGTGCAGATACTCATTACCAGTGGCTACATGAGTGTGTGTCCAGGAGGTCAAGGGCACCTAAGGAGTAAGAACTGGACCCATCTCAGATAATATCCCTGCTCACTATGACATCCAGGGATTCACAAATAACTCATGGAAGAAATTATTTCCAAAGGTAACTGAGGGCTGCCATTAAAACATGCAAAACATTTTACTATTCAAATTAAACTTGGTGACGGTATCTTACACTGCTTCCTAAATTGTACCACCCAATGCCAAAAAATATATGCTTATTTTATAATTAGGAGCATTTTTGCCTTCTATTTAAATACTAGAGGCCCAGTGCATGGATTCGTGCACATTGAAAGGAAATTAATTAGAAGGTGGCCGGCGGGAGGGACTGTGTGAGATTCCAAGGGGTCACAGAGAATGACAGATGTGAAGTAATTCAAGTTGTTTTTTGTCTTCATAATGCCTATGCTATCATTGTTTACCTCAAGCCCACTGTTCTATGAAGGAACTAGGGGCTCAGTGCACAAATTCGTGCACCTTGAAAAGAAGTGTGGGCCACGAGACTGTGTTTGGCACAAGGGCAGGCATGGGCCAGCCTCTCCTGCTGCAGCCTCCGCAGGGTGTCTGCTGGCAGCCCCACTCCCGCTGCCACTGGTCCCACACACTGACGGCGCTGGCCCCACTCATACCTGCTCACAGCAAAGAGCGATTGGGGCCAGTGACAGGAATGGGTGTGAGCGGCAGCTGCTGCCCCAATTGCCCCTCAAGAGCAGGGGGAGATAGAGAAACTTTCAGGGGCAGTCAGGGCCGGCAGCCACCACTCGCATCCATTGATGGTGCCGAGTGATTGAAACCAGTGCCAGGCACCAGCAGTGGGTGTGAGCAGCAGCTCCAGTGCTGGCTGCGGGTGCAAGCGGGGCCAGCGCCGGCAGCAGGTATGAGCGCTGGGTGGGCCCACAGGGTGTGGGAGCAAAGAATTTTCAGTAACCACCAGAGGTTCGCCCCACTAACAGCAACCGGTGCCCACCTTGGTCTGGCTCCCCCACTCACCTGCTCCACCATCCCACCGTGGCCAATGCCTGTCATGTTCCCCACATGCCCCCTGGTGGTCAGCGCACATTATAGCGACCAGTTGTTTGGTTGTTCCAGTTGTTCCACTGTTCGGTCTATTTGCATATTAGCCTTTTATTACATAGGATGTGTAATACTTGGAATTTTGAAAAAGTCCTTCTAAACTAGCTACAAAGACAACAAGCCTCCACGGACTTATTTTGTGAACAAATGCAAATAGATGAGTTCATTGTATACTGGAAGTTCTCCAAATTAACTTCCATTATAATACAATGTGTAATAAAGAATCAGTCATTTAAATGTGCTCACTTAAAGTTTACTCCTGATGGGGGTCAGGGCAAGCCCACCAGAATGTGCCACCTTGGCCTGTAGAACACTTTGAGCTGAAGATAATCACAGCCCAACAGACTCAAGATCTTTTAACCTTCTCCTGGTGCCTAAAATAATTTACATAGATAGAGGGCCTGTGCCAGGAAGGAAGCTATGACCAGAGATAGTTTTACCAGACATTTGCTCTTCCCATCTTCCTATCAATTGTCTTCATCTCCTTTGAAGTCCCAAAACCCTACCCTCTTCTCCTCAGCTCAAAATGGCATAAAAGCCTCAATTGCCTTACTGAACAAGAGCCTCTCATGCATTTGTGGGGCTCCTGTACATACAAAATTCACTTTGTGTAGCTTTCTTTCCTGTCAATCTCTCTTATGTAATTTTTATTGCACCCACACTAGAAGGGAAGACAGAAAAATTTTTCCTCCCCTCCACTCCACAGTAACTATAGCATTTGTTCGGAACTGAGTTTTCAGAGGAGGCGTATTTTATTAGTAATATTGTTTAGAATTGCCAGCACACTGAATTTTGGTTAATTTGATTACTGTTTTTGAATCAATGCATACTGTATTTTGCCTGTGCCCAGAGCTGACCATTCTCATACCCTCCCCCTTGGTCCGCCACTGCCAGGATTGCTCCGTACCTGAAAACTTCTTTCACAACATAACAGGTAAATGCTATGGCAGTTTATAAGCTGAATACAAAGTGCTAATGCCTTTTTGCTTGTTAATATAAGTAAATAGCCCCTAAGAGCTATACTGACACTCAGGTCCCACTCCAAATCTACTGATTAAAAATCTCAGCAGAGAAGGCTGGGAATCTGAATTTTAGGATTCTCACCTGCCTTCCTTTCCCCTCCTCCTTCCTTCATGATTTTGATATTGGGATGGAGAACCAAACTTTGGGAATAGTTTACAAGAAGTCAGTGAATCTGTTTAAGGGGACATTTGTGCTCATTGGGATAAAGCCCCTTTCCATCATTACTGGCATCAAAATTACCTGGACTCTTGTAAGCATGCAGCTTCTTCACTCCTACTCAGGCCTGTGGGCTGGGGTACCCAGGTGACTCTAAAGTACCCAAACTTTGAAAACCATTGATTTTAGATGATATTTTCTTTTTTTTAAATTGAGGTCTGATTAACATATAACATTATATTAGTTTCAAGTGTACAGTATAATGATTCAATATTTGTATATATTGCAAAATGATCACCACAAAAAGTCTAGTTAACATCCATCACCACATATAGTTAAAGACATTTTTTTCTTGTTGTGAGAACTTTTAAGAACTATTCTCTTGCCAACATTCAAATATACAATGCAATATTATTAACTATAGTCACATGCTGTACATTCCATCCCCAGGACTTATTTATAACTGGAAGTTTGTACCTTTTGACTAAGGTGGTATTTTCTAAGCCTGATAAATCTAAAGACCTCTGAGACATTTGTTTAGCATACAGAATCTACTTCTTTCGACTTCCTCAGGACAACTGAAATTAAATCTTTGGGAAGGGATTTGGGAATATTTAAATTTAACAAGTGGTTTTTGTCATTAGGCGAATTAGGACACACTGCCTGAATGCCAAGGAGCAAAAATTGGTCAGCCCAACATATGCCACTTTGGTAATTGATTATTTTGAATTAAAGGTACTTGGGAAACAGCTGATGGAAGAAGGGCAATCTCACCCTCCTCTCTGTCTTTCTGAAAGCAGGAAGTAAAGTACTCTTGTGGCCAGACATGGGAAATTCGGGGTCTAGAGCAGTGAAAATTTGCTTAGTTTCTTCACTAGTAGTATCCAAGCCTAAGTTTCTTTGTCCTCTCCGTTCTTTATAAATTTATTTTTTTGTCTAAAAAGTATAAAAGTTGCCTGTTTTCATAATGTTTTTAGGTCTCATGTCTATGAGACTTCCATCTATACAAACTTGATTTTCTCCTGTTAATGTCTCACAACAATTTTATTGTGGGTTTTTTTTTTTCAAATTTTTATTTATTGGTTTGAGGGGGAGAGAGAGAAATAGCAATTTATTGTTCCACTTATTTATGCCTTCGTTGATTGATTCTTTTATGTGCCCTGACAGGGAATCAAACCCACAACCTTGGCATATCAGGATGACACTCCAACCACCTGAGCTACCTGGACAGGACTCAGTTTAATTCTTAAACCAGCCAAAAGAACTCAGAAAGGTAGAAGGAAAATTCTTCCCTCCCTGACTTCAGTACAGCTCACATTTATTGAATACACACTGTGTTCTGGGTACCGTTTGTTGGCATAAGAACGCCCAAACCTGTAAAGAATTTTTATGAGTTTATTTGAGCCAAAGCTGATGACAATTGCTGGAAGCAAGATCTCAAATGTTTTGTAGAATAGGAGTTTTGCAGTTTATTTTATGCATTTGAAACTAAGGAGGGAAGATAAGGAAGAGTACATGAAGGTGGGAATAGGATTACAGAAGAGTTGAGATTATGTGCTCTCTTGGGGTGGTCAGGCTTGAAGAAAAGTCTGCAAAGAGGCATTTCAAAGGTGTGCTAACTTAGTTGCACAGAAACAATGGACATGGCTTCCCTAAGGCAAAGATAAGCTTTTTACAAAAAGTCATATTCCTGGGGTGTGACTACCTTCCATGACCTGACCAGTTAGAAACGTGCGATCAGGTCACCCTGTGAGGTTACTTTCCATCGAATCCCTTTTTCACCTGTGCATTCTAAGTGCTTTCATGTTTATTTGCTCACTTAATCCCAATAGCAACTCTACATAGTACTGTCTTCATTTCACAGAGTAGCTGCCCGTCTTCGCCAATTCACTAACGGTGGATTTCACCATTTAAATATCAGGGCAGCCCTAATTGGTTTGACTCAGTGGATAGAGCATCGGCCTGCGGACTGAAGGGTCCCAGGTTTGATCCCAGTCAGGGGCATGTACCTTGGTTGCGGGCACATCCCTAGTGGGGGATCTGCAGGAGGCAGCTGATCGATGTTTCTCTCTCATCGATGTTTCTAACTCTCTATCCCTCTCCCTTCCTCTCTATAAAAAAAATCAATAAAATATATTTTAAAAAATACTGCAAGATTTTAAATAAATAAATATCAGGGCAATCTCATTTCACATATCTTTAGTCTTTTAGATTAGAATCTGAGCCCTCTAATGCCTTGAGAGTAAGCACCGAATTACAGTTCATTTTACAAAGCATACTATAAACTTCTTTGCATAAAATAGGAGTTCCGTACATATTGTTGCTTCTAAGGAATCAGAGACATTCTGCTTTTTGTCCAGTGCATTTGACAGTGTAAATAAAAGTCTACCTTGATTTTGAAGATGTGGAGACAGAGTTGGCAGTAAAAGCAGGGACCTTTTGTGTTACTCTGGCTGGGAGTCCTACATAAATTGAACCAGGAAAAGAAAACAGAAAGATCATCTGGTTTGGCTGGCTCGACTAGCCCGGATCCTGGCTGGGGAAGAGAATTTCAGTGCAGAAGAGAAAGGTAATAGATATTTCCAGTTTCCTGTCACACCCCTTCTCCCACATGCTTATCCACATTCTAATCAGCCTCCTGGGACTAATAGGTTCCAGTTTACTAAAAACCCACACTCATTTTCCCTTTCTAATTCTTTTTACACTTGCCTGTACTTTAAGATTACACTTTTTCCCCTGCTTTTCTAGTCTCTGATTATTCAATAACAAAAACGCTAACACTTCCAAGATTTTCGCCATTCATCTCCAATTTGGAGACAGTCAGGACAAAGGGTATGCTGTTTTCTGATCAAGTTATCCTAACTCCTCCAACTGTGAGGAAGCTTTTCCTTTCTCTGTAATTCAAAATCACTCTCTTGAAACTTAAAACATGCACTAAGTATCTATTATTGTTCAAGTTTTTCTTCTTTTTTTAAAATTTCCATTCAGGTTTTTCTATTAAATCTTAGCAAACTGGAGTAGGGGGTGGGAGGGTAGGAAGTATTCATATCTCCATTTTTTTTCTCAAATAAAACTAAAAAAGATACAGTGGGGTTAACAATTTGCCTAAAATCATGCAGCTGGTAGGAGAAAGAAACAGAATTTGCAGCTAGGTCTGACTTCAAAGTGTATGTTCTTTCCACCATGTTATGATTCTCAGCCTTCAAGCTTTTTCTGTTTGCTCGTTTCATATGTTGATGTTATCGTCTCAGATGAGAAGCATGCAGAAAGCATGGAGAGCTCCCCATACCGTGCTGTGTTCTCAGTAAGAACGCCAGAAAAAGAAGGGATGGCTCCTCGCCTCAAACCAATCTCACTAACTCATCTCCTGAAGCCTCCAAATCAAAAACTCCTCAACCAAATTGAATTTTCATTATTCTTCTACCATAATCATAAATCATTTGGGGATGTCACTAGAATAAGACTGCCCCTTAGGCAATCTCAACATCATTTGTTCTCTTAGCAGTGAAAGGGCACCAGGTGTTACTGGCAGAGATAGACTGCACTGCAGTTCAACAACCTTGGTATTTGAGTTTGGCAAAGAAAGAATTCAGAGCCAAGGAATTCAAATCTAAGGAAAAAGTTTATTTAGAAAGTCATAGAGGTAGAAAGAAGTGAACCAGCTGGCTCAGGAAACAAGTTACAGAGGCAAAAAAGGGGTCCTAGGAGCTTAGGAAAAAGAAAGAGAGAATAAACCTGGGGGAAGGATAGGAGGAAGAGCCCAGGCATACTCCTCTGGGTTCTCCATTCTGAGGATTTTTTACCCACCCTCTAAAGATGGGAATCTTAGGAGAGGTCCCAGGGGAAGATCTGGGTCAAATATCCATCAGCTTTCCAGGTGTGTTCTTTGAGAGTTGTGGTTTCTACTGATTGGTCAATCCAAGGGCAGTTGATCATGATGTCAGCCATAGCATCACTGGTCTGGTTTTGCTGCTTTTCTGGGCCTGGAGCTGAAATACAACTGAGACCTAGATGTTACCTCTAGGGCTTAATACTTACAGGAGTGGCTGTGCAAGGGCTTGTATGGGAGTCCTATGAGACTTTTTCACTTCTTCTTGTTCCGCCTCTAAGGGGATCTACCGCAAAACTAATGACCTGCCAGGAGAGGCAAGGTCAGGGGAGGGTCTGAACCGCATGACCAGCGATATGAAAGGTCAGGGGGTCTAACCCATATGATCAGCAATATAATAGGAGAGGAAAGGTTACCCTGGGGGCGAAGTCCTTGTTTTCTCAGTTTTGCCTCTTGCTAGGCACCTGGATCTTTCCACCCTGGTGATCAGTACCTGGCCCATAGTCCTCGCTCTGTTCACCTCTCTCAAACTGCCTATTACAGTTCTTGAAGGTTTTATACCATGTGTCCTCTTTGCATGATGTATCTCCACTCAAGAGACAATTGACTACAATGATACAGAAACTGTTTTTCTTACGAGCAATTATCTTGGATCATTTAACACAGGCAAAGCTTTTCCTTGCTCTATCCATTGAAAATTACTCACTTAGAACTTTAAAAAGTTGTCAGATCTGTGGGATATGCCATTGGTACTTTAATAGGTATTGTATTGAATCTACAGGTTGCTTTGGGTAGTATGGACATTTTAATGATGTTGATTCTACCAATCCATGAACATGGTATATTCTTCCACTTGTTTAATCTTCCTTTACCTCTTTTTTCAACGTCCTATAGTTTTCCCAGTACAGGTCTTTTGCCTCCTTGGTTAAGTTTATTCCTAAGTACCTTAATTTTATTTTGTTTCAATGATAAATAGGATTATTTTTTAGTTTCTCTTTCTGAGAATTCATTATTGGTGTATAAAAATGCCATAGATTCCTGGGTGTTAATTTTGTATCCTGCTACATTGCAGAATTCATTTATTAAAGTTAGTAGTTTTTTGGTGGAATCTTTAGGGTTTTATTTTTACAATATCATGTCATTTGCAAATAATGAGAGTTTTACTTCCTCCTTTCCAATTTGGATGCTTTTATTTCTTCTTTTTGTCTGATTGCATAGGACTTTCAGTATTGGGTTGAATAAGAGTGGTGAAGGTGAACATCCCTGACTTGTTCCTGTTCTTAGGGGAAATGGTTTTAGTTTTTGCCCATTCAGTAAGATGTTGCCTGTAGGTTTGTCATATATAGCCTTTATTATGTTGAGGTATGATCTCTCTATTCCCACTTCGCTGAGAATTTTTATCAAAAAATGGTGTTGGACTTTGTTGAATGCCCTTTCTGCATCAATTGATATGATCATGTGATTTTTGTCTCCCAATCTGTTTATGTGATGTATTATATTTATTGATTGGTAAACATTCAGTACACTGCTGTTGGGAATGCAAACTGGTGCAGCCACTGTGGAAAACAGAAAGGAGTTTCCTCAAAAAATTAAAAATGAACTTCCATTTGACCCAGTGATCCCACTTCTAGGAATATGTCCTAAGAAACCAGAAACACCAATCAGAAAGAATATATGCACCCCTATGTTCATAGCAGTGCAATTTACAATAGCTAAGATCTGGAAACAGCCAAGTGCCCATCAGCAGATGAGTGCATAAAAAAGCTGTGGTACAGCCTTAGCCTGTTTGGCTCAGTGGATAGAGTGTTGGCCTGCTGACCAAAGGGTCCAGGGTTTGATTCCGGTCAAAGGCAATGCCTGGGTTGTGGGCTTGACCCCCAGTGTAGGGTGTGCAGGAGGCACCCTATTGATGATTCCCTCTCATCATTGATATTTCTCTCTCTCTTCCCTCTCCCTTCCTCTCTGAAATAGAAAATAAAAAAGCTGTGGTACACTTACATAATGGAATATTATGCAGCTGTAATAAAGAAAGAACTCTTACCATTTACAACAGCATGGATGGACCTGGAGAGTATTATGCTAAGTGAAATAAGCCAGTCAGAGAAAGATAAGTATCACATGATCTCACTCATATGTGGAATCTAATGAATAAAATAAACTGATGAACAAAATAGACCCAGACACATAGAAGCATGGAACAGACTGATGAATTTCAGAGGAAAGGCAGGGATAGGATGTGGGTGGAAATTGATTAACTGGGGAACTTACATGCATATATGGATGCAGACAACAGAGTGGTGAAGTCCTGAGAGGGGCAGGTGTGGAGGGGGTCAATGGGAAGAAAAAAACACACAAAAAAACAAAGAAGACATCTGTAATACTTTCAACAATAAAGAAAAAAAAGTTATGTCAGGCCCTGACCAGTGTAGTTCAGTTGGTTGGAGCATCATTCCATGCACTGAAGGGTTATGGGTTCAATTTCTGGTCAGGGCACATACCCAAGTTGAGGTTTATCCTCAGTTAGGATGCATGCAGAAGGCAACACATCAATGTTTCTCTCTCATATCGATGTTTCCCTCTCTCTCTTTCTCTCTCTCACTCTCCCTTCCTCTATCTCTAGAATTAATGAGAAAAAAACCTTGGGTGAGGATTTTTTTAAAAAGTTATGTCAGGACATCATTTTTAGTATTTCATGGTCCCATAAGTTCTGTTGTATGTTTTGCACACCCATAGTATACTTCTGTTCAGTAACTTAACTATAGAATAGATGAGATGGCATTCATTTGTAGATCTTTTCAAAAATTTCAGGTGAAAAATAAGAAGAGGGTAAAGTTTACCTTTCATGTAAGAAAAAAAAACTAGGTATTAAGTGGAGTTCAAATTATCTGTTCACTCAACTGCTGATTTCCAGATTATAGAACTTAAATTGTATAGGTCTGCCTACTTCTCTCCATCGCATTGCCCTTACCCTAATTCATGCTGCCACCCTTCCTTTCCTTGACTACTGCAATAACCCTCTAACTCTTACTTACTACAGTTTATTCTATACTCAGTACAGTGATGTTTTTGGAGAGTAAAATGTGTTCAAAAAAAGGGAGTTTAGCTCTACTCCCAACCCATCTGCACAGGTATTGTGTGAAAGATTCTTACTTTTTTCTTTCTGGTTGACTGACACCTAACAAAGCAAAATCCTACAATAATAACTATAATATATTAAACAAATTATCTGTTCACTCAACTGCTGATTTCCAGATTATAGAACTTAAATTGTATAGGTCTGCCTACTTCTGTTAGGGCATCCTATTTATACTAAGGATCATTGGTTGGCTGATATTCTAAATTAAAATCAATCTAGTAGTAGCTGTCCTGGTAATGACAGATTTGATTGTTAATTTCTCATTATATCAATTCAAGGTTTTCAAAAATGTATACAAATGGTACTTTTTAAAGAATCTGCTTTTGTAATTCTAGCAGACAATCATTACTTACATTTTTGCTAAGCTCAATACCCTTTTGATCTATCTACCGACAACACCTAATGAGTCAATAGCCAGCAGTTAATCAAATTAAAAGACTGGGAAAGTGTCAATACAGTCTTGATCTGTGAATAGTTGACAAACATTAGGCAATTAATGGATTTCAAGTGCATGATGGACAGGTTTATTAATATGCCGATTACATTCTGGGAATCTTCAGTAGAAGATATTGCTTATCTTCAAGATGTCAAACTTGCTTCCAGTGGATAAATTATCACGGTACAAAAATAAACTGCCCTACAGCCAACATTGTACTCAATGGGCAAAAACTAAAAGCATTTCCCTTAAGATCAGGAACAAAACACCACTTTCACCACTCTAATTCAACATAGTACCTGAAGTCCTAACCACAGTGATCAGACAAGAAGAAAAAATAAAAGGCATCAAAATTGGAAAGGAGGAAGTAAAATTGTCATTATTTGAAGATGACATAATATTGTACATAAAAACCTTAAAGATTCCACAAAGACACTACTAGACTTAATAAATAAATATGGCAAAGTAGTAAGATAAAAAATTAAATCCAGAAATTGATGGCATTTTATATACTAACAAGAGGCCCAATACATGACATTCATGCTAGAGTAGGCCTTCCTTCCTCTGGTTGCCAGCACCAGCTTCCCTCTAGCACCCAGGACCCAGGCTCTGCTCTGGCCGCCAGTAGGCAACAGGGACCCGGGCTTCGCTCCAGCCCCGGCTTTGTCCAGAAGGAGGTCCAGAATAACTCCAGAAGGACATCTGATCTAATTAGCATATTGCCCTTTTATTATTATAGATAATGAACTCTCAGCTAGAGGAACTGAATAAATAATCCCATTTACCATTGCAACAAAAAAAAGGGAAAATAAGATACCAAGGAATAAATTTAAACAAGGAAAAAAAAGACCTATACTCAGAAAAGTATAGGACATTGAAAAAAGAAATAGAGGAAGATAAAAACAACTGAGAGTATATAGAGTGTTCATGGATTGGAAGAATTAACATCATTAAAATGTCCATACTACCCAAAGTATTCTATAGATTCAATGCAAGCCCTATTAAAATACCAATGGCATATTTTACAGATCTAGAACAAATACTCCAAAAATGTACATGAAACAAACAAACAAAAAACCCTGCATAGGTGCAGCAATCTTGAGAAAGAAGAACAAGGTTGGAGGGATCACAATACAGGATATCAAGTTATACTACAAAGCCACTGTTCTCAAAACTGCCTGGTACTGGCACAAGAACAGACATATAGCCCAATGGAACAGAACACAGACCCCAGAAATCAACCCAAGTCATTATGCTCAATTAATATTTGACAAAGGAGGCAAGAGCATACAGTGGAGTTAAGACAGTCTCTTCAATAAATGGTGTTGGATAAATTGG
>NW_006298058.1:369705-379007 GCF_000327345.1 Myotis davidii | reverse complement strand
GTTTGAAAGACAAAAATCTTGCATAACCAACAAACAACAAGTGCTGGCAAGGATGTGGAGAGAAGGGAAACCGAGTACACTGCTTTTTGGAATGCAGACTGGTGTAGCCACTGTGGAAAATAGTATGGAGTTTCCTCAAAAAATTAAAAATGACACTGCCATTTGACCCAGTGATCCCACTTCTGGAAATATATCCTAAGAATCCTGAAACACTAATCAGAAAAAAATATGTGCACCCCTATGTTCAGCAGTGCTATTTACAACTAGAGACCCAATGCATGAAATTCATGCATGGAGGGAGGGGTGGTGTTCCTCAGCTCTGCCTGCACCCTTTCCAATCTGGGACCCCTTGGGGGATGTACGACTGCTGGTTTAAATCCAATCCCTGCAGGATGGGGCCTAAACTGGCAGTCAGACATCCCTCTTGCAATCTGGTGGCTCCTAACCGCTCGCCTGCCTGATTGTTGCCTAACTTCCCTCCCCTGCTGGCCTGATCACCCCTAACTGCCTCTGCTTGGCTGCCTGATCGCTCCTAACTGCCTCTGCTTGCTGGCCTGATTTTCCCCTTACTGGTCCCCTGCCGGCCTCATCATCCCCTTATTGCTCCCCTGTCATCCTGGTCACCCCCTAACTGCCCCCTTGTCAGCCTGGTCATCCCCTAACTGCCCCCCTGCTGGCCTGGTCGACCCCTAAGTGCCCCCCTGCCGGCCTGGTCACCCTCTAACTGTTCCCCTGTCAGCCTAATTGCCCCTAATTGCCTCTGCCTCGGCCCCCACCACCATGGCTTTGTCTGGAAGTCAAATGTCCAGAAGATGTCCAGTCAACCCCGTCTAATTAGCATATTGATCTTATTAGTATAGATAGTGAAGATCTGAAAACAGCCCAAGTGCCCATCAGGAGATGAAGGAATTAAAAAGCTGTGTTACATTTACACAATAGAATATTATGTGGCTATAAAAAAGGAGGATCTCTTACATTTTGTGACAGCATGGAGGGACCTGGAGATTATTATGCTAAGCAAAATAACCCAGTTAGATAAAGATAAATATCACATGACCTCACTTATATGTGTAATCTAATGAACAAAATAAACTGATGACCATAAAAAGTCCAGAGGTATGAATGCATGGAACAGACTGATAGATCTCAGAGTCATGGTGGGGGCTGAGGAGCAGGAAGAGATTAATCTGTATGTCCCTAGCCCATGGACAGAGACAATAGTGTGGTGAAGGCTTGAGGTGGGGTGGATACTGGGTGGAAGCAGGGAGGAGGGAAATGGGAACGTCTCTAATACTATCTATACTAATAAAAGGGTAATATGCTAATTAGACTGGGTTGACCGGACATCTTCCGGATGTCCGACTTCCTTCCGGACAAAGCCACAGTGACGGGGGCCAAGGCAGAGGTGGTTAGGGGCAATCAGGCTGGCAGGGGAGCAAGCAGTTAGGGGTGATATCAGGCTGGTGTGAGGAAGCAAGCAGTTAGGGGTGAGATCAGGCCAACGTGGGGGAGCAAACAGTTAGGGGGCAATCAGGCCGGCAGGGGAGGGCAGTTAGGAAGTGACCAGGCTGGCAGGGGAGGACAGTTGGGGGCAATCAGGCAGGCAGGCAAAGGTGGTAAGGGGTGATCAGGCAGGCAGGCAGGTGAGCAGTTAGGAGCCAGCAGTCCTGGATTGTGGCCCTGTGGGATCGGGCCTAAACTGGCAGTCGGACATCCCCTGAGAAGTCCCAGATTGGAGAGGGTGCAGGCCGGGCTGAGGGACATCTCCTCATGCATGAATTCCATGCACCAGGCCTCTAGTAAGCAATAAATAAATATAAATATAAACATAAGTATAAATAAACTACCCTCAATTTTATTCAGGAAATTCTAAGAATAAAGTAACCCATACTGTTACTTAAACTTATATTTAGAAAGGTAAAAGATTTCAAGTAAGAATATTAAATTAGTTCAAAAACACAGACTATTTTCCTAGATTCTGATTTTTTTAAACATATCTCCTAATAAATACTTATTTATTCTGGGTTAGGCAGATGAAAGAGCTACCTGGATTCTAGAAGTACTCTTGAAATCATATTTAAATCAAATTGAGCTCTTACTCCATTAGACCAGTGATACACGTTCAGAATCCAGTAAGAGGCATGATCCACAACTTCTGTCCGTCATTCCCATTTTGTTTACTACAGTAGCCCAAATCTCATTGTGTTCCACTCAGCCAGAAACTCCACTTCTACATGGAAGTCAGCTACATTATCTCTCAAAGGCAAATGAAAAAAAAAAAATGTAGAGTCCTACTTCCCAGAGATCTTTAATGGCGACTGAAAGTAAATCCAAGCACTTAAATTTTTAACATAGCCCTAACTGGTTTGGCTCAGTGGATAAAGCGTCGGCCTGCAGACTGAAAGGTCCCAGGTTCGATTCTGGTCAAGGGCATGTGCCTTGGTTGCTGGCACCTCCCCAGTGGGAGGTGTGCAGGAGGCAGCTGATCAATGTTTCTAACTCTTTATCCCTCTCCTTCCTCAGTGTAAAAAAAATCAATAATATATATTTTTAAAAATATATTTTAACATAATGAGAAAGGATCATTTAGTTCGTGCTTTCAAAATATAATCTTTTCAATCTAGATCTGAATAACTCAAGTGTGAAGAATCGGCAAGCACATGGAGAACAAGAAACAAATTTACATTAACAGGTTTCACTATATCAACTGAGAGTCATAAGAGCCTCACACGCTCTAATAAGCCCAGGGAATGCATAAGAGCCAAGAAAGCCAAGGACAAATTAAAAGGAGAGTCGAGGTCAGACTTGGTTCATAGACACTTTTGGAAATAGCTTGTTTTCAAGTTAAAAACCTTACTGATTTGAAAATAAATCTTACCACTATTTAAAGGGAATTTTAAAAAAATAATCACTAGCATAAGAAATGTCTTGGTTTTAACAGAAACTAGGCCTAATGCTAACTCAAAAGAAAAATAAAGAAATTAAAAAATGGAATATATTCTATAGTCAACAAGAACTTTGGGCCCTGACCGGTCTGGATCAGTGGATAGAGCGTCGGCCTGTGGACTGAAGGGTCCCGGGTTCGATTCTGGTCAAGGGCATGTTCCTTGGTTGCGGGCACATCCCCAATAGGAGGTGTGCAGGAGGCAGCTGATCGATGTTTCTCTCTCATCGATGTTTCTAGCTCTCTGTCCCTCTTCCTTCTTCTCTGTAAGAAATCAATAAAATACATTTTTTAAAAGAACTTTGGGCATAAATTAAGTAGTTCTTATAAACTAAGGCATAGACTGCTCAAATAAAATATTCTCTCATATGAGAGAAAATTGCTCTGCTATGTATTCTTTACTTCATTGGGTCACAACACAGCTTGGGCATGAAGGAGAAATTTGTGTCAATTAACTTTCATTAATATTACAATTTCTCTTCCACCAAAATCCATTCTATATTGTGTTTAAAAGTTAATATGATGAGTCCAGCTGACGTGGCTCAGTGGTTGAGCATCAACCTATAAGCCAGGTCAGGGCATATGCCTGGGTTGAGGGCTCAATCCCTAGTGTGGCCGGGGGGAGTGCAGGAGCAACCGATCAATGATTCTCTCTCATCATTCATGTTTCTGTCTCTCCCTTTCCCTTCCTCTCTGAAATCAATAAAACTATATTTCTTTAAAAAGTTAGTATGATGAAATGTAAAGAAAAGTTAATCAGGTATACAAAGTGAATTAAGAGAATCTTTCCTTCCCAATTTAATTTAGTGAATTTGAAAAAATAAACTATTGAAACCTAACAAAATTGTGTGTTGGCTTCTGCTGTTTTTACTCAAGCCAATATCTTTAATATAATTTTCTATTTTAAATTAATGTTAATTATTTTTTAAAACATAACTTACAACTTAAAATATCTTTAACATAAATTGCTATAAAGAATCTTTTACTAAGAATTATTCTAAATCAAAAGAAAATAACCCCTATGGTGAAAAGGGGATTTAGTTACTGTTGCTATTCATTTTATTTTCACTAAGAATCACTATCCTACTTGATTTTTTTTTCCAAATATTTTTATTGAATTTTTACAGAGAGGAAAGGAGAGGGATAGAGAGTTAGAAACATCGATGAGAGAGAAACATTGATCAGCTGGCCCCTGCACACTCCCCACTGGGGATGTGCCCACAACCAAGGTACATGCCCTTGACCGGAATCGAACCTGGGACCCTTGAGTCCGCAGGCCGACACTCTATCCACCGAGCCAAACCGGCTAGGGCTACTTGATTTTTTTATAAAGTGTTTTCATTTGACAAAAATTCATATTTATACAGCACTGCTTCCCCTCCCCCCTTTTCCAGATTCTGAATAACCCAGAAGCACTTCGAGATTTGGCTAGAAAGCTTCTATGCAATCCAGTCCTTACTTATGACCAATCCAGAGAAACATGTGACCTAGATCACTCTTGAGTAGTAAGGTTCATCTTGCATTAATTAGAATTGATTTAATTGCAAACATCCCAAACAAAGAAATGTATCCCTGAGATCTGGAGTTTTTCACACCAAAATGAGTATAAACTTTATAAGCTTCTTACTGTTTTCTTTATTTTTATTCTAATCTCAAGCTGGAAAAATTCATATTCCTTAGAAAACATTATGTACTGCTTGGTCATTGGTAAGCAGGTAATTTTTTAACAGCAGATCTGTAGAAGACAAGGAGGAAAAGGTAATGGCTCTGATTTGCCCCACTGCCAAATACCAGGGTGTTAATTCTCCCACATGGCTGATTTCCAGCCACCAGTGTGACAGCAGCAAAAGCAGAGTCGGGAATAGATGCTCAGTTGGACACCCATAGTCCTTCCCCCATATAGACACAATAGACATAAATAAACTCAGGAGCATAGTGAAGTGAAGTAAAATAATTAGGATGTGATGACTTGAATATTTATTACTTTTTATTTTAATAGTTTGCTTATATAATGTAATTTTTAGCAATGACTGTGTTTAACAACTTCAACTAATTCCTGAAAATTGGGTGCGCAGCTCTCATGAGCCAGTGAGAGCAGACACCAGCATACCTCGGTGCTCTTGGTAGTCTCTTTCCTTGAGTCTGTTTTTGTTCTTTACTCTAAACCAGTGGTTCTCAACCTTCTGGCCCTTTAAATACAGTTCCTCATGTTGTGACCCAACCATAAAATTATTTTCGTTGCTACTTCATAACTGTAATGTTGCTACTGTTATGAATCGTAATGTAAATATCTGATATGCAGGGTGGTCTTAAGCGACCCCTGTGAAAGGCTTGTTCGACTGCCGAAGGGGTCGCGACCCACAGGTTGAGAACCGCTGCTTAAGTAGATTACTCACTTTATGTCTTTTTCTTTCTATGTTTATCAAGACCACTAAGGAATTTAATCATGTGAACAGTTTTGGCTACATACCATGGAGATGTTTAAATATTATTTTTAAATTTCTATTTATTTTGTACATTATCTGTTGTTTGTATTATTAACCAAATGCTATTTAGAGATACTTGTGGGTTTTGCCTTTTGATTGTTTGCTTTTAATTTCCATCAGTGTAGAGTATTTTCTTTAAGCTTATTGATTTCTAGTTTTGCGGCATTGTGATTTGAGAATATGACCTATATAATGTCTACTTTTAAAGCTCATTAAGATTTAAGCAAAGGAACAGTGATCACATGAACCCCAGTTTCACGGCACTTACTTGAGTCACTGGGGAAACAAAGCTGATGTTTAATCAATGCTCCTTGACAGTGAGTTTTCATACCACTTTAGTGGTGTTCAATACCTTCTCCTTAATCCAAATAAACCAGAAGTCATATTCTCTGAACAGAGGAATAAATGTGAATAAAATGATGAACTTTTCTTGTTAAATCTTTGTGATTACTTATGACGTAACTAACAGACCACTGAGTGGGGCCCTCAAGCCCTCTGGCCTTAGTTTCTCCTCTGTAAAGTGAGGGATAAATGACATGGTCTACCAGGTCTCTTCACCAAAACCAGCCAGTGGTTATTACAACTGCTGGACTCTGCCATGCCTCCAGATTAGGTTATTTGGCCCTTTGACCAGCTCCTGGAGAAGCCAGATCCTGTGTCCCATATTTCAGTGTTTCCTTGGAGTCTAGGAGAGGTGGGAGGAGCTTCTGGGATTCCAATCCCAAGTCACAGCTCCCACCGGAATGCTGTGATGGGTCCCATGCTAAAAGCTACTCTACAGAGGAGATGGAAGCAGCAGGTGAAAGGAGATGAGTTGATGACTGCAATGTCCATCAAGCAAGGACTGAAGTCCAAGTTTGGAGGTAGGGCCAAGCAATATGGGGCAGTATACTATAAATTGTATGGTTAGCTAGTATTACCCTCTGTGAATTAAGACTCTCAATTTGTAAGTAATGAAAAATAACTTGAATTATCTTAAGGAAGGAAAGGTTAATCCTATATAATAAAGAGGTAATATGCAAATTGACCATCACACCCTCATACAAAGATGGCCGCCCCCATATGGTCACAAGATGGCCACCACAAGATGGCTGGCAGGGAGGGCAGTTGTGGGCGATCAGGCTAGCAGGGGAGGGCAGTTAGGGGTGCCCAGGCCAGCAGGGGAGGGCAGTTGGGGGGACCAGGTCTGCAGGGGAGGGAAGTTGGGGGCGAGATCAGGCTGGTAGGGGAGGGCAGTTGGGGGCAAAATCAGGCTGGCAGGGGAGGGCAGTTGGGGGTGACCAGGCCTGCAGGGGAGGGCAGTTGGGAGGGAACAGGCCTACAGGGGAGGGCATTTAGGGGTGACCAGGTCAGCAGGAGAGGGCAGTGGGGGCAGCTGGGCCAGCACAAGAGGGTAGTTGGGGGCAACTGGGCCAGCAGGGGAGCAGTTAGGCGTCAATCAGGCTGGAAGGGGAGTGGTTAGCAGGTGATCAGGCTGGCAGACAGAAGCTGTTAGGGGCAATCAGGCAGGCAGACAGGTGAACAGTTGGGAGCCAGCAGTCCTGGATTGTGAGAGGGATGTCCAAGGGGGCCCAGATTGGAGAGGGTGCAGGCTGGGCTGAGGGACACCCCTCCACCCCAGTGCACAAATTTTGTGTACTGGGCCTCTAGTGTATTATAAGGATGCAGGAAGGCAGTTGGCCCTAAAGAAGAAATCAATGCTAGAAAATGAGAATCTCAGGGTTATCTTTCCATCTATCATCTAGATCTCTCAACATACTTACTTCATTCTCTCTTTCTGCAAATCAGCTATTTTTCTGCTTCTTTAAGACTCTGTGGAATAGATTACACATACAGCCTCTTCAATTCAGAAGTTGTCATTCCAGGCCCACTAGTATGTCAAGTTTCCAAAAGAAAGATAATGATTAGTCCAGCTTTAGTCGGTTGTGTACCTGGGGTGCAATCAGCCATCAGCAGTACAGGTGTATGGCTTCCAACTGATTGATCCCTTGAATGAGGACAAGGGAAAATTTCCAGAGAAAGGGGATGAGAACTGAGAAACTCAAAAGGCGTGTACCATATCTACCCAATTAAGAGGTAAAGAAATCAACCAAAATTCAGGGAGAATAGGAACTCACATCCTGCCTAAGGTGACACAGACTACCAGTGTCAAGGTCATGACCTTAATTCAGGTCTAGTTTCAAGCTCTTTAACTCCTAACAGAACTGCCTTATGGGACCATACCAGAAAATATCTACGATACTTGCATTTTCTATAATTAGTATTTTCATTCTATATTAAGAAAAAAGAAACCTAAGTTATATTGAAGCCAAATACATCAAGAAAAATCACTCAATTGTTTTAAAGTTTACCACCTTCAACACATCAAACGCAAACCCTCCTTCCTCACTTTTAGTGTCTTCTATAGGATAGCCCACCTACCTACCCAACACTTTCCCCAGTGCTACACAAGAACTCCTCCTAAGGCAATCCAGACCTTCTTTTTTTTTTTTTTAAATTGATGTGAATATACCATACTCA
Organism: Myotis davidii; assembly: GCF_000327345.1. Classification (NCBI taxonomy): domain Eukaryota; kingdom Metazoa; phylum Chordata; class Mammalia; order Chiroptera; family Vespertilionidae; genus Myotis; species Myotis davidii. The sequence continues at coordinate 371,057 of NW_006298058.1, read as the reverse complement.
TTGTCACCTCTGTGTGTTCACAGGTATGGTCCCTCTCCACGTCCTCCTACTATCCTATCTCATTCCTTCAAAGTGTGCTCTGAGTCCTGTCTCTTCCATGAAGCTCTTTTGACAACTCAAATCTCACTGAATTTCCACTTTTCTGAATTTCAAAGGTCAACTTATTTAACAAAAAAATTTAACCCATTTGTGTTCTCATAATTCCCTCTTATTTTATGCTCCCACTAGACTATTAATTCCTGAAGGGGGGATGATATCTTAGTGTGCATCTCCAGGGATGCACTGAATCCTTCTGGACATCTGAATACAAGGTCTGTATGAGGGGGCATGAGTTTTCTAACCACCAGCTCTCAGGTGCCTCAATGATTAACCAGTTTCTACCACTGCAGGAGCTTAATGACTCCAGCATGAAATTAACTTGTTGGACATGCTACTCTCCCTTGGCTACCATTTCTCCTGTAAATTGCTATTACTCTTATGCTCTGAGCTTGCTTATTTTTTTATCTATGCAGAACAGATCTGAATCTAACTTCACTTATAGATTGAACATAACTCTGTTCACTGTTTTCCCTCCTACCACACAGATCTCTCATTTATGCCATTTAAAGTCTTACACATTAATTCCATAATTAAAGTCTTAATCATCATACCATAGCAATGAGAATAGCAATAAGAATAGCAACTAAAATCTGGAACCTGGAGCTCACAGGAATGTGTAATGTATTGAATTTATTCTGTGATCATTACTTTTGTTAAATTCTATATATTCATAATTTAAAAGTTAAATAGTGCAGCACAGTTTAAAATGAAAAACAATAGTCCCCTGCCACAACCCTCCCCAGAGGTAACTAGTTTCATGCTTTTAACTTTTATCTTGATATTTGCCTCCATCTTTTAAAATAATGTGCTTATAGCCCAGCTGGTGTGGTTCAACGGGTGAGCATATCCACCCATGAACCAGGACATCACCGGTTCAAGTCCCAGTCAGGGCACATGCCCAGGGTGTGCAGAGGCAGCCAATCAATGTTTCTCTCTCATCAATGTTTTTATCTTTCTATCCCTCTCCCTTCCTCTATCTCTAAAATCAATAAAAACATATTAAAAATAATAATGTGCTTATATTATTATTATAGTTATGTGAATTAATATAAATTTAATTTCTATTCACATCTACACTAATAAAAGAGAAAAATGGTAATTGGCGTACGACACTACCCTTTTCATTGGCTAATCAGGGCTATATGCAAATTAACTGCCAACTAAGATGGCAGTTAACTGCCAACAAAGATGGCGGTTAATTTGCATATGTAGGCACAATGCAGGGAGGCGAAAGGGAAAGCAGGAAGAAGCCC
>NW_006298058.1:360181-369165 GCF_000327345.1 Myotis davidii | reverse complement strand
CCGGGGCAAGGGCGGAGCCGGTGATGGGGGGAGAGGGGGATCCCCTGCCCAGGCCTGAATCCTGGGCCAGAGGCATCAGGCCTGGGCTGTTGGCAGAACCAGTGATGGAGGGAAATGAGGGTCCCCTGCCCAGGCCTACACCTCTGGCAGAGGCGTCAGGCCTGGGCAAGCGGCCGATCCTGCGATTGGAGGGTGATGGGGGTCAACGCCTGAGGGCTCCCAGTATGTGAGAGGGGGCAGGCTGGGCTGAGGGACACTCCCCCCCCACACACACACCCAGTGCACGAATTTCGTGCACAGGGCCCCTAGTAAATACATTATAGTTATATTTTAAAATATTTTAAGCTTTTAATTTTAACTTTTAAATAATATATATTGATTTTTTATCATATAAAATAAGAATTTAACTTTCTTACACACATGCATATACTTTTCCTCCTTTATCTTCCCAACATAACTAAATACTTCATTTTTGCTAAATCAATATTCAGGCTATACATTTTATGATTATGTAATTATCTTTCACAGCTGAGTATGCACATTGATGCATTTCAGTTACATAAACTTTTCTTGTGTAACTTATTTGTTCTCCCTAAAACTAATAATTATCTTCTTTTCCTCTGTTTCTGTAGTTTTCTATGTTCTTATCACTCATCTGTCTTAAAACTACTCAACAGTAGTACCAGTGCCCTCACAACATTCCCCCTCATCCTCACAGCCAGCCCTCCGCAGGCCCAGAGCCCACCTGCTCCAGGCTGGGCTGGCTGCTTCCCGACCTGCTGCCAGCCATCAACCTGGGGGTTCCTTCTGCACCATCATGGGGTTCCCTTTGTCTGGCCTGAGATGGACACCTGTTTCCTGGACCCCATGTCTTCATTTTATTTGGTTTATTCCCTCATGTAGGTAGGAGAACTTCTTCCAGTAATTTCTGAGAAAAGTTAAAGGGGTGGTGCATTTTTTTAAAACTTGAATGCCTAAAAATAGTTGTTTTACCCTCACTCAGTTTGGCTAGTTTGGTAAATATTGTTTATTTTGGGGGTCACTCAGTAACTTTGGATTAACTTTCCCTTAGTGAAATTCCCACATTTCCACTTTCCAAAGTCAAATCTAGAGCGTGCTCTTTTGTTGCTGGGAGTCAGGGAAGAAGGCCTGTTATTGAAACTCTCCCAGTGGCGCATACCTTGTACGAAGCTTCAATTCGGAAGTAAGCTATGTGAGAGAGACACTGATTATAGAATTACAGCTTGGAAATCATTTTCCCCCGGAATTTGCAAAGCATCCTTCCATGATCTTCTGGTCCTGAAGTTTCTGTTGAGAAGGCTGATACCATTCTTATTCCTCAGATTCTGGATATGACTTATTCTTTCCCTCTGAAAGCTTGAGACTATTCTTTTTCTCACTGACAGTCTGAAATGTCTATTTGAAAGGCCACGGTGTGGGTCTGTGTGCATTCATTGGGCTGCCACTCACAGCTGTACATGCTGTGCACTGTGCACTCCAGGGAGCACTGTTCCTGTCTTCCTCCCAGGGACACAGCCTGTGTGGCTGTCCATGATGACCCTCTGGACATTATGTGGAACCTTACAATCTGGAAACTCGTTCTGGGAAACTTTTGGTATAATCTTTCTTTTCAAACATTGTCTTTGTTCTATCTCTGGAACACCTATTTGTGAAATATTTGGCTTCCTAAATTGATCTCATTTTCTTATTTTGTCTCTATTTTTCATTCCATGTCTCCTTGTTCTACTTTCTGGGAGAGTTCTTCCACTTTATCATTCAAACTTCTACTAAATATTTAACTTCAACCGTGCTATTTTTAATCTATGAGCTCTTTTTTTAAATAGCATTCTGTTCTCCAGGATCCAAGATCTCATATCTCTGAAGATATCCATTATAGGTATATTTACTTTTTTTCTTATTTGGGGTTTTCTTCCATTTGCTGCATTGTTTCTTTTCTTTTTCATTTGCTATTTCTTTTTCTGTTCTGTTGTCATTTGTTGGTATCTCTCTTTTGTCTTAGAGATTACGTAAAATGCCTCATGACCCATGGCCCTGACATTTCCATGGGGAATCTGATTGGAATGTGTGCAGGGTGGTGGTTTTATTCTAGAAGACCTCAAGCACCTATTTTACTGCCAATCCCAACTCAGAGTCTCTGTGGGTTGCTTCTCTCAATCTGGTCTACTTCCCCAGGAAGAAATCTATCTGAGGGTGGATGTGTGGGAGAGTGCAGGGGTTTAAGCCTGGCCACCAGTATTCTCAGATCTAAGTGGGCAGAGTCTGGGGCTGTATCCCCAAATGCCCTGTGTTTTTTGTTTGTTTGCTTGCCTTTTAATCCTCACCCAAGGACATGTTCCCACTGATTTTAAAGAGAGAGACAGAGAGAGAAACAGAGAAAGAGAGAAACATCCATCCATTGGCTGTCTCCCATACATGCCCCAACAGGGATCAAACCTACAACCTTTTGGTTTACAGGATAATGCTCCAACCAACTGAGCCACCCAAATGCACTTTTTTAACCTCACCTATACTGTGACCATCACAGGTGACTCCAATTCTTTCCCTCTCTGGGTTTCTGCAGAGTGAAGCTGCTTCTGGACTTTCCCAGGAGTTTTCAGCTCTCAGATCTTCTAAACCAGTGGTTCTCAACTTTGGCTGCACATTAGAATCAGCTGGGAATCTTCTTAAAATCCTGATTTCTGGGCCTCCTCCTCTGGAAATTCTGTTTCTTTGTTATGGGTTGGGTCCACAACATTAGTAACAAAGACACAGACTTTCCGGAGGAAGAGGCCCAGAAATCAGGATTTTAAAAAGATTCCCAGCTGACTCTAATGTGCAGCCACGGTTGAGAACACCTATACCATTTACCACCCTTCTTTCAACTTCCCACTGTGTTTTATTATTATCACCTCCTTTCTCATTTTCTTTGTCCTTATGAGATTATGAATTTTTTTCCTCATTTTTCAGGAAGTATTTTAAGAGGGAGAGGTGGAAAAAAATATGTTTAGAATACTATCTTTTAAATCTAGTATTCCGTCTATACTCCGAAAAACTTATGGAAGGCCAACTATATACCAGGCACTTACTTCTCCTCTCCTTCGATTATAGGTAACAACAAAATCATACCTATTGCATGGGATTGTCCTGAGGAGTAAGAGAGAAAAAGCCAGGTACACACTGAGTATAACTATTATAGTTGTGAAAACCATGAGAACCAAGCAATACATGGCAAAGCCATGTGTGCAAAGCCAGAGGAAAGAAAAGGTTCTTTTCTGGGAATAATATACAGACCTGTGGTCCTGGGGCCAGCAACACCAGCATCACCTGAAAACTTGTTAGAAATTCAAAAGCCGAGTCCCCAACCCAGACCCCCTGAATCAGAAACTCTGGAGGTAGCCCTGCCTCTGTCCTTTAAACAAGCAATCCAGGTGATCCCGATGCCCATTCCAGTTTAGGACTCACTGATACCGAGGCAATGAAATGGATTCCTTGGATCCATTGGAGGTACCACCTGGGGACCACCTGCAGTCCCTGGATATGTCTCGGGTGCCAGGTAGAATGAGGCTAACATTTAAATAAAAGCAGAGACTGTGAGATGAAAGCCAAAAAGAGGGACAGACTTGCATGTGAAAGACTGATTCAGAGCCCTGAGGACGTACTGGTCCTGGAGCTTCTGTCTTCAACTCTTGAGCTCTGCCAGGATCTTGCTCAGCAACATGGATCAATGCATCCCATCCTCCTTTGTTTTTCTGAAGCCAGTCTGAGTCAAATTTCTGTCATTTGCAACCCAAACAATCCAGACTAGTATAAGACCCTTTCTCTTTAAGACAAGCATGCCAAACTCATGGCCCACAACGAATATTTTTGCGGCCCAGCCTATATAACGGGATGTAAGAAACGTTTTAACAAAAATTTTGTAAGTTAATTTTTACAATATCCTACTATATATAATCTATAATAACAAAAGCATAATATGCTAATTAGACCGGACATCCAAGGGAAGCCCAGGTCCCGGGTGCCTGCTGGTGGCTGGAGGGAAGTGTGTGCCGGCAGCTGGGGGAAGGAAGGCCTACTCTTACACAAATTTTATGCATCGGGCCTCTAGTTATTAATAACAAACTACAATATTCACTAATGACTGATTACTATAATAATGTTGCATTCATTTCCCTTACGTGCCTCACGTGCAGGTGCACCATTTCTCTCCACTGATACTAGCAGAGACTGTTTCAGCAGCCGGTTGCCGCATCATTAGTCTTGTACTGACTTGTTTTATGTGTGCAACAGGAAATATGTTGCTTTCTGAGAACAAGAAAAATAGGTTTATCTGCGTTAAGCTTATTAATTTGTGCAGTTATTCAGTGTCTGCTAAGTTAATGTTCAAGAAAAAATATTAATTTTTATTAAAGTGTTCTATTATTTTATGTCAACGATTACTCACTTATTTCAGCCCTTTGTATTCAGCATGTCTCTATCGAAATAAACCTACATTTCTATGAAAATGGAAGCTTTTGTTTTTTTGCAGCCCACATAAACTTAAACCTTGTTTATTTGCCTCGTGTGAGACTTTGAGTTTGACATGCTTGCTTTAAGAAGCAGAGTAAACCTGACTATTTTCTGTCGACCACCTACACTCTCAGAGGACTGGCAAAGGGCAGCTCCCAGAGGAAGCCAGCTATGAGAACCTGCCAACCTCTCTATCATTGACAAGTTCCACCATGCTCGGAATTCAGCGTCTTCTCTGCTTACCTATGGTGGACAAATAGAGTCCATTTATACATTCAAAAATCAAATTCTTGGTATGGTAAGAATTTGTTCATCCTGTTCAGAACATTCCTGGTCTTATGAGTTTTCATCATACTCCTCCTTATTCTTTACCTTGTCTCTCCTAATCTTACTAAATTTCATAGAGCTCATTCACTGAGTGAGATTCATAAGATCTTTCTGTAGTTCAAGGGCTCCTAAACCTTTGCTGATCGATCATCAAAATCACCTATGGAGACTTTTAAACATATAATGCCCATACTCCACTCCAGACCTACTAAATCTCTCTGGGACATTTTCTACACACACACACACACACACACACACACACACACACACACACACAAGACATATACATATCTGCATAAAAACATATATATACTTATGAATACACACACACATATCCCCTACTGAAACCAATGAACCCCATTTTTGTAGCTTTGCAATGGCCTGAAATTGTTTTCTTAAGAATTTCATTGTAACAGTGAAATTTGAAGTAGAGATTTTTTCTAAGAGTTATAAAATTATATCTCAATTTTCCTAGAAAATCATTATAAATTAAGCTCTCTTCAACTCTTCAAAGCATCCATAGAAAAGGCATGTAGACAACATGTTCTAACAACAAACAACAGATATCTGTCACATGATTTACCACTTCCTTCTGCCCTCATGGACTATGGACTCTGCTACCAAGTCGGGGCATGACTCTCAAATACAGGGCTGCTGGCAGGCACTGTCAATCCATTGGGGAAAACACATATGCTGTAACCTACAACTTCTGGATTTAAAATAAAGAGGCCCCACTCGGGTCCTTGTGGTTTAGTTGTCTTGGGCACCAAGGGGTTACTGGTTCAATTCCCAGTCAGGACACATGCTCCAGTTGTGGGCTCAATCCCTGCTGGGGGGTGTGCAGAAGGCAGACTATCAATGTTTCTCTCTTTCTCTCTCTCCTCTCCCTTCCTTTCTCTCTAAAAATCAATGAAATTTTTTAAAAGTTAAATAATAAAGAAGCCTGGGTAGTAGTCCCAACACTACCACTGGCTATGAAAACTAGACTTCTCTCTATCCATTTCATCTTCTGTAAATCAGCGATAACTTCTATATTTTCTTTCTATACAAATGTGATGAGGAAAATGAGATTAATGAATCTAGAAAATTCAAAATGGCATTCCCCAAACAGAAGATCAATTTTGGTAGATGAGGCATTATACAAAAGATGAGTCAACCAAAGCAGAATATTGAATCAAAAGAAAGAACCCCATAGTTCTTTTTTTTTAAGCACATGAACCAAGGATGATTAAAATCCCACTTAAATTCTCCCATCAAAAATAAAAAAGTTATCTAGTTTATAGTTTTGATATTTTTAGGCAAATTGAAGCTATCAACAGGTACTATAAGAAAATATAAATAAATGTCAAAATGGAAGCTACTCCATAAAAACTGTTCTCAAAAGTATTTATATTTTTCAAGTGTCAAAATAATATTTTGGCATTAAATAAGGTGATGCAAAAATATTAAAATATTTGCATGAATAAAAGGCAAAAATCCACCAATAAGTAATGAAACACAGTACCAGCCTAGCAATCCATACTAAAAAATAATTTAAATCAAAGTAAGCGTAAAATAGAAAATCTGAATTAAATCTGAAAGCAAAGCTATAAACCAAGTTCAATGCATATATAGCAACTAGTCCTATGATTCTACAGATAATTATAGCAGTAGCTAACATATACAGAGTGCTATCTCTTTGCCTGATACCTTATACATTGTTTCTAATTTAATCCTTACATCAACCTTGTGAAATAAGTACAAGTAACATTTTTCACATAAAATGATAAAGAAGGGTAAAAGAAATTGACTAATTTACTCAAGGTCATACTTACAGTAAGTGGTTCAGCTCAGATTTGAACCCCAGCCGACTTGACTGCAAAAACCTTCCATAAACAAAATAATCTGTGAGCAACATATTATTAGTAGAGTCACCAGTTATTAAAGATGTATTTATACAGCCTGTGAGGGTACTTAGTACTTAGCACAGTACCTCCTCCTCTCCAGGAAGGCAATATTTGTTGAATATTACTTCTTATTTCCAGAAAGTATTTTCCTTTCTTTATCTTTCTTATCTATTCAGCATAGTATTGTGGCTTGCCAGGGGCACCTTCTCTCATAAATGAAAGGAGGGACACGTTGACTAATGTATTATTCCATGGCTCCCTTTCCTCTAGGCATCATACAGACCACCACCCTCCCCTTGTGGATATACATTTCTATAACAGGATAGGTAGATAGACCGATAGATATCTGCAAATAGGCATTTGGGACAGCTATGGATTTCTTTACATCGATTACTTTTGATTTACTCCAGCTAAGGATATGCTTACAGCTGCACTGACTCAACTGGGAGGACCGTCTTTTCCCCAACAAGAACTTTAGTAACCATTTCTTGGCATAGGCTGTCTTTACAATTGTCTTCTCTGATTCATTTATGATGATTCTTTTCTTTTTAATTATATCTTTATTGTTGAAAGTATTACATAAGCCCCCTTCCTCCCCCATTGCCCTCCCCAGGTCCTCACCACCCCATTGTCTGTGTGCATGGGTTATGTATATATGCATACAAGTTCTTTGGTTGATCTCTTCCCACCCACTCACCCTCCCGCACCTTCCCTCTGAGATTCATTCATCAGTCTGTTCCATGCTTCCATGTCTCTGGATTCATTTTGTTCATCAGTTTTTTGTGTGTGTGTTTTTTTGTTTGTTTTGTTTTTAATTCTTTAATGTTTAAGGTATTACATGTCTCCTTTTCCCCCCATTGACCTCTCCCTGGCCATTCCTACCCACCCCCCAGCACATGCCCTCACGCCCCTACTGTCTGTGTCCATGGATTGTGCTTATATGCATGTGTACGAGTCCTTTGGTTGCTCTCTTACTACCACCCCTTCTCTCCTGCCTTCCCTTTCAGGTTGGACGGTCTGTTCAATTCTTCTATGTTTCTGGATCTATTTTTGTTCGTCAGTTTATGTTGTTCATTATATTCCACAAATGAGTGAGACCATGTGATATTAATCTTTCTCTGACCGGCTTATTTCACTTAGCATAATACTTTCCAGGTCCCTTCATGCTGTCTCAAAGGGTAAGAAATTTTTTACTGCTGCATCAGTATTCCATGGTATAAATGTACCACAGCTTTTTTTAAAAATATATTCTTTATTCATTTCAGAGAGGAAGGAAGAGGGAGAGAGAGATAGAAACATCAGTGATGAGAGAGAACCATTGATTGGCCGCCTCCTACAGGCCCCTTACTGGGGATTGAGCCCACAACCAGGAATCAAACCTGGGACCCTTCAGTCTTCAGACTGTTTTTGAGGAAACTCCATATTGTTTTCCACAGTGGCTGCACCAGTCTGCATTCCCACCAGCAATGTACTAGGGTTCCCTTTCACCACATCCTCGTCAGCACTTATCATTTGTTGATTTATTGATGGTAGCCATTCTGACAGTTGTGAGGTGATACCTCATTATTGTTTTAATTTGCATCTCTCTGATGATCAGTGACGTTGATAATTTTTTCATATGTCTATTTGCCATCTATATGTCTCCTTCGGAGAAGTGTCTATTTAGGTCCTTAGCCCATTTTTTTTAAATTGGATTGTCTTCCTTTTATTAAGTTGTGTAAGTTCCTTCTATATTTTGGGTATTAACCCTTTATCAGATGTATCATTGTCAAATATGTTCTCCCATACTGTGGGCTTCGTTTTTATTTTGTTAATGATTTCTTTTGCTGTGCCGAAGATTTTATTCTGATGTAGTCCATTTCTTTATTTTCTCCTTAGTTTTCTTTGCCCTAAGAGATGTATCTGTAAATATATTGCCACGAGAGATATCTGAGATTTTGCTGTCTATGGTTTCTTCTAGGATTTTTATGGTTTCATGACTTACATTTAAGTATTTTATCCACTTTGAATTTATTCTTGTGTATGGTGTAAGTTGCTGGTCTGTGCCATGCCAGCACAGCCAAGGGTTCAGTGAGCCTGAGTGTATGTGTGTGTGTGTGGGGGGGGGGATGGCGGGGGAGACACGAAGGATATAGAAAATACAGACAGAGAGAATAAGCTGGGTCTAGGAGGATCTTCCTGTGCCTGGCTGAGGCCACAGAGAGAGATCCAGACAGCAAGCTGAGCCTTTATTTTATAGCCAGAGGTAAACAAGGTAGCAGTCAC
>NW_006298058.1:348264-359893 GCF_000327345.1 Myotis davidii | reverse complement strand
TGCTTTGTAAAATATTAATTGAGCATAAAGGCTTGGGTTGATTTCTAGGGTCTCTGTTCTGTTCCATTTAACTACATGCCCGTTCTTATACCAATATCAGGCTATTTTGATTACAATGGCTTTGTAGTATAGCTTGATATCTGGTATTGTATCCCTCCAACTTTGTTCTTCTTTCTCAAGATTGCTGCAGCTACTTGGGTTCTTGTTTGGTTCCATATAAATTTTTGGAGTATTTGTTTCAGATTTATGAAATATACTGTTGGTATTTTAATAGGGCTTGCATTGAATCTGTAGATTGCTTTGGGATAATATGGACATTTTAATGATGTTACTTCTACCAAAATATGAACCCAGCATATTCTTCCACTTGTTTATATCTTTCTCTATCTCTTTTTTCAAATTCCTGTAGTTTTCCAAATACAAGTCTTTTATCTCCTTTGTTGTTTATTCCTAAGCCTCTTCATTTTTTGTTTGAATGGTAAATGGGATTGTTTGTTTAGTTTCTCTTTCTGAGAATTCATTATTGGTATATAAAAATGCCATTGATTTCTGGGTGTTAATTTTATATCCTGCTACATCACCAAATTCATTTATTAAATCTAGTAGTTTTTGGTGGAGTCTTTAGGGTTTTCTAATACAATATCATGTCATCCACGAATAGTGACAGTTTTATTTCATCTTTTCCAAATTGGATACCTTTTATGTTTTCTTCTTGTCTCATCCAGTACAATGTTGAATACAAGTGGTGAAAATGGACCACCCTGTCTTATTCCTGTTCTTAGGAGAAATGGTTTTAATTTTTGCCATTGAGTACAATGTCATATATGGCTTTTAATTATGTTGAGGTATGATCCCTCTATTCCCACTTTGCTGAGAGTTTTTATCAAAAATGGGTATTGGATTTTGTCTAATGCTTTCCCTGCATCTATTGATATGATTATGTAATTTTTGCCTTTCAATTTGTTTATGTGATGCACCACGTTTATTGATTTGTGAATATCGTCCCAGTCGTGCATCCTTGGAATAAATCCCACTTGGTCATAGTGAATGATCTCTTTAATAGAATGCTAGATCAGATTTGCTAATATTTTGTTGAGGATTTTAGCATCTATGTTAATCAAGGATATTGGCCTGTAATTCTCTTTCTATGTAGTTTATCTGGTTTTGGAATTAGGATAATAGTGGCCTCATGAAAAGAGCTTGGAAGTGCTCCTTCCTGTTGGATTTTTTGGAATAGCTTGAGGAGGATAGGTGTTAGTTTCTTTGAATGTTTGGTAAAACCCCCCTGTGAAGCTGTCAGGACCTGGGCTCTTATTTCCTGGGAGTTTATTATTATTATTATTATTACTTCTATTTCATTAGTTATTGGCCTATTCAGGTTTTTTGATTCTTCCTAATTCAGTTTTGGGAAATTGTATTTTTCTAGAAATTTGTCCATTTTCATCCATATTGTCCAGCTTGTTGGCATATAGTTGTTCATAGTATTTTCTTATAATCCTTTGTATTTCTGTGGTGTCAGTTGTTACTTCTCTGCTTTCATTTCTGATTTATTTATTAGGGTCCTTTCTCTTCATTTCTTGATGAGCCTGGCTAACGGTCCATCAATCTTGTTTATCTTTTCAAAGAACCAGCTCTTGATTTTACTAATTTTTTGTATTGTGTTTTTAGTCTCTCGGTTATTCACTTTTGCTCTAATCTTTATTATTTTCTTCCTTCTACTTGCTTTGGACTTTTCTTGTTGTTCTATTTTTAATTCTTTAAGTTGTAGGGTTAGTTTGTTACTCAATTTTCTTGTTCCTTTAGGGAGGACTGTAGTGCTATGAACTTCTCTCTCAGGACTGCTTTTGCTGTATCCCAGAGATTTTGGATTGTTATGTATTGGTTCATTTCTTTCCAGAAAGTTTTTAATTTTTTTCTCAATCTTATTGGTAACCCATTTGTTGTTTAATAACATGCTATTTAGCCTCCATTTGTTTGTGTATTTTTTAATGTTTTTACTGTAGTTGATTTCTAATTTAATTCCACTGTGATCTGAGAAGATGATTTCAATCTTCTTGAACTCATAGAGATTTGTTTTGTATCCTAACATGTGGTTTATCTTTGAGAGTGACACATGTGCACTTGAGAAGAATGTATATTCTGCAGCTTTGGAGTGAAATATTCTATAAATATCAATTAAAGCCATCTGATCCAGTGTGTCATTTAGAGTCACTGTTTCCTTCTTAATTTTTTGTCTGAAATATCTATCCACTGAAGTCAGCAGCGTGTTAAGTCCCCTACTATAACTATATTGCCGTTGATCTCTTCTTTAAAGTACTTTAGAAACTTTTTAATATATTTAAGTGCTCCTATATTGGATGCATATATGTTTACCAAGGTTATATCCTTTTGTTGGGTCAGTCACTTTAGTATTATGTAGTTACCTTTTTTGGCTCTTGTGGTAGCCTTCATTTTGAAGCCTATTGTGTTGGATATGAGTATTGCTACCCCAGCAGTTTTTTCATTTCCATTTGCATGGAAAAAAAATTTCCATCCCTTCACTCTCATCCTGTGTGTGTCTTTTGTTCCGTAACGGGTCTCTTGTGGACAGCATATAATTAGGTCATGTTTTTATATCTATTCAGCTATGCTGTGTCTTTTGATTGGAACATTTAATCCATTTACATTCAAGATCATTATTGATAGGTACTTACTTATTGCCATTTTAATTCTGTATTGTCTATGTTTCTCTCTATATATTTTTTTCTTCTCATTACAGCAGTCTCTTTAACATTTCTTGCAATGCTGGTTTGGTGGTGATATATTCCTTCGGCCTTTTGTGTGTGGTGGGAGGGGAGCTCTTTATTTATTTTATTTATTTTTTAAAATATATTTTTATTGATTTCAGATAGGAAGGGAGAGGGAGAGAGATAGAAACATCAATGATGAGAGAGAATCATTGATTGGCTACCTCCTGCACACTCCCTACTGGGGACCAAGCCCACAACCTGGGGCATGTTCCCTTTACCTCAAATTGAACCTGGGACCCTTCAGTCTGCAGGCTAAAGCTCTAGCCATTGAGTCAAACCAGCTAGGGCAGGAAGCTCTTTATTTCACCATCTATTTTAAATTATAGCCTTGCTGGATATAGTAATCTTGGTTTCAGATCCTTGCTTTTTCATTACCTTAAACACTTCACGCCATTCCCTTCTGTCCTGTAGATTTCTGATGAGAAATAAGCTGACAGCCTTATAGGAGCTCTTTTATTGGTAACAGTTTGCTTTTCTTTTGCTGCCTTTAAGATTCTCTCTTCGTCTTTAATTTTTGGCAATTTAATTATAATGTGTCTGGGCATCGGCCTGTTTGGGTTCTCTTTTTTTCCTTTTTTCTTTTTTTTTAAATACATTTTTTAATTCAGAGAAGAAGGGTAAGAGAGAAAAACATCAGTGATGAGAGAAAATCATTGTTCAGCTGCCTCCTGCAAGACCCACACAGGGGATCGAGTCTGCAACCTGGGCATATGCCCTGACCAGGAATTGAACCATGACCTCCTGGTTCATACATTGATGCTCAACTACTGAGCCACACCAACCGGGCTGGGTTCTTCTTACTGGGGACTCTCTATGCCTCCTGAGCTTGTGTGACTTTTTCCTTCTCCAGGCTAGGGAAGTTTTCTGCCATTATTTCTTCAAATATATTCTTTATCCTTGCTCACTTTCTTCTCCTTCTGGCACACCTATTATGTGAATATTGTTACATTTTATGTTTTCCCACAGCCCCCTTAGGCTGCCCTCCTGTTAATTTTTTTCTTTTTGGTTCTCTGATTGAGTGATTTTTTTTCTACCCTGTCTTCTAACTCACTGATCTGATCCTCAGCTACCCCTAATTTGTTGGGTCCTTCCAAAGTGTTCTTTATTAGTGCTATGTCATTCTTTATTTTCATCTGGCCTTTTTTCATATTTACTATATCTTTTCTCATGCTGCTGAGCAGCTTTGCTATAATTATTCTAAACTCTATATCTGATAAATTTCTTATCTCCATTTCATTTACTCTTTTTCTGGAGAATTTTCTTGTTCTTTCATGTGAGGGTTGTTTGTTTTTTGTTTGTTTGTTTGTTTTGCCCCCGATTTTGCTGCCTGTTTGGGCTTGTGTCTATGTATTAGGTAGATCTGCTAAGACTTCCAATCTCTAGTGAGGGACAATGTCAGACATTATTTCTGACTGGCCCTGTTTGGCACTATCAGCAATCCACAGCTTGTGACTCCCTCTGCTGCATTTGGGTGCCTTTGGAATAGATGAAATTGTGCACAAGGCTCTGCTTTTCCTAGCCCCAGCCCCAGAAGGAGATCAGGCAAAGACTCAAACCCTCCAGATATCTGCCTTTGCCTGCAGTCTGATTGTTATTCTCTGAGTCTTAATTTGCCTCATGCTATAGACCACAGGATAGGGTGAGAGGTCTTCCCACAGGGTGCTGTAACTTCCCTCCAGGCAAAAGTTGCCTGGATAGCAAAGGTTTGCAGGAGAGAGATGCCCTCCTCAGCATGATTTAGCACATAAAACCAGGTTGCCTGCCCTCAGAGCTCCAACCCCAGAGCCCCAAACCCTGGAATCTCCTCACACAGCTCCAATCTACTCTGTTCTCTCTCTGCCAGAGCTCAAGTGAGTGGCTGCACACCAAATGTTGTTGTTGGCCCTTTAATAGGGTGCATGCATTTCTAGTCATCTCTGGCTAACAGACAGCAACCCTGCTGCTTTTCATAGCCGATGTTCTGTGGGATCCTTTCTCAGTTCTGGTTCTCTGGGCTGGGGAGCCCAGCCTAATGTTTAGACCAAGAGTTCTCAGTGGAAACCCCCACAGCTGAGATATCCCTCCAGACCTTCAGCTGTTGTTTGTGGGAACCCAGCCAGCCTTTTCATGCCTCCTCACTTCCTATCAATCTCTGTGCAGTCGCCACTTTCCACCCTTGGTTATCAGGATTTTCTCCAACTTGTCTTCCGTTGATTTTTCAGGGTGGTTTTTCTGTATTTTAGTTGTATTTCCAGTTTGGTCCTGGCAGAATATCTGTGTAGCTTCCACTTACTCTGCTGCCATTTGTAATCTACCCATTTATGATGATTCTTATTAGCTTTTACTTCAAAGAGTAAGCCTCACCCTTCAGTTCTAAATATGACCCTTTTTGGTAGAGCCTCTAGCCCACTATATACCCATTAATAATGTTTCCTGCCGGAAGCCAATTCCAGCATGTCAGCAGGGCTGAATTATCTGGAGATGGCTGAGTGCATTTCTCCAAACCTGAAAAGGATGCATTAAATAATTGCTTGCTGCCAGACAACTGAAGGCATTTCGATCTACATGTTATTGCCTCCTACTGGCCGAACACCTGAACAGCTGTAGGCAGTTCCCCAATCTGACAATGGATTCTGTACACCTAACCCTACCCTTTGATGTGTATATCTACCTTGCTTTAGGACAAATTGTGTTAATAAATAGCAAGGGGTTCTGAGACAAGGACAACTTAGTTCCTTTAGCTAAGTCTTCTCTGACTCCCCATAATGCCTTTCAAAATGATGTTTCATCTCTGGACTCTTGATTAATCTACACACAGAGCCTTCTCCAGATCCCTGAAACCTTCTAGATGCTGGATAAAGACCACCAGCAGTTGACCCTCTTTTTTAATGGTGGGGTGAAGTACAGACATTTTCCTTTAAAAATAATAACTTAGTAAAACTTAGTAAGGATCACCTAATTTTAAGCAGATCAGACACATAAAACTATTCTAAAAGAAAACCAAGTATAACAATTAAAAGAAAAATAATTAGTAAATAAAGATGGAAACGTAAAACTAGCAATATCCTAAAGAAGCATGTTGTATAAAAATCTAAAAGGAAAAATGTTTTCTATATTATTCTTTCTGGAGAAAATCCAGGCTGGTATTGACAGCCAGATTTTCAAGATATTTCTGATATACTAAAGAGCATGGAAGAAACAAAAATGGCTGTCTTCTCAAAACATAGAAGGATTTGCATATGTATATATTTAACTTGTGGCAAATACATTTTTGAGGCACTAATAAGGAACCCTATATTATGGTAACTATTAATTATACTTTTATATTTTTGTAATGAGAATCAAGTTAACATATATTTTACTCACTTTATTTTCATATACTTCAATATTATAATTTTATTTTTAGAATATTTTTAACCCTAAACCATTTCTAATAAATAAAGATTTGGAAAAAAATTTCTAGAGTTTTGCCAAAATCCATTTACCTTTCTTCATGGGATCAGTCTGGATAATATTTGCCTGTTAAATGAGCCCGTGTTGAGGCAGGATAGTAAGAAGCTACGGAAATGCCTTGGCAAGTGGAGTGGGGAACTGATACAAGATAATTAAATAAGGCCAAACAACTTGAACAATTCACAGACAGCTACTGAACCACAAGTCCTTATCTCCACTAACCAAGGACACTTGAGAGCAAATGGTTTATACCTCTCTTCGCTAGCCAGAGAATAAACAGCTTGAGTCACCTTGGTCAGGGAGATAGGTAACAGAGACCCAACTAGTGCCATTTGTGCCAGCCAAACCCAAGGACGGACGAAGTCATGGGAACAAATAACAAAAAACCTGATTAGAGTCAGACAGACCCAGGATAAAATCAAAGCAGGGAAGCTGACCAGAAGATGATCCCAAACTCCTTTATAAGCTTATTTTGATGAAACAACATATTGAGGGACACACTTGGAAAACTAATGAATATTCTGTTAAGACCCACTCCTGAGATCTCACCTCGGATTCCTACCCACAGAAAAGACATAAAGCCCTTAAGCCAAGGATGTAAACATGGGCTCTCTGGAGCATGCCCATGCCTTTCTTCCCTCTCAGGTGTGCATCTTTACTTTTCTCTCCTAAACTCTAAGGATCCCCACAAGACTTGCAAGCAGGGGAGCAGCAAGCAGCAGTAGCGCATCCCAGGCTAACCCCCTGAAGCTGTCTCCACAGCCCTTTTGCTCTGACTTTCCAGTAAGCTGACAGCAACTTGACTTAGCTCACTCCTGTCATTGTGACTTTTATTTCTCAGTGAATTCATGCTGCTCCATGTGGCTCACTTTTTTCCTGTAACATTTCTGGAGAGCCAAAGCAACCCTGCCTAGGCTCTCTCCTATTTCTTCTTCTACCCTAAGTCCTTCCTTAGTTTCACCATCCCCATCTTTAATACTAGTAAATGTACTCTCTAAATCACCAGGACTTGTATTTTGAAATCTTTCCTGCACAAAGGCAAGAACCCACACACTGCAGGTTGGCCAGAGGGAGAGCTGCTCCAGCCAGGTCCCTTTCCGGTGACAAAATGAAGAAGTTTTTCCAACAGACAGCTGAAGTGAAGTATATCACCTCAGATGTACTTCACTTTCTTATCCTTCCCTTTCTAATCAGCTACAATTCAGACATGGTGATGACTCAGCTTAGATCATGCACACAGTCAGTATCCTGGTGAATGACTATGGGAGCAGAGCTGCCCTACCAACCTAAGCCATTCCCTTTGGAACAGATGAGTGAGGAGAAATAAACTTCTTTTTGTTACAACAGTTTAACTATTAACACTGTACTGTCTAGTCTTGTAAGGGCAGGTTGCCTTCTAAATCAATATAGCCATCTCTTTGCAAATTACCACAACTGTGAGCAGTGTGGTCTCTGCCAACAGCCATTGTCAAGAAAATGAAAAGGTAATGAAAAATCTATCCAAGAACTATTTTATATTGAAAAGTTTGACATACATCTGCAATCTCTTTCTTCTTGTCTTGGAATTCTGTATAAGCAATTACTGAGGTTTCTATTTCAGCATCTGCTGTTTGAGACATAGCATTGTTTAGATGAGACATGGAAGCATGGAGCAGACTGACAGATCTCCCAGGGATCTGCGGAGAAAGCGCAGGGAGACGAGATTAACCAAAGAATTTATATGCCTATATGCATAGCCCATGGACACAGACAATAATGAGGTGAAGGCCTAGGGTGGGGTGGGAGCCAGGCAGAGGGGGGCAAAGGGGAAAATTTGGGGATATCTATAATACTCTCAACAATATTAATTAATTAATTAATTAATAAGTAAAACACATAATTGTGCCCTAGGTCTGGCACTTTCCAGCAAGATGGTAAAGGCAGTGAAGTGACAGCTAAGAATTTCCTGACCAAATTCTTTCACTTCTTTCATTCCTATTACATCACCAATAGAGCTCATATTTCACTGTAAGAAACAAAAAGTAAATGTTTCCCAATTGTCATTAAACTGAAAGCCTTATTTGAGTTTATTTTACAAATTGGCTGCACACTTGTTACATGACACATTGATATGAATTCCCTTCACAGGAGGGAAGGGAATTACCTATTCTGTACACTACCTTTTTGCACCTTGATAATACAGCCACACTTTCCAGTCCTAAAATTATTCAGATAACTTCTAAGTGGAACATTTGTGTAAATGCAATTATTACTGTGCACACACATCAATGAGGCTACCTCTATATATATTGACAATCTACTTGGCCTCAACACTTGTTAAAATCATTCCAGTTAAAGATAAAAGTATAAAATGCTGGGGGAGGGAGGTTCTACTTTATCAGCTTTAAAATATAAAATGCACAAATACCAATGGAATTATTTCAAGTTGTCATTGTTTATTTGTCGGCACATTAATACAGGGTGTCTACTGACTCTATTCAACCACTCTAATCAATATGAGGGAGAAATACTCTTCTTTCATGGAAAGGGAAGGTCAGGATAAAGAAGATAAACTTATTTACCCAATGTAGACATAATACACATTCATTAAAGAAGTATGAGGGAGAAGAAATTCAAAAGAGCAGTAATA
Organism: Myotis davidii; assembly: GCF_000327345.1. Taxonomy (NCBI): domain Eukaryota; kingdom Metazoa; phylum Chordata; class Mammalia; order Chiroptera; family Vespertilionidae; genus Myotis; species Myotis davidii. The sequence continues at coordinate 351,043 of NW_006298058.1, read as the reverse complement.
TTTGTACTGAACCTATGTGCGCTATAATTTGGAGTCTTCAATGAAAACCAGATATTTGAATTTCCTCATAATTAGCACATGTTGGTGGACCAGAAAACTAACTACAAAATTGCATAAGCAAAGGGAAAACAGTGGCAGGCACATATATACAACAAAGGATTACAAATGGCAGAGAGGAAGCAAAACATTAATCAGACAATGACAAATCAACCTCAGTTTTGACATTGTTTTGTTTTAATATACCAATGCACACATTCAAAGGTCCCTTAATCAGACTAATTCAGTATTTCCAAGATGGAAAAAAATCTACACTAATAAAAGGGTAATATGCTAATTAGACTGGGTCGACCAGACATCTTCCAGATGTCTGACTTCCTTCCAGTTAGGAGGTGACCAGGACAGCAGGGGGCAGTTAGGGGGCAACCAGGCCAGCAAGCAGAGGCAGTTAGGGGTGATCAGACAAGCAGGCAAGCGATTAGGAGCCAGTGGTCCGGGATTGAGAGAGGGATGGGGTCTAAACTGGCAGTAAGATTTCCCCTGAGGGGTCCCGGATTGGAGAAGGTGCAGACCAGGCTGAGAGAACCCCCTCCCCTCCTCCAGTGCACGAATTTCGTGCACCAGGCCTCTAGTAAAAAAGAAAGATGAAAGGAAAAAAGTTCTCAGGGTGGTCAAAAACTACAGCTGAAGCATACATAGCAGAGCATTCTAGAAACCCATTTTTTATTGTAGAGTCAATTCTGACAAGCATGTTTGTTGGTGTCTCTAATTCAACATAGGAATTCATATGTAAATCAGTGCTAGAAAGTGACAATAAGAAAAAAAAAACAGAATGTGAGGGAGAGACAGGAAAGTATAAAACTTCAAGATAATTCGGTACCATCTCACACCTGTCAGAATGACTATCATCAACAAATCAAAAAACGCCAAGTGCTGGCAAAGGAATTCTTACCATTTGCAGCAGCATGGATGGAACTGGAAAGCATTATGCTAAGTAAAATAAGCCAGTCAATGAAACTAAAAACACCACATGATCTCACTCATTTGTGGAATATAATGAACAACATAAACTGATGAACAAAAACAGATCCAGAGACAGAGAAGCATCAATCAGACTGTCAAACCTCAGAGGGAAGGTAGGAGAGGGTGGGGGTAAGAGGGAGAGATCAACCAAAAGACTTATATGCAAGCCTATAGGCTTAACCAATGGACACAGACAACAGGGAGGTGACGGCATGAGTGCGGGGGGAGGGGGGGAGGTGTACGTGGGGATAAGGACACATATGTAATAACTTAATAAAAAATATTTTAAAAAAGAAAGTTAAAAACTCATGTTTCCTTGAACCAAAATAAATAAATAAACAAACAAATAAATAAATAAATAATTTTTGAAAAAACACCAAGATAAAAGCCCTAGCACTCTGAGATCCTTTAAAGTACATAGGGACTGTCACATCTCAGCAATCTGCTAATGCTTCAAGGCCCTATACCCATGTCATCAGGAGAACCCCAAGTTATCAAGAGAACATTCAATTATATTCAGTTACTTTGTAAAAAGGCAAATAAGTATATCACAGATTGCTTCTTAAATAATTTTATCAAAAATATCATAGAATAATTGTCACTGACCTATTTAAGAGGAAATGCACTGGTTTTCCCCCTTAACAGATCTGTTTTGATCTGATCCATGATACTTGTCCAAGCCTATTGACCAACTGTGCAAACATGTAGCCAGTACCATTAAACAAAACAGTCCTAAAACATGCTTGAAATCTATACACTTTCTTCCCAACAGGTTATAGAAAGATAACATAGCAAAACTGGGAATGGAGTAGAATGGACTTGGGATGGTTGTAACCCCTAAGCAGGTCAGAGCAAATCCCTTTGAACAAGGCAACACCTACAAAACCACTTCAGATTAATGGAAGTACTGCTTTTGAATAAATTTTTTGCGGGGGTTCAGTTCTTAAGATTTCTGGAAGATAACACAAAAATAAAATCAGTAAATTCCAATTTTTGGTTTCAAAACCTAGTTTTCCATTATAGAACTCAATATTTTAATGTCTTTTTATTTCAGTTTAAAATGCTCAGAATTCCTGTCAGTTATAATTCCCAGTAATTTTATAGTAAAATCATTTTTATTTAATTTCACATTGTCCAACTAAGTATTTCCAAAGCTCTTATTTTCCTTTAACTTATTCCTTCATTCAGCAAATATTTACTAAGCATCTACTCTGCTAGGTACTGTGTTGGAACCCAGGGATTCAAAGGAGACATAATAAAGTCTATGCCTACTGAGCTTAGTTTATTTGGGAAATTAAACAACTAAATACCATCTAGTTTCTCTAATAGGATTACCTGTTGTCATTCTGATTATTACCAGTGGTCCAGTGCATGGATTCATGCACATTGAAAGAAAATTAATTAGAAGAAATATTTTAATATCTCTATTTGCCCTTTCTCTATAATAGAAGTGTCATCCAAATTCACAATCGACAATGACAGATCGAAACACACACATGCGATTGGCATCAGAGAGAGCTTTATATGTATCATGCATGAGCTTGTTAACTTAGCCTTTTATATATAAAACTAGAGGCCCAGTGCACAAAAATTTGTGCACTCGGGGGGGAGGGAGGTGTCCCTCAGCCCGGCCTGTGCCCTCTCGCAGTCTGGGACCCCTCGGGAGATAACGACCTGCTGGCTTAGGCCTGCTTCCGGGTGACAGAGGGCAGGCCCAATCCCTAGGTGCAGCCCCTGGTCAGGCTCAGAGCAGGGCCGA
>NW_006298058.1:341675-346709 GCF_000327345.1 Myotis davidii | reverse complement strand
CCACAGGGTGGTGGTGGGGCCTATGTCCCACTTGGGGAAGCCGAGTGTTGCTTTGTGGGTGCCAGGTCTGTGGTGCCGTTTCTTTGTAAATGGCCAGTGTGCATCGCGGCAGCTCCCGCATTGAGCTTCTGGCCTGGTGGTCAATTTCTGGGCTGGGCTGGACTGTGGGCTGCATTTGTGCTATGGGTTCTTGGCAGCATTGGCTGTGATTTGGTGGGGTGTCGCTCCAGGGTGGTGGTGGGGCCTATGTCCCACTTGGGGAAGCCGAGTGTTGCTTTGTGGGTGCCAGGTCTGTGGTGCCGTTTCTTTGTAAATGGCCAGTGTGCATCGCGGCAGCTCCCGCATTGAGCTTCTGGCCCCTGGTGGTCAGTGCACATCATAGCGACCGGTCAGATGGTCAGAGGAACAGTTAGCATATTAGCCTTTTATATATAGAGATATTCCCAAGTATACTGTTCCCACCAAATAATAGATTAATGAAGCCACTGAGATAGTTATAGACATACTAGAGATGTCCAAAAAATTTTATGACAAATAACTGCCTATTAAGTGCGAACATTACACATTTGAAGTACATTTACTCTTGAATTTACTCAACCTATCAAATTATCATGTCCAAAGATTTAAAATTTTTCTTCTCTAATGCTTTTCTCCATATGAAAACCATGATAGAATTTTAGAGTTTACTTTTCTCATTTTTTAGGAAAACTATATAAAATAAAATTACTAAAGTAGTGGGATTGAAACTGAAATGTGGGGTATTGAGTCCCAGTTCGTTGTCTTGTGAAATCAAAGAAGGACGTTGTGGACAAAAACTGTTAGCAGAACCAAAGTGTACTGAGAGAAGCCAGTCCTGGAAAAGGGGCATCTGAGGTTCCAGAAACAGGCCAGTGTCCAGAGCTTCCTTCCCATCTTGCAGCTGGGAGTTCAGCATTCAAACTAATGAAAGTCTATTAGTCCATGTGTGGAGGCCCACATCGCCATAAGCCACATGAGCAAGGCGGAGAGTATCTCCTGCCATTAACCCAAGAATCTAGCACTCTGGGAGAGAGAAGCGCCCAAGCTTTGTTATATGCTTTGCTATATGCTTATTAGTTCCTCATTGGTCCTTTCAAAGAATTTCATATTATCAACATCCTTGGGATTAGTTTATACGCCTTACTATCTGTGACTGGTTATCTGCAAGCTGCCTGTGTTAGCAACATTCATACCTTTTAAAGCTCATGTCTCCCAGGTGTGCCCTTCCATCCTCACCCACTTGGGGTATCTTAGTAACTCCACCTAGTTGGGTTCCTGGTTTTACTTCGTTCCCCTCCCCGCCATGGTCCCTGTCCCTGTCTGCCTAGCTTTCTTCTGTTTCCTCAGGATTTCAGGATGTTTTCTTTCTTCCAGTACAAAAGTTATGAAGAAAACATTGCAACAAAAATATTTACCCAAGTCGAGGCTAATTCTGATGTTCAAGGGATCTTAAGGCATTTCCTCTCCTCTATAAAATGTGGCTTCTGATAGGTTTTTTGTGCCTAGACCAAGCATATGAATTATAAGTACATAAAATATAAAGTATCACATGTATATGTCCACTTATCAATTAGTGGTTTATTGCTCAATTAAATATGACTAAAATGAGTAATTTTACCTTAGAAAAAAAATTTGAGCAGAAAATGAACAAGATTCAAGAAATTAGGTTTTTGCCAAAATGTTGGAAGTACTATGCTAATTTAGTTTTTAAATGGGAGCTATTTACTTTTAGCAAACAGAGTAAATGAAGGAATAAATCTGTGTGCTAAAAGTATAGCTCATATTTCTACTTCTTTGACTGCTCAAGTCTTCAGGGATCCAAGACTGCTACTGCTAAACATGTAAAACCAGTATAGCAGTAGAGAATAAATATTAAGTATAAGGGAATAAAGCATACATTGCTTTTTTAAAATTTATTTTTGATTTCGGAGAGGAAGAGATGGAGAGACAAAAACATCAATGATGAGAGAGAATCATGGATCAGCTGCTTCCAGCATGCCCTCCTCCCTGCCCCACCAGGAACTGAGCCCCTACTTGGAATCAAACCACCACCTCCGTGAACCACGGGGCCACACCGGCCAGGCCAGGCCCATACTACCTTTCTTCTTCAAAAAAACTACGCCATAGAAAAAGGATGGGAAAGACCATTTAGGAAAGACAACTAAAATAACATGCTGCCATACAGTACAATCTTAGGACCCATTTCATTTTATTTAAAAACATCACCTTGAGAATTTAAATCAAGGACTTAGGATCCTAATTTTAAAATGAAAAAGAACACAAAAGAACCTATTTAAAATATTAATGCTCTTTAGGAAATTATACCTAATTATTCTCTGGCTCTTTGTGGGTATATTTTAAGTATTCCCAAATTTTATACAGCTCTAAATAAAGTGGAGAAAAACTTAAGAACCATAATTAGCCAGGTGATTCATATAAAATAATTTTTCTTATCAAGTTACATAATTAGGGAAGCCATGAAGTAAACTTTATCTTCCCTAAAAAAAAACAAAAATGCATGAATAGTTAACATTTAAACCTTTGACAACTTATCTTTCCTTGATGATCAATGGCATCATTCCAAAAATGTGGTTAAGCAATGAACTCAAACTCTATTCAATTGTGTCTGTAACCATGACACCTAAACAATCAACTGAAAAGTAAAAACATCACAAGCTGTTTTTATTCTGCAATCACATACCCAGGATTATGTATACAGGTGCACTTCTCAACTAAATCTGGTAACGTATATTAAAATTTGTAGATTCCCATGGTCTCAAAAGCCCAGACTAAACAGATTAGGGCACTGCTGAAGCTACGCATTAAAACCTATGCTACGAGTGAATGGAACATAAAACCATAATTAAACATTGTGCTGGTTAACAATACTTGCACTTCCCTGTTCATTACTCAATAGGTACACCTAAAGTTTTAGACAGGAATTATAATTAGAAATAATGAGAGCAATTTTTTTTGTTACTGTACCTTTGTTATGTTAGACTTATTCTTTGAAATTATTGATTATCCTATCCTGTTCACGTGAGAACTTAAGAAAACCTCTCATATCTGTGCCATCTTTACTAGCACACATGAAAAAAACTGTAGATATAAAAAAGTTTCCTACAGATATCACTTTATATAAAAACCACTTTAGCCAAACATGTAAGTAAAACTATGCATTTTATTCATTCCACCCAGCTGAGAATTGCTCTATTATACAAATACAGTATTGTACAAAAAAATCACAAAATGTTACAAAATAAAAAAGTACAAACTGCGTTACTTAATAAATATGACTAACAGTAGTTAAGTGGAAATGAGATAGATTTTAGGTTGGGAACATTGTTTGACCCAGCAAACCGTACAAGCTCTGTTTACAGACATTTTTATTTGTACATAATACAGGGCAATCCTATTTTTCCTTTTGCAAGAATTTAAAAGGACTTAATATTTAGAATAGTAAGACAATAGTCTCCTGCTATAAAATAACTGCAAAGGTTGGTTCGAGGCATCCATCCTATTCGTTTTCAAATCTCAGTTGAATCCAAGAAGCTATATAAAGCAGGAGGCTTTATCACAAAGTTTTACACCATGTTAAAATTCTTTTACAACAAAATGACAAATATAAATAAAAACGAATGAGAGCACCAATCTACTCTAAACATTAACCAGAATAATTAACCACTCTGCCATCAGCAAATATCAGATTTTCATTCAAGTTAAGAGCTGGCACTATCTCTCAAAGAAAAAAAAAATCTTCCCACAATCTCCCCTTACATATTATTTCTCTTTAAAAGGTTGACCATTTCTAGAAAAATAATGATTTCAAAAACAAATGTTTCATCAAAATGGAATGGGCCAATTATCTGATAACATGAATGTATCAATCTCCATTTGAAAAAGTATCTAAGAATTGTAAAATTCAAATTCATCAACATAAAACAACTACTAAATCACAAACTTGATTCAAATAAGCTTCCTATAAAGCACTTTTCTGGGTTTATGCCGGAAAGCTGTCAAAACATCATAGATGAAGTTACACCAATTTTTTAAAATATTGTGCAAAAATACCTTTTTATAGAAAATATTTTACCAGGAATGAACAAATATATACACTGTGAGAAATTAGCTTGCAAATTAAGTAGTGCTGACTTTATACAGCAAATTATAAATAGCAGTAGGATCATACAAAGCTATCATGAAACATCGTTTCGGTGCCCAGCAACCTTCAGCTCTGAGAAAACATTCAAAATTTAAAAAAAAAAAAAAAGCTTAAGGCATTACACCTACAGTCATCTACTATTAATTTTAAAAGTGCTATTACCCTGATGAGAGTTCGTATAATTCTCCAAACACAAATTATGTAAATGCACTTTCCCAGGGTGGAGGTTTTCAGACACTTCAAGAGCATGCATTTTGTTCAATATACATTTTGGAGAGGGAGATGGCCATGGATTTGGCAAGTTCTTCGTCGCGTTTCCTTTGCACTTGAGTCTGTCTGCACCAGCTGTCATACTCCGGGTTCGGATAGGAGTGATCAAACACGGCATCGTAATGTCCATTACTGAGCCAACTGAGCCAAATGCTAGGCCGTCGGGCATCCTCCGGGCCCAGGTAGTGAATCATCGTGGACACGGTGGGGCTCTCCAACCTCCCGCCAGTCGTTAAGTGGATGTTCACATTCAGCATCTGCCCCATGGCCAGCAGCTCTGGGTACCCGGCCCAGGCCCCGTCCTGCGCGGCCGCGATGATGAACTCGCCCACGTCGCCCTCGATCAGGGGGCTGAAGTGGTCCAGGTGGTCGGCGATGTAGTGCACCGTCTGCTCCCGCAACTCCGGGTGCAGGCTCTGGTGCCCGTACATGGTCTTGCTGACCGCTCGGTAGAGGCAGTTGCCGTCGGGGATGATGTGGAACCGGTACTTATTCCTCTGCCGCAGGTACTTGTCCTGCCTCTCCACCTCTGCCAGGTACAGGGCCAGTTTCTCGTCCCGGGAATCCGATCGGGAGGCGAGGGC
>NW_006298058.1:303017-340490 GCF_000327345.1 Myotis davidii | reverse complement strand
CCGGGGAGGGCACGGAGGCTCGGGCGCCTGCGCAGTCAAGGAATTCCTGGCCCCGGCCTGCGCGGCCGCTTCCTGTTTCTCAGCCACAGGTGTCCGCGCCGCTTTTGGGACGAGGTAGAACGCTTTGCATGCTTGAGTCTCGAAGGAAGCGTTCGGGCGCCGTATGGAGGTCGCAGCGCTGCCTTGAAACCTGCCTGACCCACCGTTCCCAATTGCCACTGTTGTCTTCGTTTCCGTTAAGATCAGAATGTAAAAAGTCCTGTGACACCACCCGTTGTCCCCAGCGCCTTGCTGCCCTGCTAAACCGAAACTTTTGCACCCCCTAATCTATGTGACTGGCATATATATGTCTGGGGAGGAAGCAAGCCTTTCAAATGGCCTTTAGAAATACCAAGAGTCTAAGGACCTCCGGCCTTTTGAAAATAGGCGCGGCTGTAACCTTATGTCCTTGGCAATGTAGAGGGCGTCATGCTGCACGCCAAGGCCGGGTAACACAGTTCTACCCAACTGCATTAATTGCACCTTACTTGTAAGGGAAAGCCAGACTATTCATATGATCAACCGGGTATCGGCTATAGAGAATCGAGCAGCTTTTTCCGAGCGGTGATCAAATGCTAAATTAGCAGGTCTTATCCTAACACCCTGTTAGAGATAGAGAAATAGCTGTAGGTTATGGTATACACCTTTCTCCACCCTTCAACTGAAATGTCAATTCCACGAATAAAAAGAGTTTGTCTTGTCCCCTATCATAGTTATATCTCCTAGCACAGTGCCTGGCACACATAGTTGGAGGTAACTACTATTTACTGAATGAATTAATGGAAAATGAGTTCCCAAGGTCCTCAGACAGTGGTAGGGAAGCCAGAATGATGAATCCCAGTCTCCTGATCCTAACCAGGGCTTCTACTTTGCCATGAGGGGTAGGGTGTGACTAGGAGGATCCCACAGGTAACCCCTTGCCTAGGTCACTCCAACCTGTTAGGTAAGTGAACTCAGAAGATAAAACAACTGTCATTTCAACTCCTGGTGATTACCCTATTGGGAGCTTGTTAGCTCCTTTGGCTCACTAGAAAAGGAAAATTAGATTTCATCACTACTCTTTTTGGGTATCTATTGCTCTCTGATTAAGCACTGAAACTGAACTCTTCCTTTAGTCTTTCTGTACCTGGTGTTCTGAAACAGAAGACAAGACAATTAACAATAAAATAATCCTCAAATAATATTTACTGAGTATCCATTGTGTGCCCAGCAGAGCTAGCATAACAGAAGCCTGGAGGGAGATAAAGAAACTATTAATATTTAAAATCTAAAGCAAGAAGGCATTTTAACAGGTTGGGGTCATCACAGAAAAAAATTAGCATTAGAGGCACAAAGGACAGACCAGGTCTGATGTAACAAATGGGTAACAGACAGATATACACAGAAATGTGAAGATTCAAAACTTTGACATACTTTAAAGGTTCCCACGTTTTTAGATTGTGTGCGGGACGTGGACTATGTAAAATTGCACATTCACTATGCGAACCACCCTATATCGTAATCTGAAGAGTCTTCCTGGGGGAAATGATAATTCTGGATCTCCAAGCAATGTGTCGCCAGCCTTGGACATGGGAGTTGTCTCCTGCCCTTGAAGTCTAAAAGAAGACAAGGCTTTACACGTGATCGCAAAGAGATTAGAATGAGAAAGCTCAAGAGAGGAAATCCGATTCTTTCATGCTCCATCTGAAAAGAGTTACTTATGATTCCATTCTGGAAAATCATCTGTCCAGCATATTTTGGTGGCGTGCAGAAATTTGGCAGAAGTTTAGAAAAATAGGATTCTAAACCAAAGTTGCAGAGTTATTGAATAGGCTAGAAAAACGGGAAATTCAGCAGTTATCAACCAAAGAGTAAGGGCAAGACAACCAATGTTTAATAAAAGGGATGGCCCGGACTGGTTTGGCTCAGTGGATAGAGCATTGGCCTGCAGACTGAAAGGTCCCAGGTTCGATTCCAGTCAAGGGCATGTACCTTGGTTGCCAGCACATCCCCAGTGGGGGGTATACAGGAGGCAGCTGATCAATGTTTCTCTCTCATCTCTCTTATCAATGTTTCTAACTCTCTATCCCTCTCCCTTCCTCTCTGTAAAGAATCAATAAAATATATTTTTTAAAACAAATTAAACAAAAAGAATGGCCTGGCCAGTATGAGCCAGTGGTTGAGCATCACCCAGGAACTAAGAGGTCACTGGTTTGATTTCCAGTCAGGGTAGATGCCTGGGTTGCAGGCTCAATCCCCAGAGAAACAATGAAGTTTCTCTCTCATCAATGTTTTCTATCTTTCTATCCCTAACCCTTCCCCTCTCTCTAAAACATATTTTTTTAAAAGGACAGATATTTAATGTATGAATATTTATTGAGTACCTGCTATGCTCCCAGCATAGTGCCAATTATAGAAAATTCAGAAGCAGATTCTGTCCCGCAGCCCAGACAGCAGAAACCTAAGAAATCTTTATAAAAGAAGACCAGCCCAGCCAGTGTGACTCAGCGGTTGAGCATTGACCTATGAACCAGGAGGTCACGGTTTGATTCCTGGTCAGGACACATGCAGGCTCAATCCCCAGTGGGGGCCGTGCAGGAGGCAGCTGATTAATGATTCTCTCTCATCATTGATGTTTCTATCTCTCTTTTCCTCTCTGAAATCAATAAAAGTATATTTTAAAATAAGACCAATCCTGGTAATTTTTTTTTGAACTTACATTTATCTAAAGACCACTTTCTCTTAGTTACCATCCCTTTAAAGATACTAAAATTCCAACCTCCTCACCTCCCCTCAAAATAAAACTTTTAAAAATGCAAACATTTATCCATTTTTTTCACTCATTAAAGAATCATTTTTATACAAACCTAATATGAAAATATGGAAAAAGAAGTATGGAGAACTCATACTTCCCAATTTCAAAACTTACTACAAAGCTACAGTCATCAAGACCATGTGATACTGGCATAAAGATAAACACATAGGTCAGTGGGATAGAATTGAGAGCCCAGAAGTTAATCCATATGGTTATGGTCAGTTGTCTTTGACGGGGTGCTGAGACAATTCAGTGGGGATGGGGGGAGGAGAAAAGTCTTTTAGCAAATGGTGCTGGGGCAACTATATATCTACATACAAAAGAATGACGTAGACCCCCACTTCACAATTTACACAAAAACTAACTCAAAATGAGATAAAACTATCGAATCCTTAGAAGAAATTAGAGACAGAAATCTCAGTGCCCATGGATTAGGTGACAATTTCTTAGGTGTGACACCAAAAGCACAAACGACAAGAGAAAAAAAGTAGATATGTTGGACTTGACTAAAATTAAAAACTTGGTGCTTCAAAGGACACTAAAGTGAAAAGACAAACTGAACATTGAGAGACTATATTTAAAAATTGTAATTATGTTAAAGGACTTTGAAATATGTCAAAAATTTATAAAGAAATCTTATAAACAATAAAAAGACAACCCAATTTGTAAAATGGACAAATAATTTGAATTGACATTTCTCCAAAGAAGATATACAAATAGCCAATAAGCACATGAAAAGATAGTCAACATCATTAGTCATTAGGGAAATGCAAATCAAAACTCACAGTGAGATACACTTCACACCCTATAGAATGTCTATTATATAAAAAAAAAAAAAGACAGACAATAGCCAAGTGCTAATGAAAATGGAGAGAAATTAAAAGGCTTGGACATTGCTGTGGGATTTTGAAATGACACAGATACTTTGTAAAACAATTTGACAGTTTGTCTATGATCCAGCAATTCTATTCATAGGTATAACCAGGAGCTATTGAAACAATGTGCACACAGAAACTCATACATCAGTGTTCATAGTAGCATATTCATAACAGCCAAAAAATGGAAACAAACAAGCTACCTTTCAACTGATGAATGAATAAACAAATATGTGATATATCTATGCAATGAAATATTTAGCCATAAAAAGAATGAGGCACTGACACATTCTACATGGGTGAACCTTGAAAACAGCCTAAGTGAAAGAAAGCAGAAGCTTACTAAAAACAGATTATTTATACGAGATGAAAGGGATATTTGAAGAGCTGGGCTAGTGAAATGCTTTTTAAATTTATAATGTAATTACTTAAACTTTTTGTATAATCATAATAATATAAAAATGATTTGACATTCTGTTCAGCAAACATTGAGTATAACTATGCCAAAAGCATATCAGAATGTGCTCCAGCTTAAACATATATAGAACCAACCAAATTTAAATATATAATATGTTGTGGAAAAAGGATTCTGAAAAGGGCCTCAAACATAGCAGATTCTCAATAAATATTTTCTGAATTTTATCAAGTAAAATCGAAATATAAGTAATAAAGACAAAAATCTTGGGAACTATTGTGGATTGATTGCTATTTAGTCTACTAAATTCACAATTTTAAGTGAACAAAATAAATAAATAAAGGCCACCACATTATGCAAACAATTCAATATTCTTTTTTTTTCCCATTTTTTTTTTATTATTAGTTAAGGTATTACAAATGTGTCCTTATCCCCCCCCCCATTAACCCTCAACCTCCCCCCGCACACACACTCATGCTCCCATCCCCCTGTTAACAATTCAATATTCTTTCTCGGGTACATTTACCACACTGCTGACATGTCACTGACTGGAAGTGAAATTTCCAGGCAGCAGTGAAAGCTCCTCTTAATTATTTAAATCTTGTGGTTCTTCTGAAATTATAGTCATCAATATCACTGAAAATCCTATTATCTAAAGGTCTCTTAATTCCAGGAAATCTAAATTAATTTATGATAACTAGATCAAATAACCAGTAGGTTTTTTGCTTTTTGTAGGAAAAAGAAAAAAAAAAAAGATAGGACAAAGAATGGAGAAAAGGCTGGGAAATAATGTGTAATCATTGACTCCTAAATTTAGGCTTAGAAAATGTTCAGATCCTTTTGATGACTAGCCCAACAGTGATTAGATTATGGTTCAAGTTCCTGCTTAAGTGATGGCAGTTTTCTTTTTAGGGGTTTAATGAGAGTAAGGAATTAAAGTTAGGGCTGTTATTCATTGGGAGGTTCAGATGACATAATTTGAACAGAATAATCCATTCCCATACACAATTTTTAATCATTCTAGCATGAAGGGCAGGAGCCTGAAAACCTCATGTACTCCCTGAATTCTGCTCATCAAATTTGTATTATATTGAAAAAAGAGTGTGGGTAGACCGGAAACATTTTGTTCTCTGTTGCCTGCTTCTGGTTGCCTTAACCAATGTGATGGATGATCAGGTCTACTAATAATAACTAGGGCTGCTCCATGCAAAAGAGAAATCGAAATATAGTCTACAGCCCCCGCTATGATTTGAATGTTTGTGTCTCCCAAAAATTCATGTATTGAAATCCTCACCTTCAAAGATGATGGTATTAAGAGGTGGGGGCTTTGAGAAGTGCTTACATCACAGGGGTGGGGCCCTCATGAATGGAATAGGTCTCTAGCCCCTCCCACCAGGTGAGATCACAAGGAGATGTCTGCAACCCAGAAGGGGGCTTCCACCAAACCCAACCATGCTGGCACCCTGATCTTGGACTTGCAGCCTCCAGAACTGTGACAGATAAATTCCTGTGGTTTATAAGCTTCCTGGCCGGTGGTCTGTTGTTACAGCAGCCATAATGGACTAAAACAGCCCCTGTTTATAAAGTAGGAAAATCAAAACACACCACAGCACACACAGTCTGGCTCTCACATTAAGTAACAGGGCAGTCAATATAGTAATCTGTTGCCATGGGTGGTTCTCACATAATTCAGTTGTCTGTATGCCAACATTTTAAATATCCACAATCTTCAAACATTGACATAGTAGTTAAATATCTTCAAATAAGTAAACATAACAACACAGTTACGCCTCCTAGAGACATACAGGGTGCGAGGAGGCACTTCACACCGCTCTCCCTCTATATGGGTCGAAGGCCATTTAGTCGCCCTTAATGACTAAAGTGTAAAAATGCCCAGCCATTATATAAGTGTTTTGCCAAGACTTAAGAACAGGGAAAGATGGGAAATAGATATTAAGTTACTTCAAAGTCACTTTTTATTTTTTAAATGTGTTTTGTAAAATATTAAAGCAATGCAAACATAAAAATAAAAGTGAAATTTCCTTTCATCTCATTTCTGCATCTCTCACTCCAGAGGTAAACACTGTTAACAATTTATTATAAGTAGTTCTAGAATTTTTATAAACATATACATTATATATTTCCTATACATATGTGTGTATAAAAATTTTTATAATATTATGCTGTGCATCTTTGATATATGCTTTTATCCTTTACTAGTATATACTGAAAATTTTTGATGTCACAATATATAGCTCAACCTCATTATTTCAATTTCTACAAAAGAATTTCAAAGAATGGATGTGTGATAATATATTTTAATGATATTTGGATTGTTTAAACTTCACCACTAGTCAAGCAATGTCACAGAATGCATCTTTGTACACATATTTTCATCTTTATCTGAGGGTACCCAAGACACTTTCTTCCAAACATTTTAGAAGGTGATCTCTGAAAAAGCTTACCAACTTGAGGAAGTTTTGAATGCCAATGAACCTGATTTGTTTTGGAAATATTGTATTTACAAATATCAGGGTGTCCCCCCCAAAAAAACGTATACACTAACAGCCAATAGCTATAGATTCTATTACATTTTCAAATTGAAATGTACACTGCCTTTAAAGTATGTATACATTTTTTGGAACACCCTGTATTTAATGTCTTTTAATTAATTAATTAATTTATTTATTTTGCTGACTCCTACCCATTTCTCTATCATACCCATGAAAATCTAGCATCTCTTATATTTGGCAAATCTTACAATTTATTAAATAAGCTAGAATCAGGAGCTATGGATTCTACTCTCAACTTCAAAACTAAATGATTGCCTTTGAACAAATCTTTACATCTCCCTTCCCTTAATTGCTTCATCTGTAAAATGTGTTTAATGATCATTATGATTCTTTCAAATTTTTATTTGTTGATTAATTTTAGAGAGAGAAAGGACGAGAGAGAAAGAGAGAGAGAGAGATCGATTAGTTGTTCCACCTACCTACACAATCATTGATTCTTGTATATGCCCTGATCGGGGATCGAACCTGCAACCTTGGTTCATTGGGACTATGCTCAACCAGCCAGGGCATACAATTCCTTTCAAAACTTAAAATTATATGGCTTTATGCCATAGGAGGAAAGATGCAAAAAAGCCTTTAAAAACTTACAGTATAAATGTAATTAACATTATTAAAATTTAATAATTAAATTAAAATTTGTAATAGCCTTCCCCCAAAATAGTTTCTTAGACCATTTCAATACAAATGCCTGAATAGAAATACTGGAGCTGGGCTCAAAGAGTGAGTAGCAAATCCATAACAGACTTGGAGATCTCCAGAGGTGCCCTTCTGGCCTGACCGACATGGCTCGGTGGTTGAGCGTCCACCTATTATCCACCTATTATCACGACTGGATTCCCAGTCAGGGCATATACCCGGGTTGTGGGCTTGAACTTGGTGGGGGATGAACAGGGGGCAGCCAATCAATGATTCTCTCTCATCATTGATGTTTCTATCTCTCTCTCCCTCTCCCTTCCTCTCTGAAATCCATAAAAATATTTTTTTTTTAAAAAAAGAGGTGCCCTTCTATCCACCCAGCCACAATTCCAAAAAAGATAAGGTGATTAGATAAGAGTAAGTTTCTCAGATGAAACACAGAAAACATATATAGAAAGAAAGGGCCTAGGATTGAAGAAAACTAGGCTAAGAGGTTAAGTGAGAGAGGTTAAAAGCCACAATTTTGTTAAGTTTCTGTTTAATATCATGGTTGCTAAATAAGTTAATATTCAAAGGTTACTCAAGTTGAATAAAACAGCACACATGGTTTTAAGAGTTACTGACTATAGAGGGCAGGTTTCATGTCTTTCACTGCCCAGAATCTTTTTAAACACCCTTTTCCTCCACGAAAAGTGCTTCCTTCCTAGCTAGAAACCTGGATTCATTCTCCCAGCTTCCCTTGACATGAGGTCCAGGATTTGACCTAGGCTCCAGACATCACACACACCCACAGGCCCACGACTTAAATTCTGAAGGAGGTAACAGCAACAAGCAAGTGCAGAGTGAAGCCACCTTCTGCCAGGGTCCCCAGCATGCTGTGCAAGCTGTGGTGTTCGGTGGGAATGCTGGCGGGGATTGCTGTCTTCCCTGGAAAAGCCACCCATAACAATGTAGGTTATTCCAGCTCAACCCTGACTCTCCTCAGGTATTCTCTAAACCTCTAAGGCTATTTAATGCATTTTTAAACTACTGCAAATGCTGTTGTTTGCAACTAAGAACACAGGAACACCATACCTAGAGTCTATTTGCTCTAGTAAAGTTTTATTAAGGCGATAACGGTTCATTTGGTCCTAAAGGATAGAAGTTTGGTCTGAGAGCATGAAGACCCTGTTCCGGATGTGAAGTTCAGTGGAAGCGGGGGAAGAAGGGAGGTTGCTGTGGGAAAGTGGCCACTGCAGACACGGAGTAGTGACAGGGGCCGCCAGTGTAAGACTTTGCAACCTAAACAAGCCTAGATACATGTTTGTGATTTGGAGAGCAACAATGAGTCATTGTAGAGATTGTCTTAAATGTGAAGATATTAGAGAGGATTTTAGCAGCAAAGACATGCACATTTCCAGACTGAGTTTAAACACTTAACTTCAGTGGTCTTAATAGTATCATCTCATTAGAATTCCAGAAGGCTACAGCTAGAAGGAAATTAAAAAATAATGATAATAATAATTGGGGAGGGGGGAATAAAGAGGATGTTGGGAAGAAAAGTAAAAGAAAGAAAAAGAATTTTTAGAAGTTCAGATATAGGCCGCTGCATTGTGCAATCAGAGTTGCATGCAAAACTATCATGGCCAAACTGATTATTTGACTGTTAATAACATGTATCATCAAATGATTGTTTCAACTCTGTAACTGATGCTTATGATATTACTAGGATGCCTACAGTCTGGTTTACTGATCTTATATACATACTGTCCATGCATGGTGACTCCCTATGGATGGAAAAGATAAAAGGCATACAGGAGAAAGTACATTTTGTATGCAAAATTTAATCCATCTGGTCTGAGAATGGGTTCTCAATCACCTATATGTCTGTATCTCTCTCTCTCTCTCTCCATCATCATCATCTATCTATTATCTATCTATCTATCTATCTATCTATCTATCTATCTATCTATCTATCATCTATCTATCTATCATCTATCTACCTATCTTGGAATATATAACTTTCATAAGTGTTACACTCCCAGATATATACTGAGATTTTTTTGGGGGGCGGGGGGAGGTGGAGGTGTGAGGAAGTAAAACATGGACATACACTTTTTATCCTTACAACTATTAATGATGCAACTACAGCTGTTCTTGTTGATGAGGTAGGACATAGCTCAAGAGGACTTCTGTCTGCAGCCTGTACCAAGGGTCCTTCCCCACCCATTTATAAAAGCAAATTGGGATGAATTAAACAAGAGATTATATGAATAACTTTTAATTCAGTCTAATTTATATTTTAAAAGAAGTAATTCCTAAGCTAAAGCAATGTAATAGTATTAACAGGTGATTTACAATACATAAGTGTGTATCATTGGTCAGTTGAGAACTGCTTTGCACTCCACTCCCTCTGACTGGAGAATCGTAATGACTCACTCAAGAAAATGTATGACAGATACAGTGAGAAAAGATCTGAGAAGAGAAATGCATTACAATTCCCCAAAATATATAGATCTATTGCTGTATAACAAATGACCCCAAAACATAATAATGGTTTAAACCAACACTTATTGGGCCTTACAGTGTATATAGATCAGAAATTCACAAAAGAAAAAAAAGAAAGACAACAATAACAAATAAAAAATAGATCAGAAATTCAGAAATAGCTTGGCTCAGTGGTTCACGAGGTCAGAGTCAGATGTCAGTGGGGGCTGTAGTCATCTGAAGATGGGGATCAGAGGCTCTGCTTCTCAGTAGGCTCACTCACAGGCGTGGCAGATTGTTGCTGGCTGTTGCCACATGAGCTTTGCCCAATAGGCTTCTTCATGTCTTTATGACATGGTGGCTTGTGTCCCCCAGAACAAGGAATCCAAAAAGAAGCAAAGCAAACACTTCAGTGGCCTTTATGACATAGCCTTGATGTCACTCACCATTACCTTTACCCTCTGTGGGTCACATGGGTCAGCCCTTGACTGAATGTGACAGTAGAGACTGCATGCCATTTGGTAAGGATTATTGGGGGCCATCTTGTAGTCTACACACTATAAAAATAAAGGAGACAACATTAGGAAGGGAGCAGTCATTCTCCTTTAAGGAATGAGAGATGACAGAATCTTTAAGACTGGTATATTGAGGCTGTTAGGAAGAGTGGAGAAATAATTATAAAGAAAACGTATCAGGAATCTAGGACCTTGATCTGGATAGAAGAGAAAGGATGATGGCCCCAGTAGAGCCTAGCTCCTTTAAATATATCTTAGGAAAGTAGACTGGAGGAGAAATAGCCGAAGGGCAGTAATGTAGGATTTGTGTTAGGCTCTTGCTCAGAGCTTAGAGCCCAAAGGGACCCTTCACATCTCCTAGAGATGCTTTTTTTATGTCATTAAGCTCATTTCATTAAAACAGAAAGAGAACCAGGGGCTAGAGCAGCCGTGGGCAAACTACGGCCCGTTTGAAATGAATAAAACTATTGAAAAAAAAGACCGTACCCTTTTATGTAATGATGTTTACTTTGAATTTATATTAGTTCACACAAACACTCCATCCATGCTTTTGCTCCGGCCCTCCGGTCTAGTTTAAGAACCCACTGTGGCCCTCGAGTCAAAAAGTTTGCCCACCCCTGGGCTAGAGGAAGATACTATTTAATAGTAAAACTTGTGAACACATCTTCATGGTTGTGGCACAGGATGAAGAGCAGTAGCTGGCCTGGAACCCCATGTCTATTTCTTATACAGGTCTGCATTGTTACCTAGCTGGGTTCTCTATAAACAAGAATCCTATGAACTACCCGGGCCACCACTACAATGAAGACAGGGAAGACAGAAACTCATTACTATTGAGCACTTAACATGTGCTGGCACCAGCCTAGGTGTTTACTACACACTGATCATTTCATACAATTCTCCACATTTCACAAAAGTGGAACTGAGGGTCAGTGTAGTTACAAGTGTCAGGGTCTGCTAATTTTCCCCAATATCCATGTTTCCCTTTTATGCTAGACCTTCCATTGTTTTTAGCTGAGTGCATGGCTGGCTACCTCAAGGCTACAATTTTCCCTTGCAGCTAAGTATGGCCAAGTGATTCAGTAATCATCAATGGAATGTACCTAAAATTGATACGTGCAACTTGTAAGTCATGCCTTTGAAAGGAGTGCCTCCCACTGCCCTATATTTTCCCCACTCCCAGCAGGCAAGAACATAGGTGTCGTGTTGAGTCAACTTCTACAATGCAGATAAGACAATACCTCATGGCACAGCAAAACACAAGTCATCAGGTGATTACGGAAGCTGCCTGCCAGCACCGACTGCCTACCAGCTTGGACTGTTAAGTGCAAGAGAAATAAAGCAATGTATTTTATGTAAGCCGCTGTTATTGTGATCTCTGCTGAAGTGATTAAGCCAGTATTCCAATATGTTAATTTGTCAGAGGTCATCCAGCAGCAAGTGGTAAACTTGAAAGATCTTCACTTTACAGCTTCCACTCTATCACCTCCTGTCACAGACGATGACAAGGAAGATTCCTTATTAAAGGAGAATGTTATTTTTGTTCTCGATGCGCATGTGAATTCTAAGAGTTCAACTATCTGTTCCAATATTTTTTTGAAAACGGGAGTTCATTCTAACAATTTTGTTCTTATTCAGTGAAGAGCCAAAACTATGGTTCCCCAATGTTGAGCACAATCTATCTCCATTATGATGAATGTAATACATTTAAAAGTTGGGTTTTGCTTATGTTCTATCTTGAGATTCTGACTCATTTTCTTTGGAACATATGGCTATTTGAGGGATGTTAAATTTACATTGTTTTCCAATTCAGTGTTCTCTGAGCTTGTTATTCCTGTACCTTATACAGATGCTGACCATCTTGCCATCTTTATACAGCTCTTCCTATTCAGACTAAAAATAGAAATATGTACAGCTAAAATTAAGCCAATATCTATTGGTAAGGTCATAGTGATTGGTAATAAAATACTGAAATAGTTCCATATTCTTTGGTAAACAGCCAACACCTTATGGCCCCTGACGTCTCACAGCGGTTCTAGCACCCGTGGTCGCTCCTTTAGCATCCAGCACATCCCCAGCAGCCAGGGATCTGCTGAGGAAGCTTTCACCTCTTATGGTCTGTGCTTGTATCTTCCAGAACAGCCGTGGGCAAACTACGGCCCTCGAGCCGGATCTGGCCCATTTGAAATGAATAAAACTATTGAAATAAAAGACCGTACCCTTTTATGTAATGATGTTTACTTTGAATTTATATTAGTTCACACAAACACTCCATCCATGCTTTTGTTCCGGCCCTCCGGTCCAGTTTAAGAACCCATTGTGGCCCTCGAGTCAAAAAGTTTGCCCACCCCTGTTCCAGAAGCATGTCCAGCTAGGGCTTGCAAAGTAGCTTAATGATAGTTTATTCGTATAGCTGTTAATTTCAGCAATGCCTTTGAGAAACCTATCAGTATAAATGTGCTATCCTCCTGATAGTTTTATGTCTTTTCAAAACCTTTACCTATACCTCCATAATTCAAGGCCCACATTTGTAACATTCTTTCAAGGCCTAAATTCCCACTTACCTCAGTACACACACACACACACACACACAATTATTAAGCTAAAACTGTGCTGTGGGGAAATAAATTAAATTAAATGTAATTCAAACTTTTTATTCAAAACTACTCTGCAGTTTAACCACTTCCCCCAAATAATTTTACGTTCTCCAAGTGAAAGGTATCTTGTTTACTCTGTCAGATTATGTTCTCTAAAACTGGGGTCCACATTTTACATAGAGCTACCCTTGCCCTGGTAATTATGGAACAAAGCCCTGTTTAAGTAAATGAAAATGTTTTTCCTTTCCATTTTCGGACAGTCATAACATAACATAAGTAGCTTTGATTGTCAGCTACAGTAATCATACTTGAAAAATATATTGGAAAGTGGGTGATAAAAAACATTTATAATACTGTCTGGCGTGTTAGCAATACAATAAATATTTTTAATCATGAGTATTGTTGTTAGCACTATTATTATCAGTCTGCAAGTATCATCCTGTTACCCTCCTCTGCTTAAGATCCTGTGTGGCTCCCCATTGCTTTTCTTAACACAGTTTAGTGGGCTTGGTGGTCAGGCTTTTGGCTTCCTTTTCTGCCCTCATCTCCCAACACCCATGATTTGCTTCCCCTTTGTGTTCATCATAGGGAACTGTGTTAAGTCCGCTACCTGGACTCTGTCTCTCTAGTCTCTAGGCTTGTACACACATTGCTCCCTTTGCTTGAACACTTCACCTGGGTAACTCTTATTCATCCATAAGGTCTCAATGTAGATGATGCTTCTCCCATGCAGGTCTGAGTTCAGTGCCTCTTCCCTATGCATTCATACTACCCTGTGCCCCATTGCACTAATGTACTTTGTGGTTATTTACACGTTTCCTGGCTTACTAGCTTTGTAAAGGTAAGGACATAATAGGGCCCCTTTCCCCATTGAATATCCATTTAGACTATTAATACTATGATTGTTGATTAAATCAATGTTTAAAGAGGAACATGAGCTTTCCTCATAAAAATAACATATTCTTTCAGTTTGAGGAATTCACATACATCTAAAAAGACTAAAATCAAAACAGAAATCTGTATTATATTTAATTACTATGTGTAAACATGTGCATGCCTCTGCATCTTAGACTGCAGCCTATGTTTTAATTTCATGGCCTATAAAATAAGGAAATGATATTTACTCAACTGTAATGACTCTGAGGATTGTGGAACAAAAACGAGATGATAAATACTGTTATTATAATTAATTTTAGTACTAGGTTAATAGGCATCTAGTTCTATAAATTTTATGTCTTTTCTCCAATTAAGCACATTTTCAACAAATATTTTTAAGATTAAAAAATACCCCAAGTAGCCGGGCCAGTGTGCCTCAGTGGTTGGGCATCAGCCCATGAACCAGGAGATGGCAGTCCAATTCCAGTCTTGGCATATGCCCGGGTTTTAGGCTCAATCCCAAGTAGTGGGCATGCAGGAGGCCCCTCTCATCACTGATGTTTCTATCTCTCTCTCTCTCTCCCTTCCTCTCTGAAATCAATAAAAACTTATTTTTTTAATGCCCAAAATATGACTGAATTATATTATATTTAAAAAATGATCCAGCCATAGTTGGTGTGGCTCAGTGGACAGAATGTCGATCTGCAGACCAAAGGGTCTCTAGGTTTGATTTCACTTAAGGGCACTTAACCTTGGCTGCAGGCTCCTCCCTGCCCCGGCCCTGGTCAGGGTTCATGCAGGAGGCAACCAGTCGATGTGTTTCTCTCACATCGATGTTCCTTTCTGTCTTTCCCTCTCTCTTCCACTCTCCCTAAAAAAATCAATGGAAAAAACATCCTCAGGTGAGGATTAACAAAAACAAAAACAAAAGATCCATATGTAATTTACCTCTTTCCTAAATGTTATGATTATAATATCCTTAATTAATTTTTGGTGTAGGTTCTTTTTTTAAACCCAGAACCTTAATCTAATCTATCTTGTCATAAGAGAGAGACATATTCATATGTACATTTAGAACTAAAAGGAGCAAATGTATCTTAAACCTTAAAATAAATTCTAATAATTACCATAATTAATTACAGTTTATTATGTTTAATTAGGAATCTTTGAATTAACTCATATATACCATACATAGAATTAGATTTCTACTCTAGAATGGTAAATATTATTGCAAATTCTTGATGAAAACAGTGTTACAAGCACTCAAATAATGACTTAGCTTAAAATTAAGCTTGAAAAGGAGAAAGGGGCCCTCAGCCTTCTAAAAAACATTTGAACCAATATTTGGAACCTTTCCCAAGCAGAAAATTGAATAAATTCCTTGTTACAAATAAAGAAGCGTGTTGCCTTTAGACAATGTTTCACACTTCAGTCTGAGATTACATTTTCTGAAGGAAGCTATGGTTTAGAGCAGGCAAACTGACCAGAACCACTTTCTGTTTACCTCTTTTGGCGGGGAAATAGGTATGGGAATGAATTAGTAGAGTTCCTGCTTGAAAAAAATGTGAAGGGCAGTAAGTAAAGATGCTAGAGTTAGATGAAGGAAGGGGAGTCAGGTCTGCAGATGTAGCCTCAAACTGGACTGAAGACATGGAGTTTCCAGGAAGAAGGTGTGGACAAAAGAATAAGTTACTAAGTGAAAAGATAACCCACAGAATGGGAGAAAACATTTGTAAATCACGTATCTAATAAGGGACTTATCCAGAATGTGCAAAGAACTCTTAAACTCAACAACAAAAAGACAACACATTTTTTTTTAAATAGGCCAAGGAGTTTAATAAACATTTATCCAAAGGAAATATAGGAGTGGTTAATAAACACCTGAAAAGATATCAACTGCCTTTGTCTTTAGGGAAATGTAAGTGAAAACCACAGTTAGATAAAACTTCTCATTGCTGGACAGTCTTTAATAAAAATAAACACATCTAGAGAAACAGAAAGCAGATTAGGCCTGGGATCCTGGGATGAAGGGGAATGAGGAAGTGGGAGTGACTGCTAATGAGTACAAGGTTTCCTTTGGGGATGATGAAAATATTCTAAAATTAAATGATGGTGGTGGATGCATAACTCTAAATATATTTTTAAACATTGAATGTATGCTTTAAGCTGGTGAACTTGTGAATTTATACCTCAATAAAGCTGCTACAAAAGAATGAATTACTAGGCATATTATCAACATTAAGTTTTTATCCTCTTTATTTTTCTTTTTCAAATGTGTTCATTCCTTTAATTGTTCATATTTCTTGAATAAAATATATTGTTGTAGGTGGCAGGAACAGCCCTGGGTGTTGTTAGACCAGTGGGGTCATACTGAACCTGGGTTCAGCAACCTTGGTTCTTGGGTTCTGTCCAGGAAAGAATTCAGAGCCAATGCTTCAATTATAAAAGAACATTTATTTGTAAAATCACAGAGGTAGAAAAAGTAAATCCTAGAAGAAATGGGCTTAGGAAACAAGTTATAGAGGCCAAGGAAGGGCCCTTGGAGCTTGGGAGTGAGGAAGCTAATGGTAACAAGCCTAGTTGTGGGGAGTGGAGAGGGAGGGGAGGGAGAAGGGAATGAGAAAGGGAAAGGGAAAAGGAAAGACTCAGGCGTGCTCCCAGAAGGGAGAGTATGCTGAGTCCTCCATCCTAAGGGTTTTAAGGTGGAGATTTTAGGGGAGGTCCCAGGGGAAGATCTCAATAGAATAATCGGCAGTTTTCCAGGCATGTCCTTTTAGGGTCTAGGTCTCCACTCATTGATTGGCTGCCCCTAGGGCAGGGGGGTCATTATTCAATGTAGTTGGTCTCTGAGGTCAGCCATGGGGTCACTGATCTGGTTGTGTTGCTTATCTGGTCCTGAAGCTGAAACACAACTGAGGCCTAGATCTTACCTCTAGGGAGGAAAGGTCAGGGGGACCAAACCTGATGACAGCAATATGCTAGGGGAGGAAAAGTCACCCTGGAGGCGAGGTCCCCCCTACAATTGTCCTTTGTTAGGCACTTGGGGCTTTCTACCTGGTGACCTTCCGGACCTGGCCCATCATCCTTGTTCTGCTCATGGCTGTCTAAATCAGCGGTTCTCAACCTGTGGGTCGCGACCCCTTTGGGGGTTGAACGACCCTTTCACAGGGGTCCCCTAAGACCACCGGAAAACACATATATAATAACATATTGTTTTTGTGATTAATCACTATGCTTTAATTATGTTCAATTTTAACAATGAATATACATCCTGCATATCAGATATTTACATTATGATTCATAACAGTAGCAAAATTACAGTTATGAAGTAGCAACGAAAATAATTTTATGGTTAGGGGTCACCACAACATGAGGAACTGTATTAAAGGGTCGCGGCATTAGGATGGTTGAGAACCACTGGTCTAAATGCCTACCACAGTATGTCCCTCATACCTGAGTAAACTGAGTTGAACATTTTCTATTTTTTATCATAAAAACCAAATAACTAAATTGTCATGTTGCTTCTTCCTCTTTCTGGTGTCAGGAATTGCCATTTTAAAACTTCGAATCTAAAGGAAGCAATCTCCAGAGAGAATTTTGAGTAATTCCCCAAGTATGGAGAAGTTATTCTTACGATCATTTCATAAGACTCCCTAATGTACACTGGATTAAACTTGCTTGCACTTCAAAACTTCCGTTGTCCCTCTGTAAATCTTCCTAATGTAAGGATTTGCCACTCATTAAAATAACTTCTGGTTAACATTTTTGGATTGCTAAGCCATTTTTTTTTTTTAAGTCTGATCTCCACTTCCCATTTCAGACGCTCACGCTCCTCCTGAGCTAAGCGTAGAACACAAAAGAACACCAGGATAAGGAAACTGCACAATCCCAAAATAGTTGGTGGAAAATGGCAACTTCTCTTTTTCTAGAGGGCTGTGTTTAACTGTACCTTTCCTTTTACTTTCTCTTATTTTTTTTTTTTCAGAGAGAAATTTCCTCTATCTCTGGTTTTTGAAGCAAGATCAGAGCCTCAAAAACTATCACTTATTTGGACATTTCCTCAGAAGAGGATTAACTTGGGGAACAGTTTGAATGGTTACAAATGAGTTAGAGAAATAAAAGATGAGTCAATTGCTAAAACTGCGTTCCCTTCACTACAACCTGGATATTGGACTTCGTTGCAGCTTGGCAACCATCAGCAGACATTGATTAGTTTAATGGATTCTTTCTGAGTATGATAGTAAAAACATAGGCAGAATGTTCTTCGTATATCAATAAAGTCTATCCATCATTATTTGATATGTGCATAAAGGACTAGACTCAGGAAACAAGATTTTAAACACATACCAATTTTTGCATTACTGAAAAACCTTATAGGAAGTAGGATCTCTGGTTGGATCTCTGTTTACTCAATAATACACCAAAATCAAATGACCTTTATTTTAAAAACAAACAAGTTTTTTAAAAACTTCAAGGGGGCATGAAGGCGAGGGAGTCCACCTCTTCTCAAGCCACTACTTGAGAACTTATCTGATTACCTTCACCTCACAAAATATTTTTAACAATACTCTTGAATAAAACCACATAGTAATGACTATTATTATTGATCCTGTAGTGCGGTCCAGACACTATTTAAGGGTTTTTTATGGATTTGTCCATTTCAACCTCACAGTCATTTTATGAGATAGGCATTATCATTTTCACCGTTTTACAGATGAGGAAATCAAGGCAGAATATACAGAGACAGGGTAGAAACTTGAACCCAAGGCAGTCCCACTCCAGAGCAAACACTCTGCTGCTGGACCTACTACATTTTAGGTCCAAAGTCTTTCCTGGGGAAAAAGGAAATTCCATTTGGTTCCAAGAATCAATCTTTGTGATGAAGATGAATCTATTTAGCGCTGATTCTGAAGTTCTTTTGTGCATTTATTTATTTATTTATTTATTTATTTTAGTGAAATTCTAGGACCAGATCAACCATGACTTGATTTTGTATTTGTCTACATTTTCCAAAGTTTCAAAATACCAAATTTTATACATTGAAATAGATACGTATCACTTTTGTAATTAGAGAACAAAACAATAAATCATTAAAAAGAAATAGACTTTAGAAGGGCGAGTAAGCAACTATCTTCATAGCAGTTCTGAGGAACAGTTGAAATTCAAACTTTGGAAGAAGATTTTCATTACCACCAAGAGTAATGTTATGGTAAGTATAATTTACAAAGTGCTTTTACATGCATTTTCCAGTGAATGTTAGCAATTAAGAAAGGCCCAGTTCCTCCCCTCAGGTTTCCACCTAAATGCTGGCCTCCTTGATAGGTAAGAGAGGTGTGAGAAATTCAGGAAGTCAGTCCCAATTTTCATCCATATTCATTAGTTTGTTCAGCAAAAGCTGAGCATCTATTATATTTCAGATAAATACCAAGTTCTTTGAATATACAAGAGGATAGAATAGACATGGTCTCTGTCCTCTGGAAACCTAAAGTCTAGTGGAAGAGATAGGAGAAAAAGTAAACATATAAAATAATGAAAACATTTAGTCCATGCTATGTGGGGGTTCAAGTCCCCCAAGCCAAAAACCACTAGGAGTGCATTTGAGTTGAACCAGTTATTTTATTGCTAATTGCAGCGAGGAGAACACACACCACACGGAATTGTGGGCATCTCTGCAACAGTGTGTTAGGGTGAGCCTGGTTGGGTGAAGGGGGAGGACCCAAGGGAGTGGGAGTTTGCTCCATGTTGGACACTGTCAGAAAGGAGGAGGGGCAATTCTATGATCCGCACAGAAGCCGCAGTCATTCATTTAGGGCCAGATGGAAAAGTTCCGTGCCTGGTTTTGTCTGCGCTTAGACAAAATGATGAAGTGGCCTCGCTTTGACTCATTTTATCATGGTCTCAGGGTGATCTTGTCTGAGTTTGATATTTTTTTATAAGTATATTTTATTTGACTTCAGAGAGGAAGAGAGAGGGAGAGAGAGATAGAAACACCAATGATGAGAAAGAATCATCGATCAGCTGCCTCCTGTGCACCCCCTACTGGGAATTGAGCCCACAATTTAGGCATGTGCCCTGACTGGGAAATTGAACCTTTTTCCTCCTGGTTTATAGGTCAATACTCAGCCACTAAGCCACACTGACTGGGCTGAGTTTGATTTCTGTGAAATTATTTATGTCTCAGAGCAAATAACATAGTCTAGCTGTGAATGCCAGCACAACTTCTGAATATCAGTAGCTTCTCTCTTTTTTCTTTTCTCAAGGGAAACAGAGATTGCAACAGCAAACAACAGGAGATAAATCTATATTTATTGGGGGTATTCAGAGGTTGCTATTATCTTCCTCAGGACCGTATCATGAGGAATGTGTAGAGGGGCTTCTAAAAAGACACGGTGGTCAGTAATACAATTGGGTATCTCTTCATGTCTTGTAGAAAGAGTGGCCTGATTATATAAGATGATACACATACGCATACACATGTGTTGAAGGATCTGGGCTAGGTGATTTGAAAGTCCTTTTAGCTCAGCTAGTCTGTGGTATTCTCTTCTGGGCCCTTGACAAGACAACACAGGCCTCTTCAGTGACCAAGTTGTGGCACTGTATAACTAACCAATAAGCCGTTTTAAGGATCATCTATTAAAGCTCCCAGTAATGCAGGCCTAATTAAACAGAGGCAATGCCAGTAGTATGACTGCCTATGATGACTGCTGTGATAGTGACTGGAGTTTAAATGATGCCGTTGAAGACAGTAAAAAAAATGCAATGAGGTATGTTTTATTTTTTCAATCCCCTACCATACTTAAGCTCACTGCTCTCTCAGCTTTTTCTTTTTTTTTTTTCTGAGAAAAACTATATTAAGATGTTTGTGTGCCGTGAATGCTGTCTTGACTGCCATGATGATCCTTAAAACGGCTTATTGGTTAGTTATACAGTGCCACAACTTGGTCACTGAAGAGGCCTGTGTTGTCTTGTCAAGGGCCCAGAAGAGAATACCACAGACTAGCTGAGCTAAAAGGACTTGTCCTTAGTCACGTGTTTAGCAACAACTTGTCCTTAGTCACGTGTTTGATGTCTAGATTATACATTTATTAGTTTTTAAAATAATGCTTAAAATGATGGGTCTATCTCTAAAGTAGTAACTTTAGGCATAGAATTCTTGCTCTGAGAGCCACAAAATTAAAAGTTAGTGAGAAATAAGGAAATGAGGATGCTTATGAAGAAAAGCTGTATCTTTCACCAAAAACAGGAGGTTTACAAACATCTGTTGGCAGATACACTTTCCATCGCCACCACACAAAAGTCTAAAGCATACAGACAAATGGGAAGCAACTGGCCTGTGAGTCTGGAAACCCTGCTTCCACACTGCGGCTCAGCTACTAAGCATGTGACTAAATGCTGTGTGACTCAGCTTCCCTGTCTGGACAGTGAGGAGGCGGGTCTAGAGATAGCTAAGGTTGACACTCACCACTGAACCATCCTGGCTGAGCTGAGCTGAGCTGAGTTTGATATTCTGTGAAATATCAAGCTTCATGCTTCTGTGATTACGAGTTTTCCTTTTTGAGGCTGTTCTCTAAGGACCTTTTCTTTGTATTTCTTCATAGATACAGCAGCATGGCTAAGAGTTCAAGCTCGGAATGTAAACAAACCTGAGTCCGAACCTGGCTCTGCCCACTTGCTATGTGCCCTTGGGAAGGTTCCTTACTTGTGAAATGGATCTTATAATAGTAACCGCGTCATAGGATTGTTGGAAGATTGACATGAGCTTAATATTAGCATCTACCTCATATGTTGTGTGGATTATATAAGACGATACACATAAAACTTACTTAGTATTATACTTGACCCATCAAAAACAAACAGTAAACATTGACGAATATCAATAACTCTAAAACATTTAGAGCTTCCTTCTGCCAGCCATGTAGAATTAAAAATATACAAACAAAAAAGCTTTAGGATAAAATAGTAATGTCTTGAGTTACAGAGCATTTGCAAAATTGTGATGCATATTCACATTCCTGGGACTATCTTGAAACAATTTAGCATCCATTTCCTAAAGCTAGCTGATTCATATCTAAACCCGCCATTGGGATGATTCAGGCCTGGGTTTCAGCGTCAAATGGTTTTCTGCATAGCCATTTAATAAATTTGCTCTGTGTTGTATCCAAGGTCCATGCCTTTTCAAGCTAAATCGCCTCTGGTAAGTGATGGTTTACCTGCCAGGCTCGCCAGTTTTTACTCGATATCTTAATCTTACCGAATATTTTTCTAAAAGCAGCCTTCAGCCTAAGCAGCCTCCTGCACTAAGTTAGCTGCACACATGGATGAAGTCATATTTGTTTTGACCTCAGTTGTATATTGCCTGTCAATCAGTTATAATAGCACTCTATGTTAAACTCATATTAATATCATGATTACTTTTGATCCCTCTGAATTTAAGAAGACAATTTAAAAATATACATGTGTATATATTATTTATCAAGTCACAAAATTATAACTAATCATTAAAAATTCAAAAATTGTAGTGTTAAAGAAAAATTGATTCATGACACTTGTTAGAGATGGTAAGGCAGACTTTTTTCAAGGAGGGGCTACTACGATGGGACTTGATAGTAGGGGAGACTCCACTCCAACAAAGACAAGCGGAGTTTATATGCAAGGAGCAGGCTGGACGGAAAATTAGTAAGAGGGAACATCAGAGGTGACACGCAAACTCATTTTTTTGGTTGATTTTTCTTTGTTAAATGGCATTTAAATATATAAAATAAATATCAAAAATATAAGTCTTTGTTTTACTATGGTTGCAAATATCAAAAAATTTCTATATGTGACCCGGCACCAGAGTTAAGTTAGGGTTTTTCAAAGTGCTGACACCCCGAGCTCAAAAGGTTTGCCATCACTGATCTAGGGTAAGGGTGATTCTTACTAGACCCAACAGAATTCTGAGTGAAGACAGGACAGAATGATAAGAAATTGAGGGTTGTGCATGAAGAATTTGATCTGATAACCAAGGGTGGGCACTCTTTAAAAAACTGACTTTTAGCCCGGCTGGTGTGGCTCAGTGGTTGAGCATCGACCCAGGAACTAAGAGGTCGCAGGATCTATTTCCGGTCAGGGCACATGCCCTAGTTGCGGCTCAATGTGCAGTAGGGGGTGTGCAGGAGGCAGCCGATCAATGATTCTCTATCATTGATGTTCCTATCTCTCTCTCCCTTCCTCTCAGAAATCAATAAAAATATATATTTTAAAAATAAAATAAAATAAATAAAAAATTACTTTAGCAGGGTTCTTGTTCAAACTGGATTCTGCAAGGGCAGAGAGGAAAACCCAAGACCAGGTTTAGATGAACAGAGGCTTAGAGGAGGCCTGATTAAATTTAAGCCAAGGAGAGGACCTTTGTCAGTAGAAGTAAACATTTTTAAGTAACAGACTCCCATAACCCCTCCCACGGGCAAAGTCTCTATTAATGTAGTGCACAGTCTTCTGAATTTGCTCTATGCCTATTCTAACTTCATTTGGATAAAGATTAAAAACTGCTACTGCAAAGGGATTGAGTGACTATAAAAACACAGAGGCTTATTTTACTCTCACCTAAAAATGCTAAAGTGAGAAAAGACTATCTGCTGCATGATTCCAATTATATGACATTCTAGAAAAGGCAAAACTATGGAAACAGAAAGGAGGTCAGTGGTTGTCAGTGGAGGGGATGGACAGGGGAAAGGATGAAGAGGTGAAGTACAGGGCATTTTTAGGGAAATGAAACTATTCTGTACATATTGTAGTGGTATATATATATATATATATATATATATATATGTCATTATACATTTGTCAAAAGTCTTAGAATTTACAAAACAAAAAGTGCACTCTAATGTATCCTGTGGACTTTAGTTAATGATAATCATCCACTGTAACAAATGCACAACACTGATGTTAATAACAGATGTTAATAACAGATCGTCAGGGTGTTATTGGGAATTCTCTATACTTTCTATTTAAATTTTCTGTAAACTTAAAACTGTTCAAGAAAACAAAATCTTTTATTTTTTTAAATGCTAAGGTGAGAACTCCAACCTATTAGGGAGCTTCTGCTCCATATGGTCATTCAAGGACCCATGTTTCTTCAAAGTCATGGCTGTGCCACCCCCATGATATACTAGTAGTCATTGTCTGCCTAGTTAGAGAGAGGTCACCATCAAGTTCAGATCCCAATTGGTGGGAAAGAAGAAGAGATAGTTGAGGAGTGTGCCCACTATCAAGAACCTAGACCTACACACTACTCCAAGCCATATTCTGTTTAAAGAAATTAGTCAGTTGACTACACCTAACTGCAGGGAAAGCTGAAAAATATCTACAAAGGTGCCCAGGAAGAAAGTAAGAATAGCTATGGTGAACAGCCAGCATACACAAATACACACACATATTTATATTTTATATTTTATTATGTATTATATATAACTAGGGGCCCAGTGCATGAATTCATGCACCTTGAAAGGAACTGTGGGCTGCCAGGCTGCAGTGGGCACAGAGGCAGGTCTCAGCCCATCCTCTGCACCACCACCCAGCCCCTCCAGCCATGGCCCCTGGTCCCCTGTCTGCCTGCAGCCCTGGCCCCACTGCCACCGTTCCCATGCATTGACAGTGCGGAGTGATTGGGGCCGGTGCCAGCAGCGGGTGGGAGCGGCGGCTGCTGCCCTGATCACCCCTCAGGAGTGGGGCGGGGGGAGGTTGAAGAAACCCTCAGGGGTGATTGGGGCAGGCAGCTCACACCCGCTGATAGCACCGAGTGGTCTGGACCAGTGCTGGGTGCCAGCAGCAGGTGTGAGTGGAGGCTCTGGTGCCAGCTATGGGTGCATGTGGGGCTGGCGCTGGCAATGGGTGCGAAAGCTGGACAGGACCGCAGCTCATGGGAGCAAAGAATTTTCAGTAACCATCAGAGGCTCGCCCCGATGACAGCGACCAGCACCGCGCTTTGGTCTGGCACCCCCACTCACCTGCTCCACCATACTGCCGCAGCTGACATCTGCCATGTTCCATGCTCTGCCACCTGCTGCCAATGCCCGTCATGTTCCACGTGTGCCCCCTGGTGGTCAGCACACATCATAGTGACCGATTGTTCGTTTGTTCTGCTGTTTGGTCTATTTGCATATTGGGATTTTATATAGAGAGATTGTATGTTATAATTATTTTTATTTACAAAAATATAGGATAATGCCAGAGAAGATACTATTTTGCAACTTGTTTTTCAAGTTTAGAATTTAACCGGGACATATTTACAACCTTTTCAGCTACCTAATTCTCTTTTTGTTTATTGCTGTTGTTTTTTTAATATATTTTTATTGGTTTCAGAGAGGAAGGGAAGAGGGAGAGAGAGAAACATTAATGATCAGAGAGAATCATCGATCAGCTGCCTCCTGCACATCCCACACTGGGGATTGAGCCTGCAATCTGGGCATGTGTCCTGACTGGGAATCGAACCGTGACCTCTTGGTTCAGAGATCAATGCTCAACCACTGAGCCACACCAGCTGGACAGCTAGCTAATTCTTTATGATGGCTATATATGATTTCACTTACAGACTGCCATAATGTATTTACTGATCCCTAAACTTTTAACCTATCATGAACTTTATCTTGTTCCAAATTTTTTTCTATTTCACTTCTCCAGACTAGTCCACACCTTTAATTACATGTTCTCAGACTGTCCTGTACTTCTTCTTTTAGTGGGATTAAATAACAATTAATTAAATAAATTAAAAAGTTTGTCCTTTTTTGCATTTTAAAATAAAGTGTAAAAAATCACGAATAAGGTGACTTGTTTAATATCTATGTGCTCTTTGGGCACATAAACTTTGTGAGAGTCCTCCATCAATGCTGGACTGCAGCTGTCTTGTTCACTAATATGTCCCCAGAACCCAGCCCTGCACCTACTATAAAGTCGACCCTCAATAAATGTATGTCCATTGAATGGTGAGTGTATGAATGATTCAGTTCCAAAAACGTTGCAGACTTCTCAGTGTGTTTCTAGGATAATTCATACAGCAGAGTTGCTTAGTCAAATTCATAAGCATCTTGTATTTTTATACATCTTGCCAAATTGCCTTGCAAAGAGTTTGTACCAGTGCATACTCCTATCAATAAAGAAGGAGAGGGAGTATTTTCCTACACTTTCAAAAAAAATGTGGAGATTTGATAATAAAAACACATAAGAGCAGAGAGGAGTTATTTCATATGAATTTATTACATCTTTATCATTGTGCGGGATGAGAAATGCTATTTTTGCTTTTGGGGACTTTTTTTTTTACATTTTTTAAATCTTTATTGTTTGAAGTGTTACAGATGTCCCCTTCTCCCCCCTTTGGGGGACATTTTTCAGAGATAAAAGAGAGCCTCTCTTAAACGAAAGATTTAAGTGTATTGGACTTTGTTTGTAAAATTTCTAAACATTACTTGACCTTTGACCCAGCTCAAATATGTAATCATATGTCTATGGCATGCTATTGCAATTGCTTAATTTTTTCCCCTCAAAAAATAAGATTAAATATTTTAAATATTTAAAACTGTTTACTGAAATATAATATAGAAAATGTGCATATCATAAGTTTTCAAGTCACTGGAATTTCACAAACTAAATACACTCGTGTAACTAGCATTCAGATAAAAAATACCAGAACACTATCAGCACCCCAAAAGCCCATTGAATAGCAGTATTCATCTAATTATGTCAGTAAATTGACTGTATGCACAGTAGTAATAGTATCAATATGCTTTTTATATTAATATATTTAAAATACATTTGTATCTACCTACATATATTATTGTAAAGGGGTTCATACTGAAGATTTCTTTCATTGTTACATTGGGTATTTTAAAGACAGGTCAATAGAGACAAATAGATCTATCGCGTCATGCATGGTTAAAATTAAAGCCACTGATTACCCTGCACATTCCTAGAGTTTTCCAGGTAATGAGTGCTGAAAGCCAACCACGCAAATCATGGAAACAGCTGAGGACTCTGTGACATGCGGTGACGCAGGATGATTCAGGTCCATGGGCTATTATTAGAGCAAGCAAATGTTAGACGTATAAACAGACTATTAAATGATCCCCTTGGAAGAGGACGGAGCAAAGGAAAAGTGAATCGGAGTCCCTGGCACTTTCTCTCTCCAAACTGTACTAGTCACAATCCAAATGTAGTGTCAGCTGGTGTCCCCGTAGCTTTGGTTCTTGGAATCTGCGTGACTGCGCTTGGTACTTGGGCAGAATTCTTATGGGTTGAGTCACCCTCTGAGTGAACTCAGGGTCACTGCTCTTCAACTCTGATTGCTATCCTCTCAGGCTTTTAAAAAGTGCCAGAAATGACACGGCATTTTATGATTTTTGTTTGAGTGATAGTTATCTTACATTTGAAGGCCCAAGTATGAAAGATAAGCATCTGTTAGCAGCATCAAAACAAAACAAAAGCTAATACCACTCTCCAGTAAAAATAAAACCAATTATATAACAACAACAAATTTAGAAAATAACTATCCTAAATGTGCCAAATGGTTACTCACAAATTTGATTTTCATTTGGCAAACCTCATCAGTATTCAAAATATATCAGTAATTTAGAGAAATGTCCTATGAATCAAATTCAATAAAGTAATATTATATTAATGAAATCAAGATGTTTAAGGTATAACTTTAAGAAGATAACTTCTTATGTGATTGCATTTTTGCTTTTATTTTTTTCATTTAATCCTTAGAATGATGCAATGAACTAGTCACTATTATTATTGTTATTTTATAGTGGGGGCCACGAGTGTCACAGAGAAGACTTGCTCTCCATTCCACACCTGGTAGGGGGTAAGAAGACCAGAACTCAGGTCTGTTTGTCTCCCAAGGCTGTTCTCCTAAATATTTAGTTCTATAACATGATTACATAGTCTTTCAGCTCAATTATTCTACAGCCTTTGGCCCTAAAAGAGGTCAAAGACAATTGTGGACTTAGGAGCCACTTGCCCCACCACTTCCACTATTTGTTATGTCACAGGCACAAGGCACAACACTTTTCATGGATGTTACTCTTTAGTTCTGTGTAGACCAGTTTCCAGGTGAGGCTTAGAGAGGTTGAGAAGCTTGCCCAGGTCAA
This sequence comes from Myotis davidii, assembly GCF_000327345.1. NCBI lineage: Eukaryota > Metazoa > Chordata > Mammalia > Chiroptera > Vespertilionidae > Myotis > Myotis davidii. The sequence continues at coordinate 312,578 of NW_006298058.1, read as the reverse complement.
GCAGGTAAGGGGTGTGACAGTGGGGTTTGAGCCCAGAATGTCAGTCTGACCCCAGACCATACGGCTTCTAAAAATGGATTTTTATGCAGATGAAGTACTTCCCTCAAATCAGGTCCCCTCTTTCTACTTAGATGATACATCTTTAGGATAACCTGAAAGGCCAGGTTTGGGCTGCAGTGACATTTGCCCTGCTGTCCAAGCTCTTCTTCCTTCTGACTGACTGGGAACCATACTTGGGGTGATCTTGGGGTTTAATTGTTAGAACCACCATCAGCCCAAGTCCTTCAATGATTTCATGAAGACTGAAGCTGTGTCCTTCCTCCCCTCCCCGCAAACCTGGAACTCTTATGTGAGTGAGAATAAAAAAAAATGATCTAAGCCACTTTATAGTAATTTCCTCTTGTATTAGGGGAAATGTTCTGAACTGCCCAGTGGATGCTTGAAACCACAGATGGTACGGAACCCTATAGTTACTATGTTTTTTTTTTTCCTATACCTACATACTTATGATAAAGTTCAATTTATAAATTAGGCACAGTAAGAGATTAATAACAATAATCAACAATAAAATAGAACAAGTATAGCAATGTACTACAATAAAAGTTATGTGAATGTGGTTTGTCTCTCTTAAAATATCTTATTGTCCTCTAGTCACCCTTCTTCTCTCCTGTTGTGTAGCTGGTAATATGTACATTAGTTGTCCAGGTGTTGCATTCTGAAGAATTAGGGAAACATTTGGCTTTCAAAAATTATTTTCCTGATGTTTTTTTTTTTAAACATACAGTTGACAAGAGATCAAACTGAGCTGTAAAAAATAACATTACCTGAAACTCGTTATACATCTTTTAATGATCTACTTGAATTTTAATGTTGCAAATCAGATTTTCAGTGTACACTTTAGGGGTTTTCCCCTCTAAAAAACAAACAAAATATATTCAATTTAGTTCAAACATACCTGAGTCTCATTTTCAGGTTTCTTTTTTTAGGTCCCAGTCAAGAGAGTTGGTCTTTCTTTCTGTATTAACTCTGTTTCTCACTCAACCTCCTATCCCAGGGAATTTGATCTGTGTCCACTCACTTTCTTTTCATATCCCCTCCCACCCCCACCATTATCTCCAAGTGGTCTTCTCTTTTACATCTGTGATGTAAAATCTGGAAATGAGTGGAACCTGACCTGGAAAAGGAGGAAGAAATGTTTCTTAAGAAAAGCTAAATGAGTTTACATAATAAATAGCTGGGAGTGAAAAGGGAAGCGAGAAAGAAAAAAAGAAGGCAGGAAGGGGCAAAAGGAAAGAGGGAAGGAAGAAGAGAGGATGGGAGGCCAGATGAATGGAACTGGGTTCTTGGGGGCATGTATGGTTGGAGGGGCTTGGCCTAGTGGTAGGAGGTAGAAAATTGCAATGGCAAGAAAATAAGGAGCTATTGCTATGCACTGGGCGGCCTTTAATGTTTTAGAACTCAGATAAGGTTAAATGACTGGAATCTATTTTAAAAGTCAATGTGGGCTCTTTGAAGGATGCTTCTTTGTAAGTGGCTCTGAGAACCGGCAGTGCCTCCTGCCCACAGGCCCCAGCAGGAAGGGTCCTATGCGTGGGGGGGATTTGCTCTGACCTCCTCCAGCTGCAGGCTCTAGGAGAAGAGATGGGGCCAGAGACATGCCATCCCTGCCTCCTCCTAGATCAGTGGTTCTCAACCTTCCTAATGCCGCGACCCTTTCATACAGTTCCTCATGTGGTGACCCCCAATTTCATTGTTACAAATTGAACATAATTGAAGCATAGTGATTAATCACAGAAACAATGTGGTTATATATGTGTTTTCCAATGGTCTTAGGCGACCCCTGTGAAAGGGTTGTTCGACCCCCAAAGGGGTCGCGACCCACAGGTTGAGACCCGCTGTCCTTGATCATGCTCCAAAGTACTCAGGACCCCAGATTTCTCTGCCCAAATGGCCCTGGGTTGACTTAGAGAACTTGTCCCAGCTTCATCTTTGGGCGCCATTCCCCAAGAACAGACTGTGAGCCAGGTGTGCACCCCGGGCCCCGGTGGGTGATGCAGAGCCCACAGAGCTCCAGTGGGTCGGAAGCACAGCAGAGACCCTTCACTGTGTGGGTAGAGAAGGGCAAGTGTCGGCCGCTGTGCAGTAATCCTCCGGCTTCTAACGCTAAGGTGTGTGAGGATCTCAAGAACTTAGTCACATGGCCGGAGTTAGCTGTAGGAAAGGCTGCTCAATGAAGCCTAAGAAAGAGGGGAGGCGAGGTTTGGTCAGTATATGTCTCCACTGCTGTGACATCATATAGAGTTCTAAGTGCTGCAGAGCAATAGTTGTTAAGGGGTTCTCCTAGGCCAGGAACCAATCTAAAAATTCGGGTTCTTTCTTCTGACTTTACACATGAATGCTATACATCTTCAGAGAACGTCATTTTAAAATAAAGGTGAGTTCTACTTTTATAAGCTATAAGATTGCTGAAAGTTAATATTTATAAGTCAGTATAACATAGTAGTTATACTTGGTCAAAAATACTTGGGTGTGAATCTTCACTCTGCCACTCACTAACCACGTTACTTTGGACCTCAGTTTACTCATCGCATATAGTAAGCGGTCAATAAATGATAGCTTGGCTAATATTATTATAAGGAAAATTAACATAATGTTAGAGCTTGCCAAAGAAAGTCCTCAGTAAACCATGCTATGAAATGCATGGCAATGATGCAAAAGCTCCCACTGCAAATATTTACTTGCAGATAATTGGAATTTTCACAGTTTTCAGGCGAATTTGTTGTTAAGCCATGATCAGAATTTGGAGTTACTGTGATGTTTACTTTCTGGTTATCTTCCTTCTGAATATAAAATAGTGTAGTGTAGCGTCACCAGAATGAGTGCTGTTGTGGGTTGTTTGGGTAACTCTAGAGTAAGTAGTAATGTAAATTTGCATCAGATATTTTGGGCCATAACTTTGTAATAACTAAACCTTAAGACATGAATCCATTGTGGTTCAAATATAAATTATTCCTATACTTCTTTCTAAGCTGTGTCTGAAGTTTTGAGAACATATCCCACTAAAAGTGAGATTAGGTGAGCTTTGAGGTCTTTGTGCCACTCAAGTTGACCAGTCAAAAGAGTTTTAAAACATGAAAAGAATCATATTCAAGACTACTCAGAACCTTTGGGTTTTTTTGAAAAGTAATATTTTTTTTTAACTATTAACAAATCTTAGAGCACAAAATGTAAAAACTATGCAGTAATTGTCCTCTAAATTTGGTACTAGGCCTATCTTTTTAAGTATTATACTTAATTTGGGGCTTTGTACTTAAAAGGAGACTTGGAGAGAGTTTAAAGGAAAGCCATAAAAATGATTAAAAGCTTGGGAAACAAAGGCCCATGAGGAAAGGCTAAAGAGACTGCTTTCTGACAACAACACAGAGCTTGAGCCCAAAATTGAGAAAAGTTTTCAACTGAAGGACAACTATTGTCTCTAATTTACCACACAGAAAGAATTTAAGTTAAATGTGAAATATCCTGACACTAGAAAGGCAAAAGAAAGGCCATAAGGCCATAGAAAACCCCTGTGCAAAGGGTGATCACAAGTAGGTTATATTTTCAATTGCCAGACAGGTGAGTTTGAGCCTACCTAGTGATAAGAAATGTATACAACATCCTCTGGAAATTTCTTTCAGTCTCATGATCCTAGGATCATTTCTGTTTCTGTAAGCAAATAGCTAGTGTTAAGTTACAAATGGTGAGATGCCAACCTTAAAGTTGTGTTTAAGATCTCAATCAGACCCTGATGATCTGGATGAATAATAAACCTCTCGGTAAATCAGAAAATATGACTCAATAATTGTAATAACATTATTGAAGAAAGTAGGAATCCAGTTCTGTTGATGTGTAGACCAATTCATTAAGTATTAGAAGATTTAATGTTCCTAACTACAGCCTTGCTTCATTGATAATTCTAGAAATATGTGTGTGTGTGTGTGTGTGTGTGTGCGCGCGCGCGCGTGTAGGGGGGGAATCATAGAGAATTTTGCTTATTTTATTTAAGGCTTAATTGTGAAGACTTATAACTCAAATGCACTTACATGGCATTTTTAATAATTGAGAAAAATTGGTTAAGATCAGGATGTTATAAGCAAACATGTACCTTTACCTATAGATCTCTTTTAAAATGTTTTTATTGATTGATTTGAGAGAAAGAGAGAGAGAAATTTCAATTTGGTGTATCAGGATGACACTCTTACAAACTGAGCTATCAGCCAGTGCTATAGAGTTCCTTATGTGATATTTATTTTGACCATGAACACTCTCAAGAACTTTGTAAACTGGCCTAGGTACAGATGATAAGCTGTATTAATATGCCCACAAGAGTTAGGAACTATGCATACTGAACATTTGCTTTGTATTAGGAAGGTTTAAAATGAAAGTTTGCAAGACACATCCTCTATCCTCACAAAAACAAAATATACTAAAGAAACATATGCTGTGTTGGCTAGTAGGATCACACTATTTATTACATAATATAATTTTTTAAACCAAACTGGTTTAAAGTATTGATACACCCGAATTTTAGAGAAGCCATAATATCAAGTAAATTTAAGATTTTTTATTTTAAATATTGGTTTGACAGCAACTTAAGTATATTTGCCAAACTTGATTAACCTAAATCTAATAATGAAAAAACAAGTAAAGGAGGTGGAATATTGTTCAAGATTAATGGGGAAAAAGGGAAAAGTCATTTTTTTAAGGCAAGGAAATTGCTCTAAATTAAGCGCTAAAGGAGACTAACCAAATGTAATGTACAAATCTTCATTAGAACCCAGATTAGGAAAACCAAAGGCCCAGCTATAAGACATTTTTTGAAACAATTGAGGAAATTTTATACAGTTCATTTTCTTAAATGTGATCGCCCTATTGTGATTAATTATCTACAAGAATGCCTTATTCTTATGTGAATCTTCCTCCCTCTCTCTCACTCTATATGTGTATGTGTCTGTATATGCATGAATAACCACCTGAAGACTTTTTTTTTTGCTAAATATGAAACAAAGAATTTCATTGATAAAACAAGTCCAAAACATTCCAGATATATATTTGTATGTATATGTACATAGATAGGTAGGTAGATTCAGCAAATGTGACAAAATATTAAAAAGTGGTACATTTAAGTGAAGGATATATATGTTTATTGTCCCATTCTTTCAACCTTTCTGTAGATGTTTTTTTTTTAAATTTTACTTTTATTGATTTCAGAGAGGAAGAGAGATAGAAACATCACTGAGTGAGGATTATTGATCAGCTGCTTCCTGCATGCCCCCTACTGGGGGCCGAAACCCAGGCATGTGCCCTGAAGGAATTGAATTCTGACCTCCTGGTTCATAAGTCAATGCTCAACCACTGAACTACTCTGGATGGGCAGATTTTTTTTTTTCCCAAAATGAAAATAGTGAGGAGAAGCATGGAATTGCTTTAAAGCAGTGCAGTTAACAAACCGTAGTATTTGAAATAACAAGAGAAGTGAACTTTTGGTGGTCGTTATTTTCTTGTAGCCTCTCAATTTAATGATTGCCATTAAAGAAGTATTTGCTTTAGCCCAACCAACATGGTTCAGTGGCTGAGCATCAATCTATGAACCAGGAGATCACAGTTTGATTACCAGTCAGGGCATTTGCCCAGGTTGCCGGCTCAATCCCCAGGAGAGGGTGTGCAGAAGGCAGCCAATCAATGATTCTCTCTCATCATTGATGTTTCTATCTCTCTCTCCCTCCCTCTTCCTACCTCTCTGAAATGAGTAAAAAATTTTAAAAAAAATACAAAAAAAAAACAAAACAGAAGAATTTGCTTTAGCCCTGGCTGGTGGTTAGAGCATCACCCGTTGCCAAAGGGTCTCAGGCTCAATTCCCAGTCAAGGGCACATACCTGGTTGCAGGTTGATCCCTGGCTCAGATCAGGGTGCGTATGTATGAGAGGCAATCGATTGAAGTTTCTCTTTCACATCCATGTTTCTTTCTCTCTCTCTTCCTCCCCCAACCTTCCACTCTCTCTAAAAATCAATAAAAATATACTCAGGTGAGGATTAACAAAATAAATAAAGTGAGGTCTAAATTAGTATATAAACAAAGAAGTAGTTGCTATATATATATATATATATATAAACTTACACAGCTAAGTAATTAAGTGCTGTAGAAATTAAATACAAAACAATAAGTACTAAATTATTTCATAATATATGTATGCCATCATTATGTGGTCTATATCAAACTTATACAGAGCTGTCAATCAATTATATCTTAATAAAATTGGAAAAAGTAAGTACTATAGAAATTAAAATGTATAACCATTGTCTTGTGATTCACAATTCTCTTTATCATTGAGTTTTCAGAAATTCCGCCTGTTTGCCTTTGTAATCATATCTAATAGTGAAAAAAAGTGAATAACAGCATATTTATAAAAATGCTTTGAATTCCTCTTTTTCAAGATGTTAGACTATAGACCAGTGATGGCGAACCTTTTGAGCTCGGCGTGTCAGCATTTTGAAAAACCCTAACTTAACTCTGGTGCCCACTATTTTTATTTTAAATTTTCATACAGAAATTTTTTTGATATTTGCAACCATAGTAAGAAAAATATTTATATTTTTGATATTTATTTTATATATTTAAATGCCATTTAACAAAGAAAAATGAACCAAAAAAAATGAGTTTGCGTGTCACCTCTGACAAGCGTGTCATAGGTTCGCAATCAATGCTATAGACCATAGACTATAATTTTTTTTAATAACCTTAATTGTGCATGGAGTTTAGATTATCCATTGAGTTGATCCTATTCATCCAAACTGTCACAATTTTTAAATATCTTTATGTTCTGATTTTGTGAAGTATAACTAATTGATGAAACTAGCAAATTCGATTGAATTTGCCAGCATCAGCTTTGGTCTATCACAATCTTCCCTATGTTCATGTGTGATTTGCCCAATTAGTTGTAACTTGCATATTTGATATTTATATGAGAAAATCCTTCTGGAATGCTACAGGCGTGTTTTGCTTTGTTGATTGAATTCTTTGTTGAATGCCTTGCAAAAAGGGATTCAGCTGGATCATAAAGGGCTGCACCCAGTAAATGCTTCAGAAACACAGGTTGGACAGAGCATTTTGTTTTCTGCTCAGTGGTTGCCTGAGTCATCAGATGACTTGTTGGATCTTGAGAGGCTGCTTCAGTAGAACTGGTTTGAGGCATGAATCAGAGCAACTGTGGTGTGCCTATTCACATCAGGCTCAATAAATGGGCTGCTGACTTTTTCCTTGTAATATTCATGTTACAAGATTTCTTATGAAGCAGTTATTATTGAAATAATTGTCAAATTATTTTGTGTTATACTAAAGGTTTTAAACATTTTGAGGCATGCAATCTATTCTTGCAATGAGAGGCAAGACATTCTACAGTGGCATGGGAGTGTTCTGTTTTCTGCAAGGCAAGTTCAAAGGTCTCAGATTAATCATCAAAGACAAACCTAGTAATTATAATGTACTTTCTTTCTGGGTAAAATCAAGGTTTGTGCCATGAATACATTTGTAGCTAATCATTTGTTTCATAATATATGTAATATATGATAATATGTGGCAATATATGTAACAAATGCTATGGATCAGAACAATTTTGCACAGAAATATGTTCAGAAAGGGTCACCCTTGCCCACATCAGGTTTTGTTATTGCATTGAAAGGTTGCAAGGAATCGGTTCATTCATTGATCATTTCCCCACAAGAGTCAATTTCACAGTAGTTGATTAAGAACAACTCAGAAGGAGTCACAGCACATATATTTCCCCAAATGTAATGTACATCCCCTGTCATGTTTTATCCAATACTAGGGGCCCAGTGCATGAATTTGTGCACCTTGAAAGGAACTGTGGGCCACAAGGCTGCAGTGGGCACAGGGACAGGTCTCAGCCCATCCTCTGCGCCCCTCCTGGCCCCACCCACCATGGCCCCCCCCCATTCCCACTGCGGCCCCTGAGCCCCTATCTGCCAGCAGCCCCACTCCTGCCACCTGCCACCACTACTCCCACATGCTGACAGTGCCAGCCCCACTGATGGCGCAGGGTGATTGGGGCTGGCGCCATCAGTGGCTGCTGCCCTGATCGCCCTTTGGGAGCAGGGGGAGGTGGAGAACCCCTGAGGGGCAATCAGGTCCAGCAGCTACTGCTCGCACCTGCTGACAGTGCCAAGCAATTGGGGCCAGCACTGGGCGTCAGCAACAGGTGCAAGCACCAGGTGGGACCGCGACACATGGGAGCAAAGAATTTTCAGTAACCACCAGAGCTTGCCCTGATGACAGCAACTGGCACTCTGCCTTGGTCTGGTGCCCCCGCTCACCTGCTCCACCATCCTGCCATGGCCAATGCCTGCCATGTTCTGTGCTCTGCTGCCTGCTGCTGACACCCACCATGTTCTGCGCACACCCCCTGGTGGTCAGAGCACATCATAGCAACCGGTTTTTTGGTTGTTTGGTTGTTCCACCGTTCAATCTATTTGCATATTAGGGTTTTATATATATAGATTATCTTTATCACAGAATCTTATACACTACCTTGTATATAGGAAGGCCTCAATAAATGTTATTGATTATTAATTATTAGGAGGAGAAGGAATGAGAATGTGAAGGACAATAGAATTTTAAGTAAAATGTGTTGCTTGGACAACTGAGATGAAGATAGAGCAGGATAAAATCACCTTGGAACCACTTTCATTACATTCTGATTACTTATGAACAAGTGAAACACCCCTTCCATCTCTTGCTCCCTTCACTTTGAAGTTTGTATCCTATGAAAGCAGTTGGCTACTGAGTCTCTGAGGCTGCAGGAAATGCTCAGAAATGACTCAATGGCAATCCAAAGGGAGTCACTGGAAGGCCTCTGGAGGAAATGTTTTATCTATGTTCTTAAAAACAGTTGTTTTCCATTTAATCAGAATTCTAAACTATGTTTTAAAAACTCTGAGCTGGATTTCTAACATAAAAACTTGATAAGGCATTATTGCCCACAACCTGAGTCCCCTGGTCCTGAAGTATTTTCTGAGTGTCAGCCCTGGCCCTTCTGTCTAGTTTCCTTGTGTCGTCAGGGATGAATCCAGAAGGAAGACATAAATGAATAGAAAGTTTCTTTTTCCTCTTCACACCAAGTCTTCCACCTCCCATCTGGTTTTTCAAGAGGCCTTTTTCTGTGTCCTCAGACAGTCCCCCCACACTACCATAATTGGCGCCAGACAACCCACAAAAACCTCAAGTAACCACACACATTTTAAAATGTTATTTTTTTTAACAATACCTGCCACTTGGATTAACTTTCTAGCATCAGAGGCAACATCTAATCTAATAAAAGAGAAACATGCAAATTGACTGCACCTCCACTACACCCCAAGCCATGCCCACCAGCCAATCAGAGTGACTATATGCAAATTAACCCAACCAAGATGATGGCCAGCAGCCACGGAGCTGGAGCAAGCAGGAGGCTTGGTTGACCCAGTGATGGAGGAAGCCAAGCTTCCTGCCTGCCCTGGCCAGCTGT
>NW_006298058.1:291435-302869 GCF_000327345.1 Myotis davidii | reverse complement strand
TCTATCCTGTATAATAAAAGGGTAATATGCAAATTGACCCTAACAGCAGAATGACTGGGAATGACTGGTGGTCGAACGACCCTTTCACAGGGGTCGCCTAAGACCATCCTGCATCGATAGGCCTGATGCTGAATGCAGGAGCTGCCCCCTCGTGGTCAGTGTGTTCCCACAGGGGGAGTTCTGCTCAGCCACAAGCCAGGCTGATGGCTGCCAGTATAGCGGTCATGGTGGATCCTCCCCTGTCTCCTCAGCAGTGCTAAGGATATTTGACTTCAGCTTAGGCCTGCTCCCCGCTGGCAAGTGGACATCCCCCAAGGGCTCCTGGGCTGCCAGAGGGATGTCTGACTGCCAGCTTAGGACCAATCCCCTGGGGAGCAGGCCTAAGCCAGCAGGTGGTCATCCCCCAAGGGGTCCCAGACTACGAGAGGGCACAAACTGGGATGAGGGTCCCCCCCTCACCCCAAGTGCACAAATTTTTGTCACCAGGCCTCTAGTTTTACACATAAATGTAATTCATCAAGTTCCCAGAGCACCTCCCGATAATTATTAGAACCATGCTGTTCCTCTCTTATTCTAGGACCATTCAGAGAATAATAATAATTCCATTTAAAAAAACGTATCATTTCCAAGCACTGGGGTGTAGTGGATGCTACAGTGTCCTGCTTAGATCCTGCCCACCATTTTAGGACTGAGTCATTTCTGGACATTGTCCTTGGTGGAAGAAAGAGAGACCTGCCCTGGAAAAGTAGTTCAGTTGGTTAGAGTGTCATCCCAATATGCTAAGGTTGCAGGTTTGATCCCTGTTCAGTGCACATAAATAAGTGGAACAAGAAATTGATCTCTCTCTCTCTCCTTCTTCTTCCCTTTCTGCAATCTATACTAATAATAGAGGAATATGCAAATTGTCCAGGATGCTGTCACAATAAGAGTAATAACCAGCAAGCTGCCTGGGGCAATAAGGTCGGCAGGGGGGTTAGTGAAGGACGACCCAATGACTGAACATCAGGTTGTGTGGGGCAACCAGGTCAGCAGAGGGGGCAGTTGGGGGCAACCAGGCCAGCAAGGGGAGCAGTTAAGTGTCAATCAGGCTGGCAGGTGAGCGGTTAGGAGCCAGTGGTCTCGGATTGTAAGAGGGATGTTCGACTGCTGGTTTAGGCCCAATCCCTGTGGGCCTAAACCGGCAGTCAGACATCTCCTGAGGGGTCCCAGATTGGAGAGGGTGCAGGCCGGGCTGAGGGATACCCCCCATGCACGAATTTCATGCACTAGGCCTCTAGTTAATAGATAGATAGATAGATAGATAGATAGATAGATAGAGACTAAGAGTTCAGGCTCTGATGCCAGGCTGTCTGGGTTTGAATCCAATTTTCATTTTCTTACACAACTGTGTGCCTGTTTCCTCATCTGTAAAATGGGAATACTACTAATAAGTCTTGACCAGATAGGGTTGTTGTGAGGATTAAGGGTCTCTATATGTAGAGCACTTAGAATCGTGTCCAATAACATTGTTTGTCATTTTTGTTTCCCCCAAAATGTAAAGATCTTAATACTTTTGTAATTAAAAAGGAAAAGTAAATACAGAGTATCTTTAACTAAAAATTTAGCACACACAAAAAAAATTACCTGTAACCTCAGAGATCACTGTCACTACCTTCCACTCTTTTTTTCTGTCCTATGCATATGGTTATCTTTTTCCAAAACTGGAATTAAATATACATATTACTGCCCTGACCGGTTTGGCTCAGTGGATAGAGCATTGGCTTGTGGACTGTAGGGTCCCAGGTTCGATTCCAGTCAAGAGCATGTACCTTGGTTGCGGGCACATCCCCAGTAGAGGGTGTGCAGGAGGCAGCTGATCGATGTTTCTCTCTCATCGATGTTTCTAACTCTCTATCCCTCTCCTTTCCTCTCTGTAAAAAAATCAATAAAATATATATTTAAAAAAATAAAATAAATATACATATTACTGTGTAGCCTCATTTACTTTAACTCTGTGATATGTGAAAGGTTAAAGTTGGTGGTGTGCAGGTAGGCTAAATAGCAATCTTAAATGATGAATAAAGAAAAATTGAATTTATTTAAAGAAAAGGACATGGAGACAGAGTTATCCAAAGGGAAGGGCTACACAGCACCTCACAGTATGAGGTTGATGATGGCAGCTCCTGGGAGCTGGCATCTTGTTCTTTTCTGCAGCTCCTGTGGGAAGCTTTTGTCATAGGTGGGTTTGGGGGGCTTGGCTGGTGGGCTTGGGCTGTGGGGTTGGGCCCATAGGAATGCAGATATGCAATCAGGTGCTTCTTGGCAGTTTTAGCTCCTTATATGGTTTGATTTCCTGTCCCACGAGTCTTCCTTGGTCTTTGTTCCCCGGTGGCAGGGCAGCTTACAAAATGGCCATTAGGAATTATATTGCCTTGTAAGTCCTAACACTGTGAATGGTTTTTCACTGTAACAAAATCATTGTAATTTCTATATGTTATTCATGGGCAAGAGGTATAATGCAACTTCATTTTTTAAAACAATTGGGATTCTAGTTTTTCAATCTTATAAAAATATGGATATAAACATCCAATGGCGTATGCATCTCTATAAGATATATTTTTCACATATTTTTCTCTATATTCTATAAAATATAGAGGATATATATTTTTTGTGCCTATGATAATGTTTACTCTTTCTCCCAGGCTGTATCTGATAACTCAAAATTTGTCAATTTATAGATTTATGGTGGGTTCTTTTTCTCTAATTGTATTACTTGTCGTTTGCCCGTAATAAAGGTGATCTGTCACTTTTCTGCCACAAATGTGGCCTCAAACGTTTTTCCCTTTATTGATGTGTTAATTCTCTGCTCAGTGAGTTTACTGTGTCCACAAACCTCAGGGGTCATGGCATACTTGCTTTTTCAAACCCACTATACCACTATTGAAGTTTTTAGCTAAAGAACTGACGCTGTAGATGATTTTCTATGTCCTCTAATTAAGTAAGTGCTTTCTAAAACACAATTCTCTGTGATGAACCCTACAGCTATAAAACATTCCAGCTTAAGGGATTCTTGCAGATCTTATCAAAAGCTCCTTACTAGAGGCCCCTGGGATTCAGACAAAAGATAAATTATCTCTATCATTTCTCCTTTGTCCATACTTATTTACCATCTCAAAGAACTGCTTTAAATTATTAAGACCTGATTTCCCCTTATCTTTGCTTCAAGAGGCCAAATGCCCCTTTCCCATTTCACAAAGTGGAGTTATCTCTGAGGATGTGACTATGTGTGTGTGTGTGTATGTGTGTGTGTATTTGATGTAACAAGTGGCATAAAACATTTGCATTTCTTAAGTACTTGGAAATTCGTATTTTAAACAATAAAAATATATTAATATGCCATGATCTTGTCACATGATCTGGCTCCAAACTCAAGAGGCAGCTAGACTAGTTCCTCTTCAAGTTTGTCTGCTGAGGAACCTGGACTAGTTCTGTTCCCTGGGTCATAGAGAAGCTGATAAACTCACACAAAGCTGTGAGTGATTCAGTATTAGGGACAATGTGTCAGAAAGCACGTCTTCATACAAATGATGAATTGCTCATACTGGAAACTGGGCCACTGGCCAGAGTAGGAGGTATTTCCAAGTTTCACGTCAGTCATTAATTCAATAAGCATTTACTGATTACCTTTTATGGCTAGACACTCTACTAACTGTTGGGGATACCCAGAAGCCCTCGCATTCAAGGAACTTGTGATTTAGTAGTGTTAGAGTAGGTAGCTAGCTAAACATGAGCCTGATGAAGGGACAGATAGGAAAAAGAAATATTAATATTAAACATAACTGAGGGAACAGACAGGGAAAGTAAATACCAACCTTAAACATAACCGTCAGCTGATAACCAGATGGCTGACTGTGGTTTCAAGTTCCTGATATGGTCTAGGGCAGTTACCCATGAGGAGCATGAGGCCTAGAGCAGCGGTTCTCAACCTGTGGGTCACGACCCCTTTGGTGGTCGAACGACCCTTTCACAGGGGTCGCCTAAGACCATCCTGCATATCAGATATTTACATTATGATTCATAACAGTAGCAACATTACAGTTATAAAGTAGCAACGAAAATAATTTTATGGTTGGGTCACAACATGAGGAACTGTATTTAAAGGGCCAGAAGGGTTGAGAACCACTGGCCTAGAGGCTAACAAATAGGGTGATGATCACTATATGACCTAACACTGGGGACTCTAGATGTAAAAGGGCAAAAATGATAAAAAGAACATGCATAGGACCTCAAAACATGAATAGCCCAGGCATATGACTGCCCACTCCTGGCAGAGATGTTCATATTCGATGGGCAGGAACACAGGTTGGGGTGGGGGGGGAGGTTAGGGGGTTAAGGAGCCAGGAGGTGGTGGGAAGTTTGAGCAAGCATAAAACCCTGCTCGTAATCAAGAGGGGCATTCAGTTCCCTCTGAGTCCCCCTCTTGGAAATCTCCCAAGTGTACTTTTCCTTTGCCAATAAACTGCTATCTGCTTTGCCATCTGTGTCTATGGTCTGAAATTTTTTTTTCCACAAGACAAGAACCGAGGTCCTCAGAACACTACCGCTGTTCTGGTGACAGTAGGGCAGACAGCGAAAAGACAATTATATACATTATAATAGGAAAAAAACAGGTAAAAAATAGGCCTAAGATATGGGATGTCAAGATAAGAGAAGCTCAAGAATCAAAATTTTTGTAAATTGAATTTATGGCAGTGACATTGGTTAATAAAAATTATATAGGCTCTAGATATCTCATATAATAAAGAGGTGATATGCAACGGGGGGGGGGGGGGGGCAGTAAGAGGCAACCAGGCTAGTGGGAGGGCAGATAGGGGTGATTAGGCTGGCAGGGGGGACCCCCCCACACACACAAATTTTGTGCACTGGGCCTCTAGTAAATTCTATAATATATCATCTGTATATTGTATTAGGTGTTTACCACCCCAAATCAAGTCTCTGTCCCCATTTATCCCTGCTTTACCCTTTTCCACCTCCCCCACTCCACCCCTCTGGAATCACCATACTGTTGTCTATGTTCTTGAGTCTGTTTTCTCTTTGCTTAATACCTTTACACTTCTCACCTGGCCCTCAACCCCCACCCCTCTGACAGCTGTCAGTCTGTAACCCGGGCATGTGCCCTGATGGGAAATCAAACCGTGACCTCCTGGTTCATAGATTGATGCTCAAACACTGAGCCACGCTGGCCAGACTGTTTTCAATTCTCTTGGGTAAATACCTAGGAGTAGAATTCTGGGTTATATGGTAAATCTATATTAACTATTTGAAGAACTGCCATACTGATTTTCCAAAGAAACTATACCATTTTACATCCCCACCAGCCATGTCTAATTTCTCCACATTCTCAGCAACACTTCCTATTATTTATCTTTTTAAATATAATTATCCTAGTGTGTGTGATGTGATGTCGCATTGTGGTTTTAATTTGCATTTCCCTAATGACTAATGGTGTTGAGCTTCTTTTTATGTGCCTATTGGCCATCTCCATACCTTGGGATAAATGTCTATTCAAACACTTTTTCCACTTTTTAAATTGGGCTATTTGTCTTTTTCTTATTTTTGTAGATTTTTAAAATTTATTTTTAGAGAGAGAGATAGGGAGAAAGAGAAAGAGTTAGAAACATTATTGTGAGAACAAAACATTGACTGGCTGCCTCCTGCATGTGTCCTACCTGGGATCAAGCCCACAACCTGGGCATGTGCTTAGACCTGGAATTGAACTGGAAACCTTTTAGCACATAGGACGATGCTCAACCAACTGATCTGGGCTATTTGCCTTTTAATTGTTGAGTTGTAAGAGTTTTTTATGTATTCTGGATACCAGACCTATGATTTGAAAATATTCTCCCCCATTGGTGGGTCGTCTGTGCTCTTTTGAAAGAACTCTTGCATGTGACCCCCTCTCCCTCTGTACATTGATGTAACTGAGGCAACATGGCTATGGCCATCTTGCCACTGGCCTGATCATGAGCTGAGAGAACTGCAGAGACAGGGAGTTGGGACTACTGAATGGAGCCAGTCCTCGGGAGAACTTTGTATTTTATCTCTCAATTCCTAAATTCATGAGCCATTGTATTTATTTGTTATTTAATTGTGATGGTCAGTTACCCGCTACTGAAAGCTTCCTAAATGACACAGGTACCAGGTACCAAATCCAGCAGAAGTCTTGGTCATTTCTCCTCCTTCAGTCAAACCATGGACTTTAGGAAATAACCTTCAACAACAACATCTGCCTCAAATGTCTCTACAGCTTACGTGTGTATATCCACAGAGTGACTAGAAGGATACTTACCAAATATTAACAATACTGTTTTTATATTTGGACGGTAAAATAATGCGTGGTTTTTATTTCCTTTCTTGAACTTTTCTGTATTTCACAAATTTTCTATGATAAATACAAGTCACTATTGTCATCAAAAAAGTTTGTTTTTTAAATGTTCTATTAAGTTTGATGAGGGAGACCAGAAAATAACAACAATGTCTGAGAGCTTATTCAAACATTACAAGAGTTGTGAGTAGTGTCACCTCATAGACAGGGAGAAGATGTCTTCTCAGAGGCCGTGCTTTAGATATTACTATTGCCTTGCTAGTTACTAGTAAGTGTTAGTTTAATAAACTTTTACCTCTGCATTCAGTTTTCTGAGAAAAAATCTGTATTTTAATGGTCTTTGGGCAGATCAACAGGGGAAAGACTGAATAGGTAATTTACCTCCCCAGTCAGGAAATCATTCTGACTGAACGGGTCTCTGAATAAAGCGCAGTGTTCTAGCCAACCTCCACTTCCTCTCCTCTGGCACAAAGGAAATGCTCAGCTGTTTTGTTTTCAAAAACCTCAAGTTGTATCAGTTAGCCAGAATCCTGAATGCGGCCTTGCTGGTTTGTGTAGTGAGACTGAATGGGTTACAAAAGGAAAAAAGAAAGTGAACGCCAAAAGCGGCAAGCCACACCAGGTGAGGAGTGGAGAGAAGTGATCACAGTAAGGGACCCACAGCAGCCATGGGCGCATTCCATTCTTATTTAGAAACTAGTGAGCTCAGAGGTCACTCAATACCTACTCGATCTTTTCTTTTTAGAAGAGAACACCTCTGCATTAGGAATCAAAACACCTAATTAGTCTCACCAAAACTGTGTTCGGTGGATCTTTCTCAGTCCTTTTTCTCACAAGGATTTAGTAACAAAAGTTCTGGTTAGATAACACGTTCCCAAGACTTTGCTCTTAGAGTCAGGTGATCTAAGTGCTGTAGCTGCCCTCTGGGTGGCAGTGGGACCTCTGAGAGAGATAGATGCATAGATCCTTCAGGCAAAGTGCCTGCTCAGTGAGCCTTGGCACCAAACACTAAAAAAAAAAAAAAAAAGAAAGAAAAACACATTTCTTGCCAAGTCACAGGCAAAAAGACAGCACATCAGTTGACCTGGGTATACATAAAATATTCTATTTTTATTTTTTAATGACTCACAGGTGCATTTAGATAGTGACGTTATATACTTTGGTTGCTGCTGCTTCCCAGAACCACACGGCTGGGGCTGGGGCCATTCCAGAAAACTGGCCAAAGTCAGAGCAGGGGTACTTCCAGGCTAACTTACCTCAGTGACCCCAAAGTTTACAACCACTACCACTGTGCTGTGTGAAATGACCTCCATGGTCTTTTGCTGCATTCTCCAAGCCTGGGCTTGTAATAAGCTTTAATAAATGCGTGCTTTGATTTTTTTCTGCTCATATCCTTTTAGTTGAATTATTTAATAACTAGTGACCCAGAGCACAAATTCGTGCACATTGAAAGGAAATTAATTAGAAGAAATATCTTAATATTGTTATTCACCTTTTCTCTATAATAGAAGTGTCAACCAAATTCACAATCGACAATGACAGATCAAAACACAAGCGTGCTTTTGGCACCAGAGAGCTTTATATGTATTGTGCATGTGCGAGTCAACTTAGCCTTTTATATATAGAGAATAAACTTGCTTATATTAGACCTGATTTCTGATTTAGCTAAACTTTTCCCAGCCCAGTGAAGCACCCCAACTTCTCTTTCAGGAAATTGTCAGCAACACAGCAGTAAATAGCAACATGAAGCAGATTATTATTGTTGATCACGCAGGCAGAACAAAGAGTGAAATATTCAGCTGCAGCAGTGTTTGACTATATTCTGAGCAGTGAGAAAACCTGAAGTCATTTTCA
The DNA here is from genome assembly GCF_000327345.1 of Myotis davidii. Classification (NCBI taxonomy): domain Eukaryota; kingdom Metazoa; phylum Chordata; class Mammalia; order Chiroptera; family Vespertilionidae; genus Myotis; species Myotis davidii. Next base: position 294,651 of record NW_006298058.1, on the reverse strand, counting down.
AGGCCCACCATTCCTTACTTCTTTTCAGTTGAATCAAGTTTCTAAGCTTTCTGAATCTCTGTTTTAAGGCTAACGAAAAGAAAATAGGATTCCACTGAGTATCATATCTACCTACTCCAGGACTTCTGTGAGGCTCAAATGAGATGAGGGGTGGGAAAACTCTTCTCAGACATTTGGTTAAAGTGTAAATTGTTTGCACCTGGCTCCCAACTCTGCGGCAGCACAACTGAGCAGCAGCAGCAGGCACAGTGGGCTGGGATGAGCACTAGCTGCACGGTGCCCGGCCTGGCCTGGCTCGGGCTCCTCCCTGGCTGCCTGCCGCTTGGCACACGGCTACATCCCCCGAGGGGTCCCGGATTGTGAGAGGGCGCAGGCCAGCCTGAGGGATCCACTCCCCCACCCCCACCTCCAGGCCTCTATGAATCAAAGGTTCCTGCAACCCCCAAATAATTTGCTAAAGCAGTTCGCAAAACTCAGAACCACACTTTACTTACCAGATTTCTGGTTTATTATAGAAGAATATAACAGCCAGATGGAATAGAGAGGGCAAAGTACGGGGAAAGGGATGTGGAGGCCCCATGCCCTCTTCACGAGCACCACCCTCCCGGCATCTCCACAGGTCCACCAACACGGACGGTCTATAAGCCTTCTTCTGGGTATTTATGAAGGCTTCATTACATAGGCATGATGGATAAGGTCAATTGAACCAAAACCAAAAATGAATTTCTAAAATCAAAATATTGAGGCCTCAACTCTACCCTCTCCATGCTAAACCCCTTCCTTTTTAACAAAGTCCCTTAATCCAACCACTGCTCCAACATGCAATAGCCAGAACCACATTGCTATGACAATCCCCTATGTTCCTTGATCTCTCTGTCTTGATTTCTTATTCTATTGATCCGCAGGCCACCTTTCACTCCCTCCTAAAAAGTCACTACTATGATAATCTACTCCTTACCCAGCCAGTTTCTTCTCAATATTTCCAGTTAATCCAGCCCACATCCCCATTCATAGAACAGCATTGACAGTTCTGATATTTTATTTTATTTTTTAATATATTTTATTGATTTTTTTACAGAGAAGAAGGGAGAAGGAAAGGGATAGAGAGTTTGAAACATCGATGAGAGAAACATCAACTCAGCTGCTTCCTGCACATTCCCTACTGGGGATGTGCCTGCAACCAAGGTACATGCCCTTGACCAGAATCGAACCTGGGACCCTTCAGTCCGCAGGCCGACGCTCTATCCACTGAGCCAAACCGGTCCGGACTGATATTTTATTTCGGACCCTGTTGGAAGTTGTGGGACAGTGTGTATAAAGCCTACAGTAGTGCACAGTGATGTTCTGAGTCTTCACATTCACTTACTCAATGACTCACCCAAAGCAATTGTCAGTCCTGTAAACTCCATTTATAGTAAGTGCCCCATAAAGGTACACCAATTCCTCTTTTAACTGTATTTTCAGTGCTTTTTTTCTATGTTTAGATATGTTTATATAAACAAGTACAGGATGGGGCCAAAGTAGGTGTGCAGTTGTTCATATGAAAAATAATTCAATAATTAATAAATAGTAACACAGGAATAAACTGTTTCATGGACTCACAACTGTAAACCTACTTTAGCCCCAGGCTGTAGTTACCATTGTGTTACAGTTGCCTGCAGTATTCAGCAGAGTAACAAGCTGTATAGGCTTGTGTCCTAGGAAAAATAGGCTCTTCCATATAGCCTAGGACGGTGTATAGCAGTTTATACATTCTAGGTTTGTGTAAGTGCGTTCTGTGAGTTTCACACAATGGAATCTCCTAACAACACATTTCTCAGGATGTATCCCCATCATTACTAAACACATGACTATCAAGGCTAATGGCCCTTTGTCAGAAAGGCAAGTCCTTGGAGTGGAGAAGCCAGTAGTTGCACTTCATCCCCTCACCTAACCCAACACTTCAGCCACATTGAGGCAGGATAGAAAGAAGTTAGAAAAACCCTGGCCTGGCAACTCAGGTTGCAGGTTCGACCCCCAGTCAGGGCACATACAGGGATCAACCAATCCTATATAATAAAAGCCTAATAAGCAAATTGTTCCCTCAACTGGGAGTTTGACCAGGGGGCAGGGCCAGGAAGGGAGGTGCCCTGGTCAGCAGCTGGTAGCCGCTGGGGACCCTACCCATGCATGAATTTCATGCACTGGACCTCTAGTGAATGTATAAAAAAGTGGAACAACAAATGGATATTAAGCATTCTCTCTTTCTCACTCTCTTCTCTTTCTCTCTAAAATATTGGAGGAGGAGGAGGAGGAGGAGGAGGAGGAGGAGGAGAAAGGGAAGGGAAAGGGGAAGGGGAAGGAGAAGAAGATGGGGAAGGGAAAGGGGAATGAGTTAGGAGAAAATCCGGACAAGTGGAATGAGGAAGTAGGAACTGACATCCTCTCACTGAAGCATAATAACAATCCCTCTTTTGGAAAACTGCTGTTTGAAATTGCTGTTTTAAAGTTCTCTGCTATTTCTTGGTAGTCCCTTGTTCCATAAGTCAACTCTGTTATTTTTAGATGGTCTCTTATTCTGTAAAAATAGCTTTGTTTTTTTAGCTTTACTAATAGAAAAGATAAACTTAACTGTCTGACCTTGCAAGCTAGCCATCTAACATAAGGTGCTGATACTGATAATATTCCCATGCCAGGTGCCTGTATAGGTATGTACTCAAGGTTACAAATGTCTGTATAAATATGATATGCACTCAAGGTTACAAGTTGTCTGTATAGATTTGACAGGTGTTTGTTAGATATGATACATACCCAAGGTTACAAGTTGTCTGCAAAAATAACTTACACAAAGATCTATAAGGATATAAAAAGGGAATACTCCTTCCTGTATTTGTTCAGAATTTGACAGAGATATTCTGCTCTGAACCCACACGCAATAAACGACTCCTAATTAATTGGCTTGTTAAGGCATCTTGTATCTCACTGGCTGATTTACGATACAACACTATGTTATGGAGAAAGGAGGAATTGTTCCTCCAGTGATCTCAAATGAGTCACACATCCCAGCCACTTGAAAATCCTTTCCGAGCTTTTAGGAAAGAAGAAGCTGGTGTGATGAGGAGAGTGGTTTTAAATAGCAGGTGCCAGGCTATGAGATCTGTTTGGACAAAGATAACCAGCCTCTGAGAACTGGGCACAGATGGAGATGATCCTGCGTCACCCTCTGGCTTGAGCACA
>NW_006298058.1:286442-289174 GCF_000327345.1 Myotis davidii | reverse complement strand
ACATTAGAAATGTAATATTTTGTTTTAAAATGAATAACAAAGAGGTTCCAGAAAAGTGTGGAACCACGTAGGTATTGTTTTTCCTACTATTCTAAGCAAAAATTTTAAACCTTATCAATTAAACAGTTTTGAGCACCTCTTCTGTGCCAAATGCAATGTCTGCTCCACTTATACGAAGAAAAATAAGGCCCTTTCCTCAAGACAATTATGACCTGGTGGGATGGAGATACACACACACAACTAAGGATAATGCAGCCTGGTGTGCCACAACCAGGGGAGGTGCTTTACCAGGACCACAGCACACCCAGCCTTTGCTCATGCTGCTTCTGAAATGGACTCTTTCCTTTCCATTTATCGATCATATTCTCAGGCTTCCAGTCCTGGCTCAGCTTTCGCATGAAATATTCACTGGGGATTCACTGGGTTGTCTCCCTTTTTCCTTCTGTTCTTCATATTTCCAACATCATTTGAAGTTTTCATTACAAAAATATAGCTCTTTATGATAGACTGTTTTGTAAGAACCTGTCATTTTACATGCATTTGTTTTGTCTTCTCGACTAATGTATGTTTCCAGAAAACCAAACCGTTTGATAACATTATAATAACCTGGTTATTAATTAACTAGAGGCCCAGTGCACCAAATTCGTGCACAAGTAGGGTCCCTAGTGGCTGCCAGCGGCCAGTTGGGGCCTCCCTTCCCTGGCTACTGGCTGCTGCCGGGGACTTCCTTTGTTCTGCGCTGGTGGTCAGTGCACGTGATAGAGAGCGATCAAATTCCCAGTTGTTCAAACTCCTGAGGGGACACTTTGCATATTAGGCTTTATATATATAGATAACTGGAAAGGAAGAAAGGGAAGCTGCAATTTAGATGCATGCCCACTAAAGTCTGGGTGATGTGCGAAAGTGCTTTTATGTCAGTCACACTGGGAACAAGCCATTGGCTAGAGTAGGTGAGACCTCTGAAAGCAAGGGAAGATTTGATACTTAAACTTCTAACAAAGGGAGTTCTCTCTCTTGGCTCTCTTGCTCCCTTGGGACCCTTGTTGCAAGGGGTGTGCTCTCACGCTCTGCACTTGCCCACATGGCCCACACAATGGAATAATGGACTACAACTTACCTGATGCCATGCCAGACTTAACTCCATCACAGAATGGAAACTCTGGACACTGACCTTGCTTTTGGCTCTGCTGAATCCCCAGCTGCACATTTTCCAGGCCTGGTTTATGGGAAATGGCACTTTGGAAACTGAGGGATATAATTTCATACAAATAAAAATCATTCATTTTTCTTTGTGAGTCTTAGAAAATTCTTTTTCCCAAGATAGCACAAGAACCTAACCCCCAGCTTCCGGTGGGGAAAGGGGTACCCCACTCCCACTATCATCAAAGAAGTTCCACCTGTGCAGTTTCTCCAATAACACTTGCATTTGTATTCTGTCCTGTGCCTAATTTAACACTAAACACTTATTGTGTGATTCGGTCTGTCATTCTCATTTGGTTATCTTGCTTCTAAAATCCTAATTGTTAAGTTATCCCATGGATCAAACAGGGTCAACTTATCACACTATTGTAATTTATTTTTTTCACATATAGATTCAGTGAGTTGCTGCCTTAAATTTCTAACCTATATCTGATAATTCAAATACATACCACCTAAGGCGTTCTATGAGGAACACATGATTTTTACATTGTTTTTACATTAATACTGTTGACATAAGAAATGTTCAAACCTGTAGAGAATTTTTATACAGGAGCAAGATCTCAAATGCTCTGCAAAATAAGCTTTGCAGCTTTTTTATGCATTTGAAATTAAGGAGAAGTTACATGGAGGTGGGGAAAAGCAAGTTGGAGATTAGGTAACTGGAGAGTTAACAAGATGTGCTTTCTTGAGAGTGGTTTTTTCAAAGGTGTGTTTCTAGAACCACAGAAATAATGGACAGGGCTTGCTGAAGGCAAAGATAAGCCTTTTACTAAACAGTTATATGCTTGGGTCATGACAACCTACTATGACCTGCCCAGTTAGGAATTTCTGATCAAACCACTCTGTGAGGTTACTTTACAAAGAACCCCCTTCCCCCCCATCCACAATACAATAAACATCAAGTATCTATACTTATTGCACCAAGCATGTTTTGTTGTAAAATAAAGCCTGCATTTGGTTACAGGTAAGGAATCACAGTTAGAAACTAGTTGCACTATTTTCTTTACTTTTATTAACCCTTGTGCTTTAAAGCACTTTGCAGTGAATTCTGAGAATGGCTTTCTTCTGTTGGCCTGTTCCTGGGTTAGATTCCTATTTCACTTTTCTCCTCAGGTCCTCTTCAGCTGTGACTAGACTTTCAGTATCATCTCCTCACAGAAGGATCAGTGGTAACTGACTTAGAAGACATGACAAAGCTAAATCTCAAGCTAGGAGAGGGAAAAACCCAAGAAGCAAAATGGCTGTGATTGAGAGCCTTCAAAAAGTTCAGGAGTTGGCGGAGCAGAGGAGGTGGGAGTGAAGAGGAGAATACTGAACATTCATTTCAGAAGCAGTTAGACCTCCAGATCTTCTGTGCTAGGCCATACAGATGGGACATTGGCACTTCCATACTTTGTCATAAACTAGAGATTAATTCTTGGGGAGGGCAAAAGAATGTCTATACCAGGGGACTCCAGGCATAGTTGGGGGTGGTTTTTGTACTAAAAAAAAGAGAGAGAGAGAGAGAGAGAGAGAGAGAGAGAGAGAGAGAC
>NW_006298058.1:280744-285291 GCF_000327345.1 Myotis davidii | reverse complement strand
CTTCTAAATCTTCTATCCTACCTATCCTATATAATAAAAGCCTAATATGCTAAGTGTCCAGTCATCTGTTCAACCAATCAAAGCGTAATATGCTAATGCTTTGCTAAGACCACTCAACCGCTTGCTATGATGTGCAGCCACCACCAGGGGGCAGATGCTCTGATTGGTAGGTTAGCTTGCTGCTGGGGTCCGGCTGATCAGGACTGAATGAGACAGGCTGGACATGTCCTGGAGCCCTCCCGTGGACCCCCTCTGTCTGGCCAACCTCCCGCATCCCTTCCTGACCCCAATTGTGCACTGGTGGAGTCCTTCAGCCTGACCTGTGCCCTCTCGCAATCTGGGATCCCTCAGGGATGTCAGAGAGCTAGTTTTGGCTCAATCCCACTCAATACAAGAACTGCCCCCTGGTGATCAGTGCACTCCCACGTGGGGAGCACCACTCAGTCAGAAGCCTGGCTCATGGCTGGCGAGAGCAGTGGTGGTGGCAGGTGCCTCTCCCACCTCCACGGCAGTGCTAAGGATGTCCAACTGACTGAATAGGCCCGAAGCAGACCTAAGCCATCAGTCTGACATCCCCTGAAGGGTCCTGGACTATGACAGGGCGTAGACTGGGCTGAGGGACCTCCCCTCCCCGAGTGCACGAATTCCATGCACCAGGCCTTTAGTTTTCAACAATGAAAAAGAAAAAAAAAGACTGTCTACACATTTACTGTATAGATTAACTAAACCTCTACACCATAAATGTTTGCACCTCCAGCACTTCCCTGCAGCTTGGCTCTTAGAGTGTAGGCTGCTGGACTTAGAGAGACTCATTTGTGCTATCCTAAGCAAATCACTCCATTCAATTGAACTTCCCTTGAGCTTAATTTTCTCATATAAAGAATGAAGATAATATTATTGTGCAAAGTAGAGTTAATAGTGTACATGAGAGAAGCATTTTCTGGACCTTCAGGACCTGTGCAGATTTCAGATATCATCGTTGTCGGTGTCATCATTATTACTATCTCCATCACGGTCTCGTAATTCACCAGGTTGTTTCAGAAGGATGATATGAAGGAAAGGATATGGTAGGTCATACTAGTGTTCACTAATGTTAGCTCCCTCTTCTTCCCAAGCACTTGAAAGAGTAGACTTTCTAGCTCCCTTTGGAGTGGTGAAGCCACATGACTTCCCGATCAATGTAGTAAGTGGAAGCATATTTCATTGATGGTGTGATTCTTTCTCCTTCATCTTGGCAAAGTGGGTCAAGAGGCCTTTTGCTGCTGCTACAAGACAAAGCCTCTATCATCTGGATGCCTACAGAGTTGTGTGGAGCAGAGCTTCCTGGCAACTATGTGAGACTTGTAGTGTAAGTGAGAAACTGACTTTGGTTGTGTTGAGATTTGGGATCATTGATTACTTGCAGCATACCCTGACATGACTAATACACTGTGATGGACCAAAGGATAAAAATATCCTAGCTCCAGCAATGGCCTAACTACTCATAGACCCTTGAACTAAAGTATACCATCTCTAAGATCCCTTCAGCCTCAAAAACTCTGATGTTACAACAACACAAAATGATCCCATTCAAGTGACAAACAAATATTTCCCTTTGCTTAAAGGATGAAATAAAAATGCAGCTATATCAAACCACTTTAAGAGAGAGAATGAATTAAGCTAGAATAACTGTTAGAATCAAGACAATATTTTTCAATTGTTTTTATACATATCCTTGCCCTTTACAGAGAGTGTGTTAGACATAGTTGCATTAAACATAATCAATGATTCCTGGTCATTATTGTGCCAGGCGAGCACAGCCAAGGGTTCGGTGAGCCTGAAGAAGGCGGTGAAGGATGTAGAAAAGACAGACAAAGAGAATAAGCTGGATCTAGGTGGATCTCCCTTGCCTGGCTGAGGCCACAGAGAGAGATCCAGATGGCAAGCTGAGCCTTTATTTTATAGCCAGAGGTAAACAAGGTAGTGGTCACCATAGTTATAATGTTCTTGTAAGTTTCACTTGTTTTGGCAGCACTTGCTGCATCTCCCTCAGCCCATTAGCTACCCAGATAAGGTCTAGGGAGTGTCATAAGGTCAAGCCTAATTATGCTAAGAGGGCTGTGCCCTCTAAACTGGGACTTGTTTGTGGCTTTGCCAACTGGTCAGTCTGAGGCTTAACCCTATAGCCGCTCCCTACAGTGAAGGAGACATGGGACCTTTAGGTTAACTAATTAAATTCCCCTCCCAATCCATTCCCCCTCCAATGCCATTCTCCCTGGTATGTAATCTACAAGGATTTACTGATGAGAGCCAGGATTAAGATGGTCAAGCAGCTATCTGTGACTGCCTGACCTACATTGATATGCTCATTCACTTATTCACTCATTCAGGTACTTAGTAGAGTTCTTACTACAAGCCAGTCAGTGCTCCTGCTTCAGGGCTGTGGTGGCTAGTAGCTTGCTGCTTGGGCATATTGGAAAGCTTTGTGTCCCACCTCCAAAACATATTGTGTGCTTTGAATTAGTTGAAGAAACACTAAACACATCTGAATGATTTTTTGGTAATTATTCTAAAGATTATCTATGGGAATAAAGTTTTGTACACAGCTCTACTTGTGGACATGGAGAGGTCTGAACTTTACAAACTTTAATTAGACTTTGGGGAAAGCTGATTAGGAAGGGAGATTAGAGAATGTGTGACAAAATTCTCATTTTACTGACTGTGTTTGCTCAATTTTGAAAGTACTTTGTTGCTAGGTTAAAATTTTAGAGTATGTTTAATGTACTATTATTTCACTCCCCTCTCCCAAGCTGCTGTTGGACTGATGTTGTGTTTTATAGTTAAGGACGTCTCAGAATTCAGGACATGAGCTCTATGGGCTGGAGCTTCTTATCACAGCCATAAAATGATTGGTATAAAGTTCTGGGGCTTTATTAAAAACCTGTCTTCATTTTTCCTAAAATTTTTACTTTGAAAAAGACTAGGGAATATTTCTGTAGGATTAGTATTAAGACACTTTTATGTCTTATGTAATATGTTTTATAAGGTTCATTGTGAAATACTTGGAAACTATAGAAAAGTATAAACAAGAACATAAATTTAGACTTCCTCAACTCATAGTCAATGTATCATTTGTATTTTGGTAAATAACTCTAGTTTACCTTTCTCCTTCCCCCTTCCCTCTTGATTTTCATAATTAAGTTGCTAATAAGTACCTGATAACTTTAAAATACTTCGTAGGCCATTGCCAAAACTAACATTGTGGAAAGAACTGAAGCAATTTGTTTCTCATGACAGTTTGCTGAGGCAATGCAGTATAGATTAAGTGTGTGTAGGCTCTGGCACAATATCATGTTCTGTTAAGTGTGTAGGCTCTGGCACAGTATCATGTTCTGAACCCAGTTTCATCCCTTGCCATCTGTGTGAACTTGGACATGTAAGTCAATTTCTTGGTATCTGCATTTTCTCACTTGTCTAGGAATTTGTCCATTTCATCCAAATTGTCCAGCTTGTTGGCATATAGATGTTCTTAGTATTTTCATACACTCTTTTTATTTCTGTGGTGCCAATTATTACTTCTCCGCTTTCATTTATGATTTTATTTATTTGGGTCCTTGCTCCTTGTTTCTTGATGAGTCTGGCTAACAGTTTATCATTCTTATTTATCTTTTTAAAGAACCAGCTCTTAGTTTCAATGATATTTTGTATTGTTTTTTTAGTCTCTATGTCATTTATTTCTGCTCTAATCTTTATTATTTCCTTCCTTCTACTTACTCTGGGCTTTTCTTGTTGTTCTCTTTCTAATTCCTTAAGTTGGAGAGGTTGGTATTTTATTATTAATTTTTCTTGGTTTTTGAGGTAAGCCTGTAGTGTTATGAACTTCCCTCTCAGGACTGTTTTTACTGTGTCCCAGAGATTTTGGGTTGTTGTTTGTTCATTTATATTTGTTTCCAAGAAGTTTTGATTTCTTTCTTGATCTCAGTGGTAACCCATTCATTGTTTAATAACATGATATTTAGTCTCCATGTGTTTAAGTGTTTGGGGTGTTTTTACTGTACTTTATTTCTAATTTTATTCCATTGTGGTCTGAGAAAATGCTTGATTTGATTTCAATCTCCTTAAACTTGTAGATACTTGTTTTGTGTCCTAACATATGGTCTCTCTTTGAGAATGACCCATGTGCATTTGAGAAAAATGTCTATTTTGCAGTTCCTCCAGGACTTCAGCTCCTATCTGTGGGAACCTGGTTAGCCCTTTTATGTCTCTGCAATTCCTATTAGCCTCTATACCAGTGATGGCAAACCTATGACACACGTGTCAGAGGTGACATACAAACTCATTTTTTTGGTTGATATTTCTTTGTTAAATGGCATTTAAATATATAAAATAAATATCAAAAATATAAATCTTTGTTTTACTATGGTTGCAAATAGCAAAAAATTTCTGTATGTGACACGGCACCAGAGTTAAGTTAGGGTTTTTCAAAATGCTGACACACCAAGCTCAAAAGGTTCGCCATCACTGCTCTATACGGTCTCCACTTTCTATATTGTCCATGGTTATCAGTC
>NW_006298058.1:276987-280077 GCF_000327345.1 Myotis davidii | reverse complement strand
TATTATCCTATATAATATGCAAATCAACCGAATGGCAGAACAACTGGTCACTATGACGTGCACTGACCACCAGGGAGCAGACGCTTAATGCAGGAGCTGCCCCCTGGTGGTCAGTCCACTCCCTCAGGGGGAGTGGCACAGAGCCAGAAGCCAGGCTCATGGCTGGCAAGTGCAGCGGTGGTGGCAGGAGCCTCTTCCGCCTCTGCTGCAGGTGGGCTATAAGAAGCGAGGGGTCCCAGACTGAGAGAGCCCCGGACTGCAAGCAGGCACACATCCCCTGAGGAGTCCTGGACTGCGAGAGCGCACCGGCTGGACTGAGTAAACCCAGTGCACGATTTTCATACACTGGGCCTGTAGTTGATAATAAGATAACCAAAGCTGCAAGAGTATAATGGTATCCTCTGATTAATTTATTAATTGTCCATTGGGCACTGTGTTGGTCAGGATTTGCCAGAGAAATAGAACCAATAGGATTATTTTAGATAAATAGATAAGAGAGAGGTTTATTATAAGGAATTGGTTCAGATGATTATAAAGGCTGGAAAGTCCCAAATCTGCAGTGTGGGTGGGCAGGCTGAGACCCAAGGGACCACTGGTGCTGCAGTTATAATCTGAAGGTCATCAGGCTAGAGAGAGAGCCAAAATTGCAGTTCAAGTCTGAAGGCCATTTGCTGCAGAGTTTCCTCTTGCTTGGGTGAGGACAGCCTTTAGTTCCCCATCAGCACCCACTCTATAGCATAACCAATGAATTACATTTATGCACCTCATACTGATGCACAAATAGGAAGGTGGTCCCATCCTATATAATAAAGAGGTAATATGCAAATTGACCATCATGCCCTTGCACAAGACCTCCATGTGGGCACAAGATGGCCACCTCCTTGTGGGCACAAGATGGCTGCCTCTCTTTCTCCTAAACTCTAAGGGTCCTCATAAGACTTGCAATCAGGGGAGTGGCAGGCAGTGGCAGCTCATCCCACGCCTACCCCCTGAACCTATCTTCAAGGCCCCCTTTTTATCTGACTTTCCAGTGAGCTAACAAAAGCTCCACCTTGGCTCACTTCTGTCATTGTGACTTACTTCTCAGTGAGCCAATGCAGCCCCATCTAGGCTCTCTCCTGTTGCTTCTTCTATCCTAGGCCCTTTCCTTGTTTCATTGTCTCCAGCTTTAATAAACAGACTCTCAAAATCACCTGGATTCAAGTTGTGAAATCTTCCCTGCATGAAGTCAAGAACCCACACACGACCAGCCAACCCAAGGCAGACCCAGACTGGGCCCAGGCTCTGTCTAGTAACATACATAGTTGAAGAAAAGCCAAGAGAAAAGGAAACTGAAGGAGAAGAAAAAAGAACTCCCAAGAAAATTCATAGTGAAGAGTTTAGCAGCAACTTTGGTGATCTTAACAAGGTCTTTAAAAAGTTTGAAAACATGGACCCCCAATACAGAAAGCTTTTAATTAACAGAGAGAAGTATCCATGGTAAAATGCATGAGTTTCGTGCACCAAGCATCTAGTAAAATAATAATAGAGCTGAAAAGTTTGATTCTCTAATGATGCAGTTGTTCTAACAGCATAGCACAAAGGTTGCAAAAATCAATGTCAGTGGTTGAAATGACAGCTTTTACCTGGGTGTGGTTTAGAATGACACTGAGGAGCTCCTAGAAGTGGTTCCTGGAGAATTAACTATTGAGGAGTTGTTGGAATTGGAACAGGAATGCATGAGGCAGATAGTAAGAAGCTAGGGAAATTCCTTGACAAGTGGAATAAGGGAAACTGAGACAAAATAATTAAACAATGCCAAAAAATTTGAGCAATTTAGTCAGCTAATAAATCACAAGGCTTTATCTTCCCTAACCAAATAAACTTAGGGGCAAAGGTTTACACATTTCAGACCATCCTGGGACAGATTGGCCTTAGTTCCCATTCCTCTTTGATGATGTTCTTTGAAAATAAAATTAACCAGTAAAAAACACTGACCCCTCTATAGGCACATTTTGATAAATCAACATATCAAAGGACACACTTGAACAGCTAATAAATATTCTGTAGAGACCCTCCCCTGAGACCTTCCCTAGGATTCCTGACAGCTAAAGAAAGTTAAAAAGCCTCAAGACAAGGACCTACAGTGCCTAGAGCACACCTACACCTTGTATCTCTGCTCTCTTTCTCCTAAACTCTAAGGGTCCTCATAAGACTTGCAATCAGGGGAGTGGCAGGCAGTGGCAGCTCATCCCACGCCTACCCCCTGAAGAAGAAGAAGAAGAAGGGAAGAAAATAAAAGAAAAGAAAAGGAAGAAAAGGAAAGAAAAGAAAAGAAAAGAAAGAAGAGAAGAGAAGAGAAGAGAAGAGAAGAGAAGAGAAGGACTCGAGTAAATCATGTGGACATATTTCTGAAGAGTGACACCTCCTCAAGGCCTCAGGCAGGTCTGTGAGGAGGTAATCCAGGAGAAGGCATTGTTATTATAGGACATGATAGCTTCATGAGGGTTATTAGCCTTGAATATTTTCCAGTGGGAAAAAATATGGATATGAAAGATCACAGTGATATTGACCACCTTCACCCTGTGTAGGCTTAGGCTAGTGTGTGTATTTTTGTCCTTGTTTGTAACAACAACAACAACAAAAACATTACAAACAATTTTTAATGGGGAAAAAAGCTCATAGAATCTACACTAATAAAAGAGAAACATGATAATTGACATACGACTGCTACCCTTCCCATTGGCTAATCAGCGAGATATGCAAATTAACTTACAGCCAAGATGGCGACCAGCAGCCAGGCAGCTTAAACTGAACATGAGGCTTGCTTGCTTCAGTGTCGGTGGACTCCAATGTTCTGCTGCAGGTGCTGCAGGCCTCTGAGCTGGCAGTTTGAAACATAGTAACATATAGAAGCTAAAAAAAACTCCAGAAACCTGCTTTCAGCGAGCCAGGATCTCAGAGCTGGAGTGGATAAGAGTTTCGATTATAGAACCCAAATAAACCAGATACCTGCTTTCAGCAGCAGAGGCCTCAAAGCTGGAACCAGAGCTAAAGCTGGCCCAGAATAAAAAACGGAAAAAAAGAAAAGGAGCAGTTGGGGACTTCAGT
>NW_006298058.1:269219-275532 GCF_000327345.1 Myotis davidii | reverse complement strand
AACAGTATTTATACTATACCTTTTCTATGTTTAGATGCGTTTAGATACACAAATACTTACCATTGTGTTACAAATGCCTACAGTGTGCACTACAGTAACATGCTGTACAGGTTTGCAGCCTAGGAGTGTTACAGACACCTCTCACAGACACCAGGCCGTCCCCTGAGTCAGAGGGAAAGGGCTGTCCCCACCTCATTTCTTGTCTTCTCATATAAATGAATTCAAATGGTGACTCCAGATGATTGTGTTGCGATAAAGCCAATTTATTAAAAAAAACAAAACTGAAGCATGCACATTTATTAAAGAAGCAAGGCAAGCACATTTATCATCTGGCATAAGATGCGGATGGGGTCTCTTGGCTAATCTGGGGAGCAAGTGGAGTGGGGGTGTAGCTAGCATTTAAATACTTTTCTGTCTATACATTTAAAATTCCTTTGCTAGATATCCTGGCACAGGTTAACTCTGAACGTCTCTCTCCCTATTACTTTGTTATGGCTTTTTCAGAATTTATGAGAAGTATATGGCAATTAAATCTCGAGACTGCTGGCTTCTCTGTTTAAACAGTAGGAGGAGACAGACTGAATTCTTGCTTCCCCCTCTGTCCCTCCTCTCTGCTGTCTTTTCATTAGTTTTAGAGTGGTTTATGCTATGTATCCTCTAGTTGCATTAAGCTTCCTCTTCCTTCCCCCCTTTCTCCTTCTCTCCTGCTACCTTTGGAGAGACAGTAACCATTTGCTCTCAAGTGTCCTTGGCTGGGGGAAGATAGGGGCTTCCTATATACAAGTTGGTGGCAGTCTGCCAAACTGACCTTGTTTAATTTTTCTTACCTCAGTTTCCCTTATTTTCCCGCCCTGGAATTTTTCCTAGTTTCTTACTATCCTACAACAGGATAGTAAGACTATACCATATAGCCAATCTGTGTACTAGGCTACACCATCTAGGTTTGTGTAATGACATCCCCATAACAGTGAAAGTGACTAATGATGCCTTTTTTTCAGAATATGTTTCTGTCTTTAAGTGGTGCTAAGACTGTATAGCATTCAACTGATTGGAAGAGGCCCACTCACAGTATAGAGGGTTATCTGCTTTACTCAAAATTCACCAATTCAAAAGTTAATCTTGCTTTCTTTCTCCACCATCATGATGCATGAGGTTGACTCTTCTTAACTATGTCTCCTCACAAGACTTTCAGGATCAAGAGGTTCCTGGACAATTTGGCTGAATAGGTCAGTTGGTTAGACCTTCTTCCCTATATGCCAGGGCTGCGGGTTTGATTCTCAGTTAGGGCACCTACAAGAATGAACCAATGGCCCTGGCCAGTGTGGCTCAGTGGCTAGAGTGTTGGCTCATGCACCGAAGGGTCAGAGATTTGATTCCTGGTCAAAGGCATGTACTTGGGTTGCAGGTTTGATCCCCAACCCCAGTTGGGTCTTGTTCAGGAGACAACCAATCGATATGTCTCTCACATCAATGTATCTCTCTCTCTCCCTTCTTCTTCCTCCTCCTTCCTTCCCTCCCTCCACTCGTTCTAAAAATCAATGGAAAAAATATCGTTGGGTAAGGATTTAAAAAAATGTTTTTTAAAGGAATCAACCAATGAATGCATAAATAGATGGAACAACAAGTAATCATTTTTCTCCAAAATAAATCAATCAACAATAATAAAAAAAGAAGAAACAAGGTCAGCCTGTGTGGCTCAGTGATTGAACTTTAACCTATGAACCAGGAGGTCATGGTTTGATTCTCAGTCAGGGCAGATGCCTGGGTTGTGGGCTCAGGCCTGATGGGGGATGTGCAGGAGGCAGCTGATCTATGATTCTCTCTCATCTTTGATGTTTCTCTCTCTCTATCTCTCCCTTTCTCTCGGGAATCAATAAAAATATATTTTTTTAAAAAAATGAAACAAAAGCAGAGTCAGCCCTTTCCCCAATGGATTTGGATGAAAACTGGTAATAAAATCAGGTAGAACAGCAAGAGGAGACATTGGAGAAGAAGCAAGCTGGGTCAGGAATCACACGTGAGCTGGCTCACATATGAATGCAGTGTCTGGTTGCCTGCATCTTATATCACCGAAAAAGATCACTACTATCTGGACAATTGGATGTGTTTTATTTGGAAATTATTGGAGGAATGATTTTTATCTTTGTTAATATTTTTCTGCGATAGTAGGTTAGTTCAGTAATAAGTAAGGCCTTTTAAAAATAAATAAAAGTTAATCTGATCCAAAAACACTCCCATAGAAACATCCAGACTAATGTTTGCCTACATGTCTGGGCACCATGGTCCAGCCTAATTGATACATAATATTAACCATCCCAGTCACATATAACTTCCTAACTAGGCAAATCTCTTCATCCATTGGTGGCTTGAAACTAGATCCAGAATAACCTGATGGGAAATTCTTACTTGGACTCCTTCTCACTTCACTGATGGAAAATTCCTTCTTCATAAAGAATGTGACAGCAGAGCATTAAGGTCTGAAATATCTGCCTCTTCCCTGGAAGGCATGGTCTCCCAAAGCATCAAACATTGACAGCTTGGATCAATTTCTCAGTCTCCCTTCTACTAAACACACAGAATTTTCTTTCCTAGTTCTCTAGTTTTAACTACTGAGGCCCACAGCTCTTTAGGAAAAGCTATTTTAAGAACTTATTTAGGGTTAGTCATTGACTTACTTGATAATTACTTATTGAAGACCTACTATGTGGGTGACAGGAGTGGGGCTGGGGATACACGGATTAATAAGACAGATACAGATTTTGTACATCGAAGTCAGTTATTATGGAAGCTTTTATTATTTCTTCTGGCTTCTCAGGAAACTGACCTGATTGGCCAAGCATAATTCTTAGGTTTCTTTGGGTCGATGTTGTATCCTTTAAAGAAGTTTGAAGATGAAGATGAGCTATTTCCCCACAATCTTGCTCTCAGCTTATAATGAAAGCAAGTCGCAGACAGTTATTTTAAGTAGCACTCATTAGCAAGCAGGCCCCAGTTTATGCAACCTATTCAGTGAGGTAGACAAGATCCCACCTCTCTGTCTGTTCAGGTGTTCTAACTGCCACCAGGGGTGAGAGCTTCTTTTAAAGCGGATGTAATAACATTTCAGAAGCCAGATCCTAGTTCTTTTCGGAAGGCATCAGGCAACTATAAAGCAAAGGCTGAACAGAGGAGTGGTAGGGGGTCAAGTCCCAAGCTCTGTCCCTCAGGGTTTAAGTTACAGCCTTTATGGGAATTTTTACTGTCTCTGCAATGGTGGGAGGATTTCTGAGCTATTTTAGCTGACCTACATATCTTTTTAAAAATATATTTTCAAGTTGGTTCTTAGAGAGAGAGGAAGGGAGAGGGATAGAGAGAGAAAAACGTTGATGAGAGAGAAACATCATCTATCGGCTGCCTCCTGCATGCCCCCTGCTGGGGATCCAGCCTACAACCTGGGCATGTGCCCTCACTGGGAATGGAACCAGGGACCTCTTGGTTCATGGGTTGATGCTCAAGCACTGAGCCACACCGGCCAGGTTGATTTACATGTATTGAACAGCTTTAAATGTATCCACTTGAGTCCACTTCTAATATCTAGTCAACAGGCCACTACATTCACCAATAAAAACACATGGCTAATATTCAGTATATTAACTGGCACAGTGTGGCTTGTTGATCTAGAACCATTAACAGCAGAGATAGGAGTAAGTAGTCTCTTCTGTGTTTGGACTTCCTGATTTGAGCAGTGGTGGGTGGACCATCCCTGGACTGTGTGCTCCTGATCAGCACCTTGGCTATATGCTTGGTCCTAGTATAAACTCTGAAACATACTCATAATAATTCTCAGTGTACACTGAGGGAACACCAAGTAAATAAACAATACTAATAAGCCTGGTTTTCACACTACCATATTCTCCCATGTGCAGCATTCCCCATTAGTCCTCAAATTGCTAAAGTAGAATATTTTTGTGTCACATTTCCAGGATAGGATGTGAAGCTGAAGGACAACAAAAGCTGCCTAATATCACAGCTACAGAATATTAAAGAGAGAGCCGAGCTGACTGCCCAGGCAAAGCCTGAGTTGGTGATTCTTTGTGGGGAAATACTTTGCCTCTAGCTCTAGCCCTCTGCAGGCAGGTCTAAGTGCTGTCTTTATCAGTTTGTTTACATCAGGCTACAGGATAATTTTCACACTAACCAAAATCACACGTTTGCTGTCTAGATCAAGACTTACTTGGGAATCTGTGTACCTGAGAATTTGAATTAGTTATTGACAAACTGCCTTGTGACACTGGAAATAGAACAAAGAGAACCGGATGGTCCTTTGTGAGCACTTTGTGCAAGTTATGGAAAAGCTTGAGACATCTCTATGGTC
The DNA here is from genome assembly GCF_000327345.1 of Myotis davidii. Lineage (NCBI taxonomy): Eukaryota > Metazoa > Chordata > Mammalia > Chiroptera > Vespertilionidae > Myotis > Myotis davidii. The sequence goes on along the minus strand of NW_006298058.1, from coordinate 271,178 downwards.
TGATGAAATGGAAACCCCCTGAAAAGGTTTTTGTCTGATAAGTTCTTTTTTTTAATGTTTTATTTTTCACCCTCACCTGAGAATATGAGAGAGAGAAACATCAATTGGTTGCCTCTCATACACAGCCCAATTGGGGATCAAGCCCCAAACCCAGGGTATGTGCCCTGATGGGAATCGAACCAGTGACCTTTCAGGGCATAGGACAATATCCAACCAACCACACTGGCCAGGGCTGACTAATTCTTATTATCTTATCTACCTTATTTCACTGATTGTAAGATTCACTTTTTAACATTATTGAATGAAATCTTAGATTGCATGAAATATGGTGATTGCCCTTCTATTATTGTCAGGGCTGTACTTTTCCTGAGCCACCTCACTCTGCACTGAAATGCATGTGTTACAGATTTCCTAGGTCATATTCCTGTCACTTGAACAGACCTGGAAAGGTTCCAAATTTCCCTCAGCAGCAGGTTCACGAGTCTTCCCTTGGGTGGACTCACTTCTGCATATAGCTAAGCTGTACCACTTTCTTCCCATTTTTACTATCTCCCTTTTAAAGATCTAAAATTTAATTCCAAATAGATGAAACCCCTTTTACAGCATGCAAAGACACTTGGCAGTAAGACCCAAATTCTACTAGCATATCAAGGGTGCTCCTGACCAAATTCCCTGTTGAGCTTATCTTGATTTTCAGCGTTAGTCAAGTGACAAACACTCGTAGGTGGACTTCTTTTTTTTTTAGAAGAATGGATATGTAATCTCATTGCTGCAAAATGTAAGACATTAAAATGATCTAATCTCAGGGGTTTTTCCATAAAGGATTTAGTAATGTAATATTGCCCTGGCTAAGGGCCTTGCTATCTCCTTTTCCAACCCTTTATTTAAGAACGTTGGTTATGGATAAAGTATGACATAAAACAAGTTTACATAACAGAGCCTGCACCACATAATCATAGATTACAGCTGGTGATAAAAGAAAAATAAGCACTTTACATATGACGACTCTAAAAAGAATTTAAATTACAAACCTAAACTGAAACCTCTTGGCTTTTATTAGACTATAGAACTGATAATATCCCACTGGACTATATAAATTACTATGTTTAGAGGCAGCACTTGACTCTTAATCAAATCTTCATGCTATTTAATCTAAGATGTTATCATTTTTAATAATTGGTAGGTGATATTTTCATATAAACACACATTATATATACATGAGTGTGTGTTTCAGAGAAGCATTTGAAATTTTAAAATTGTGCTCTAAGTCCTGTTAATTTACCCAGTAAAAAATATTTTAGCTTCTGAAATATTCAAAATTTTAAAAATAGAAAATTTCCAACAATGTATTCCTTAGTTGAGGTTTAGAAGGGAGGAACATGGTCCTTGAAGGCCTAGTTAGTATTTTTTTAAAAATATATTTTATTGATTTTTTACAGAGAGGAAGGGAGAGAGATAGAGAGTTAGAAATATCGACCAACTGCCTCCTGCACATCCTACTGGGGATGTGCCTGCAACCAAGGTACATGCCCTTGACTGGAATCGACCCTGGGACCCCTCAGTCCGCAGGCCGACGTTCTATCCACTGAGCCAAACCGGTTAGGGCAAGGCCTGGTTAGTATTTGTCTCCCAGTGTGCTGCGTGCTTTTCTCACAGTATAGAGCACTCCTCCCATCCACCCTGAAAGGTTCATTGTCCAGTTTTTACTGGTGAGAAAAGAGAAGCTCAGAGATGTTAGCCCAAAGTTCTAAGGCAGCGATTTCCAACCAGTGTGCCACCACAATTTTTAAAATATGCAATACCTGACTATTTAGTCAGGGTTCTGACCTGTTTATCCTTAGATTGGCAAATAAAAAAATGGCAACAGCCAACAATAGCCATCCAGTGTGAATGAATCAAAATTATACCTATTTTTTGTCAGATTGACAAAAAATATATTTTTTTAGTGTGCTGCAGCAT
>NW_006298058.1:266780-269054 GCF_000327345.1 Myotis davidii | reverse complement strand
TCTCTCTCTCTCTCTCTCTCTCTCTCTCTCTCTCTCTCTCCCCCTCTCTCCCTGCACTTTCCCCTGTCTCCTTCCCTATGGCATGTTTTCCTTGCCTTTATTTCTTTCTCCTAAGCTCCAAAGGCCCTTCTTTTGCCTCTGTAACTTGTTTTCTGAGCCCACAAAGCGCACTGGCTCACTGTTTCTACTTCTGTAAATAAACTTTTGCAAAACAACAAACAAAACAATCATCCTTATTACGTGGTCTCCTAGACACTGAAATCTGACCTTCTTGATATGCTATAGCAAGGTTTCAAACAAAGAGGTTTTGTTCAGTACCTGTTTTTGTGGGATGGTGTAGCTATGCAGTCCATACCAGTCAACAAACACCACACAGCGCTGACCAACGACTCATGAAATCTACTGTGAGATCTCCCTGCTCAGTTTCAAAATATTCATTTAGCATTGCATTAGTAAAATAGCCAACAGCTTATCACAGTCTTTTCACTATCTTGGCATGATTCTAAACAGATCAGATTTTTAATTTTAACTTGGAATTTTACTCTTTAAATTTAAAATTTTATCTGCATTGTGGTATAAAAAAAACACTTAAGGAAAGACAATGCCTGGCTGGTGTGCTCCGTGGTTGAGCACAGACCTATGAACCAAGAGGTTTGGGGCTAGATCCCCATTAGGAGGTATGCAGGAGGCAGCCAGTGAATGATTCTCTTTCATCATGATCTCTCTCTCTCTCTCTCTTTCTCTCTCTCTCTTCCTTTCTCTCTGAAGTCAATAAAAATATACTTTTAAAAAAGAAAATAATGTATTATAGGTATATACATTTCCTTTTAAAAAATATGTTTTTTTAAATATTTTTTAAATTTATTTCAGGGAGGAAGGGAGAGGGTGAGAGAGAGAGAAACACCAATGACGAGAGAGAATTATTGATTGGCTGCCTCCTACACGCCCTCTACTGGGGATCCAGCCCATAACCTGGGCATCAAACCAGAATTGAACCTGGGACACTTCAATTCACAGGACAACACTCTATCCACTAAGTCAAACCAGCTAGGGCTTAAATATACTTTCTGATTAAATAATAAAATGTTCCAAAGTAAACTTAGAAGTTAGATTTCAAAAATAAAAAAACCCCTGGAGTAGAGGTAACTTCTCCTCTGTTCATCTCTTTAAAGGAAAATAATCCTTCAGAAAAGATTATTTAGGTGTTGGTTATGGTTTTTGTTTGCTATTTGTGGCTCTTTCTCTCTGTATTTAAATGTGAGTGGTGATTATTGCTACAATGATTTCCTTTATCCACTTTGGGCTTCTCATATCAAAATAACTTCTTTTTCACATAGTTATTATAAGGAAGAAAATAAAATGCTTTGTTTTCCTATAGACAATATACTGAAATGGAAATGTAGTTTACTTAGTTCTAAAAGCAGGCAATGATATATTGATGATATTAGGATCGATGTCTCCTATTAACTGTCAGTGAGTGACACATAATTTTTAAAACAAAGATATACGCTCCCCTGGTGTGGTTCAGTGATTGGGCTCCATCTATGAACCAGGTGGTCACAGTTGGATTCCGGTGGGGACACATGCCTGGGTTGTGGCTCGGTCCCCAGTGCAGCATGCAGGAGTCAGACAATCAACGATTCTCTCTCATCATTGATGTTTCTATCTCTCCCTCTCCCTTCCTCTCTGAAATCAATAAAAAATAAAACAAAGGCTGGACAATAGTTTTCCGTTTTAAAAATTTCTCTCCCTCTCCCTACAATTTAAAAAAATGAATTACACGCCGCAGGGTACTGCTTAAAGCCTAACATCTTAGTTCCAACCTTCATTTTTAGGAATGTAGGCCTATTTAATCTTTGCAAATAAATTTTTTTGTCCACAGACGCTTATGTCTGTGGTCAAGTGGCAAGTGTAGGCAGTTCAGCAGACCTCCTGCTTCCTTCTTATGACGGCCTTGCTCTGAGAGCCCAGGGCTCGTTCTGGCTTGCGCACCCCTACTAGATGGGTGCACTATTTTCCACCCTCCCTGCGGGTGACCTTCAGCCTAGGGCAGAGGCCAGGAAAGCAAGGGCCACCGAGCTACCGGTGTTGTAGAAAGACAGCAGCAATCCAACCGCCTCACTCCTAAGGGCGCGGGCCTCGCAGCAGGCAGCGCTCGGGGCCTTAGGGGAAGAGAAGGCGCGGAGAGCTGCGGGAGGCGAGATTACAGGGTCCAGCTCGTGGCGCTGTTTCAGCGCCGGCCTGGCCCGTGGGCGTCCAAGGCGGAAAGCCCCG
>NW_006298058.1:260214-266451 GCF_000327345.1 Myotis davidii | reverse complement strand
GCCCGCGCTGCACGCCTTCAGGCTGTGTTTTGATTTCTTAAATCTATTACTGTACACCAAGGGCGCGGGCTGTGGAGCCAGACTGCCTGGCTTCAGCCCGGACGACCCTCTTACAGGGCCCTTGAGTTGGGCCGATTACTTCTCTGTGCCTCGACCACCCCCATGGGAACACCGCCGGGATGATGATCAATAGGGCCGGCTTTCCGGTTCCTGGCGAACATGTAATGAGTCCACCTGGTTAACGTGTTTAGAAGAGCTCTATATACATAGCACCATCTGTTATTCTTTGATCCTTTTTATAGTTTCTATCCTTCACACTTCTTCTTTGCCTCCTCTCCTCCAGTTTTGTGTATTTGGATAATGCAGAGCTGATGTTGCTGGGGAAAATATATATATTTTTTAAATCTTTAAAATTGGCAGGTGGCCAGCCATAGGTTAGCCTCTGTGGGAATACTTAAAGTTCTCTAAGACAAGGGCTGCATGGTGTCAGATGGCCTAGCCCCTCTCACTAAAGGGGGGTGGGGGGAGAGAGAGAGTGGGAGAGAGAGAGAGAGAGAGAGAGAGAGAGAGAGAGAGAGAGAGAGAGAGAACGAGAACGCCACAGCTGTACTGGCGGCCCCCAACCGGGGGGCTGATCCAGTGAGTGAGGCGGCGCTGCCAGGTCAGTCTTCCCAGCTCAGCTGTATTAGTGGGTGCACTTGTTAAGATGAATCAGGCTGCACACAGGACCTGGTTTATTGGTGCTTGCGAAAGGCACAAATAGGCGGCAGTGCGTGGTAAGCACCCTGGGCACACAGAGTCTAACCTGTTCCAGCTGTTTACTGACAGGAATGACTTCCTGCCCTGGACTCCCTGGCATTCTGTGGTGAGTAGTTCTCCCACAAAGGCACCGGATGGGCTCAGTGAACAGTGGGACAATGCCAGGTGCTCAGTGAGTGCATGTTGCCTGAACAAAGGAACCACTGAGGCCCATGTTCATTTCTCCTCACTCACAGTGCTAGGGACACGGTGCTGGTGCCTGGTATGAGCGTGTGAGTGAGCTAGGCTCCAGGACTGACTGCAATCCTGGGATTAAGGCAGAGTTAGGCACTGGGAGACTGCAGTTTACCCGTGGACAAAAGACCTGCCTTTGTGAAGTTTATACTCCATTCAGGAAACCAATGGCAAACAAGCAAACTATTTAATAAGTAAGTTAGATAATAGTGGTAACTACTAAAGAAGAAACAGCAGGAGAGAGCAGAGGGAATTGTGTGTAGAGTGTAACCTTAGATACGTGGTCAAGGAAGATTTGGCTGAGATGAGAATGAGGTGAAGACTGCTGGCTTGAAAGGGAACCATGCGGCTATATTGGGACAGAGTGTTCCTGACAGAGTACAGGAAGCGGAAAGGAGTGGGCCTGGTATTCCAGGACCATCAAGGAGGTCAGTGTGGCTGGAGCAGAGTGAGAGGGGAGAGCAGTGGAGATGAGGTCAGAGGTAAGAGGATGGTACCAGATTACTAGGTGTGGAACCGAGATTACTGAAAGGACTTCAGCTTTGACTTTGAATGAGATGATTCTGTTTTCAGTCAGGAGCTCTCTGTGTCCCACCAGTTGCCGGTGGAAATGGGCTTCTTGTGATGTCAGGAGAAAAGGAATTTTCTGAGACTTGCACAGGACAATGGGTGGTATTTATTTGCATGGAATTAAATCCCTGAGTTTCCAAGGTCCTCTCTCCCTCTGTCCCACCATGGAAGAAGTCCAGTTGTGTCTTCCGCAGAACAAGGATTAGAACTGTTGCCCAGAGTTTCTGTTCCATATTTGCACAGTCCAGTCTAGCATCAGGCTACCTGAGCTTGTGTTCCCAGCTATAGCCCATTCCATGTGGGGTGTCTAAGGCCACATGGCTATTGAGGGAACATGGGCAAGTGCAAGGAAACAGGAGCAAAGCCAGAGAAACAAGAGAGGGCCAAGAGAGAGCACATTTTTTGTTTTGTCTGAGGAGTTTAACTTCCTCAAATTCCATGTGCTTGCAGTGGCTCCACCTCTTCTAGATAATTATCTTTGTTCCAGGCTAGACTGACAGGCAAGTATTTTCCCTCCCTCACCCCAACTTTACTGCTTGTGTGTTCATCTTTCCTTTGTTGGACCCCTCCCCCCAGGGATCTGCAGGGCATGGAGCAGTGGTTTCCTGGGGAGTGCAAAGTTGCAGCTTCCTAGTAAAGCTGCCCTGATGGCCTTGCTTATAATATCTGGCCCTTCTTTTGCTCCTTTCCTATCTACACTAATAAAAGAGAAACATGCAAATTGGTGTCACTCCACTATGCCCACCAAGCAATCAGAGCGACTATGCAAATTAACACAACAAAGATGGCTGTTAATTTGCAGTGGAGAAGCCAAGCCTCACTGCGACCACAGCGCACCAAAGGCCTGGGTCCCGGGTGCCGGAGGAAAACCGGTACTGGCAGCCAGGGGAAAGAAGGCCTATTGCATGAATCTTCGTGCAACGGGCTTCTAGTCAATACTAACAAGCCAATTATAACAGTAACAATACAATGTGTTTTTTTAATACTTCCAAGCATTCTCCAAATTCTCAGTGGATTATGACTATTCTACAGTTTAACTCATTTCTGACACTGGCTACCTGAAGGTAACATCGGATCCCAGAGGTTAGGGCAGTGATGGCAAACCTTTTGAGCTCGGTGTGTCAGCATTTTGAAAAACCCTAACTTAACTCTGGTGCCGTGTCACATATAGAAATTTTTTGATATTTGCAACCATAGTAAAACAAAGATTTATATTTTTGATATTTATTTTATATATTTAAATGTCATTTAACAAAGAAAAATCAACCAAAAAAATGAGTTCGTGTGTCACCTCTGACACACGTGACATAGGTTTGCCATCACTGGTTTAGGGGCTCAGTCCCACAGGACTGCCTTTCTTCTTCTTCTTCAGATGCCAATTGCAAGTCCAGGTTGTCATCTATGCTTCTGACCACCAGCTATAAATTGGAATTTTCTAAAACCCCTTCCACAGGTTTGATTAACATGCTAGAACAGCTCACATAAATCAGGAAACAAGTTTTCTTACTAGGTTATTTGCTTATTACAAAGAATATTAAAGGATACTTATGAATAGCCAGATGAAGAGACACATAGGGCAAGGTCCAGAAGGTTCTCTGGCACAGGAGCTTCTGTCTCCATGGAGTTTGAGGTGTACCAACTTCTTTGTGCATGGATACATTCTTTTTTTAAAATTTTTCAAAAATATATTTTTATTGATTTCAGAGAGAAAGGGAGAGGGAGAGATAGAAATATCAAAGATGAGAGAGATTCATTGATTGGCTGCCTCCTGCACGCTCCCTACTGGAGGTTGAACCCACAACCTGGGCATGTGCCCTTGACGGAAATTAAACCTAGAACCCTTCTGTCCACAGGCCAATGCTCTATTCTGTGAGCCAAACTGTTTAGGGCAGTGGTCGGCAAACTGCGGCTCACGAGCCACATGTGGCTCTTTGGCCCCTTGAGTGTGGCTCTTCCACAAAATACCACATGTGGGCACACACATACAGTGCAATTGAAACTTCGTGGCCCATGCCCAGAAGTCGGTATTTTGTGGAAGAGCCACACTCAAGGGGCCAAAGAGCCGCATGTGGCTCATGAGCCGCAGTTTTTTTTTGGAGAGAGAAACATTGATTGGCTGCCTCCTATAGGCTCCCTACGAGGGATCAAGCCTGCAACCCAGGGATGTGCCCTGACTGGGAATTGAACCAGTGACCTCTCAGGCAGGACTCAATGCCTGATGCACAGCCACCAGGGTGATGTAACTAATCTCTCAGTAGGATTTCTCTAGTTGCTGTTTTGATTATATGAGGATACGGGCTGAAATGGGGAAAACGGGATGGAGGGGAGGAAATAATATTTATTGACTCTTTTAGGATCTTGGCTGAACATCCTCCACTACCTATACCCCATAATAAAAGGCAGATTAACAGGAGAAAAACAGAAGTTTAATTACATATATATTTCCTGTATTCATGGAAGATGCCTAGCAAAACTAAGTAATTCCCTGAAATAGCTAAAGCCACCACCTTAAATGCCATTTCCACACCTAATTTAGCACACCTGTTACCTAACCCAAGTTTGTGTGCCTGATGCTTCAAAAACCAAAACTCAACCCAGCCCAGCTAAAGACAAAAGAAGGTGTTAAGGGGGTTGGGGGCAGGGGGGAGTGGTGGGGAGGGTCAGGGGTGTGGGGGGAGGCTGGAGAGGATCAATGGGGGAAAAGGGGGACATATGTAATACTTTCAACAATAAAGAATTATTTTTAAAAACACAAGGAAAATAATCAATCTTATAACTCTAGCCAAAGGCCCAGATGAATGAATTAATGTAAACATAAAAGAAAAATTTCAACAGTTTGTTTTAGGGTCTAGCTTGGGCTGTCCCCTGTGGAATGTATGTTATCAATTAATGTATTGAATAATAATAACAATAATAATGGATAGTAATCAAAATTTTAGAAGACTTAAAAAAAGGTGTAATGGGAGGTTAGCAGGGAAAGTGTAATACACTGAGGTTTGTCTTGCAGACTTAGGTCAGGGCCTTCTCCATTGATAAGGCCCTCTTCCTGTGATCTAGTCATTCTTCTCTTCCTGGTACAGAGGAGACCCTTAAACTGGAGATTTCCTTTATAGATGTAAATTTCTCTTACAAAAGGGCAACCTCTGCTGTTTTCAGAGCTTCTCCTGTGTATGCAATTAATTAGCTCAAAATAATTAGGTAAAAAAAAAAAGCATATTTTGGGTGCCATCCACTACTCTTCCAAAGTTCAAAAAAGAGGTCTAGACTGGCTATATCAACTTGGGAGTAATATCAACTTGGGAAGGGTCCTGGGTTCAATTTCTGTCAAGGGCACATACCTGAGTTGCAGGCTCGATCCCCAGTAGGGAGTGTGCAGGAGGCAGCCGATAACTGATTTTCTCTCACCATTGATGTTTCTATCTCTCTCTCCCGCTCCCTTCCTCTCTGAAATAAATAAAAATAAGAAAAGCCAAACTCAGAACACCAGAGAGCGTACAGAATTAAAATGGCTATACATAAGTTCCTCTCAATAATAACCCTAAATGTAAATGGATTAAACGTTCCAATCAAAAGGTGTAGGGCAGTGGTCGGCAAACTGCGGCCCCTTGAGTGTGGCTCTTCCACAAAATACCACATGTGGGCACACACATACAGTGCAATTGAAACTTCGTGGCCCATGCCCAGAAGTCGGTATTTTGTGGAAGAGCCACACTCAAGGGGCCAAAGAGCCGCATGTGGCTCATGAACCGCAGTTTGCCGACCACAGGTTAGGGCATAGATATGTTCTTGTTCATCAACCTGTAAGCTCTCTAAGCTCTCTAAACCTCATACATTAGGGATTTTATGGATGCTTCATTATGTAGGCAAGATTGAGTAAATCATTCTCTTTTGGTGATTAATTCATCCTCTACCTCCTTTCTGGTGGGAGTGAGGAGTGGGGTTGAAAGGTCCAACCCTCTAATAGTGGCTGATTCCTCTGATAGTTGCCCCCATCCTTAAGGCCTTTCTAAAAGTCACCTCACTAACAGACTCGGGTGTTGTTGAAAAGAGTTTGTTATGATTGGCAAAAAGCCCCGTTCACCTTTTTCCATGCTGAAGCTATTTAGGAACTGAGGACCAAAGACAAATATTATAACAAAATATGTCCCCATTGCTCTGTTGTTTAGGAAATTATAAGGGTTTTGGGAACTATGAGGCACAAAGACCAAAATATCTATTTATTTTAAATCACACTTTCACAGATGGGAGGTCATGAGGGGATTGGAGCAGAGGAATTACATAATCTGACTAATCTTTCCTTTTTTAAAAAAAGCGTATGTTTTGGTTACTTTTAGAGAGAGAGGAAGGGAGAGAGAAACATTGATTGGCTGCCTCCTATAGGCTCCCTACGAGGGATCAAGCCCGCAACCCAGGGATGTGCCCTGACTGGGAATTGAACCAGTGACCTCTCAGGCAGGACTCAATGCCTGATGCACAGCCACCAGGGTGATGTAACTAATCTCTCAGTAGGATTTCTCTAGTTGCTGTTTTGATTATATGAGGATACGGGCTGAAATGGGGAAAACGGGATGGAGGGGAGGAAATAATATTTATTGACTCTTTTAGGATCTTGGCTGAACATCCTCCACTACCTATACCCCATAATAAAAGGCAGATTAACAGGAGAAAAACAGA
>NW_006298058.1:256599-259648 GCF_000327345.1 Myotis davidii | reverse complement strand
CAGGTCGCTCTCTCTCTCTCTCTCTCTCTCCCCTCTTCTTCTCTCTCTAAAAATCAATAAAAACATCTTTTAAAAAAAGAAGACTTAGCCCTAACCAATTTGGCTCAGTGGATAGAGCATTGGGTCCAGGTTCGATTCTGGTCAAGGCCCATGCATTGAGTTGCAGGCTCGATCCCCAGTAGGGAGTGTGCAGGAGGCAGCCGATAACTGATTTTCTCTCACCATTGATGTTTCTATCTCTCTCTCCCGCTCCCTTCCTCTCTGAAATAAATAAAAATAAGAAAAGCCTAAAACTCAGAACACCAGAGCGTGGAGTAAGGAACGATTTATTGATTGAGAAAGTGCCAACTGAGAACATGGGAGACTTAATAGTACAACTCCATCTTGCTCATTGGACTGCGTTAAGGGCTTTTAAGGGGTTGGAGGAATACATATGCGGAAGTGCTGGTGGGGCAAGTTTTTTGTTAAAGGGGCGTCAGCACTGGATCTCCCTGCACAATGAACCCTTCACTTCGGAAAGGGTTCCGGTGTTCAGGTTCTGGTTTGTGCCTGGCCTTTCTTTTTGGGGAGAGGTTCCTGGTGCAGCAGCTGGAGGTCAAAGTTCTCTCCTCTGCACAAGCTTTGGTTTCGGTTGGTCTGTTGTCTCTGAAAAGTAACTCAGTATCTTGTTAAACAGGTAGGACCATTTTGAGCTGGTTCTGTGATTACACTGATGCCATTTTCTTTGACTCATTCATTAATGATTATTTATTAGGCTAGAAGTTTCTAGGATTCCGTGAGAAGTGTCATGTCAGCCTATTAGTAAAAATTCATTGATCTGTTTTCTATAATAAACACATTAATTTTGTATCTAGCTTATTAAAAAATGATTATTATTTTTCCAAGACTGTATTTTATGCATAACAGCCAAGCTATTATTTAGAAATTAAATCACTGAGACTATAAATAAGGACTGTGTAGGAAGCACTTACTAAATTTGTTGTGATGTGGGTTTTAATTCTAGGCAGCAGGATTGTCATCTATAATTAGAGACATTGGGATTTAATGGGAAACTGAAAAATGATGCTTCATGTTTCATTTAGATTCTGAATGAGCCATATCTTTCTGAATCAATCATATAGTAAGTTAGGACTCAAGGGACCTTAGAGCTACAGATTTGTTCTCACTAGGTATGGAGATTAGGAACCTGTCACTCCAGGCTTATAATGTTAGATGACTTATTTACTCTCTTTGAGCCTCAGTTTCCTTATCTTCGAAACAAGAAAGTTAATATCTCTCTTAAAAGATTATTGGGAGGATAAACTGCAGGGAAAATATGTGCATTGATGCATATATCTTAACAAAGCACATTGAACAAGTTAAGTACTCAATAAATAGGCACTAATATTATTTTAGATGCTTGAGGAGGTATCTGTAAAATTTTTGGACTTAACTTTAAAATATTGTATTGTAGCATTATAATATTATGGCACCAGAACGAATAACTGAAAACATTGTTTCACATTTTAAAATCATATCCTGAAAATATTTTGGGAGTTTTTTGTACTTATATTGTTTTCAAGCTTTTTTGAGATATAATTGATATATAAGATTATATATTTGTAACATTAACTACCCACATTTCATGTACCTACTGCCCAGAACAGATTTTTTGCTTATAAAGAACAGGAAAGAAAGAACACACACATTCAAGCTTAATAAAAAATGAAGTTGAGTGAGTCCTCCTAGGGGCACGGCCACTTGAATCTCCTTTTCCAGTGAATTTTCTTTCTCCTGAACTCATGCAAGTCCCCATGAGACTTGCATCCAGGGCAGCAATGGACAGCCACAACTCATCGGGGCTAGTCCCCGGAACCTGTCTCCAAGGCCCCCTTTTCCCTGACTTTCTAGTGAGTTGACAGCAGCCCCACCTTGGCTCACTTTTCCCCAGAACGTTTCTAGAGCCAAAGCCGCCCCACCTAGGCGCTCTCTCCTTGCTGCTTCTATCCTAAGCCCTTCCTTGTTTCACTGTCCCCAACTTTAATAAACATACTGTCAAAAACAAAAACCAAACAAGTTGAATAGTAAAAGGTGCGATTTGGCACCGGGGAGGCAGAGGGTTGCATTCATAGGCAGGAAGGTGAGTCACAGAGCTCTGTCAGAGGTGCAGCTGTTTGTTAGAATACACATTGCTCAGCAGTGGTCCCCCGCCCATGTTTATTATAGTGATGTAGCAGCACTCAGGGTTCAGACAGGAGGCAAAACCTCCCCAGTATTTGAACACAGAATATTTCTTTTTCTATACTAAACATTAACGAGGATTTTTAACTAGTAAAGGAAGTAAAGGGTGGGGGCAGACTGGAGGAGGTCAAAGAGGAAAAAAGGGGACATACGTAATACTTTCAACAATAAATAATTATTAAAAATAATAAAAATAAATTGGGGCTGACGATAATAGAATTTACCTCATAGGTCTGGAGTGAGGATTAAAGGCATGCAGACACGAGAATGTTTAGAGCAGTGTGCAGCATCGGATTCTAGTTTTATTGACTATTTTTTTTATGAAACTAATGAAACAGATGTACTTGAATTTTATTTAGTGAAACTGGAAGATAGTCAAGATCAGATATTAAGTGAAAGAAGGCAGTTAGAATGGATCCCATTTTTGAGTATTTGTGTATGTGCATGCACACGTACATGTACATATATATGTATACATGTAACTTGTTTTTCTTCTTGATGCTTTTAACATTTTTTCTTAAAAACCTTTTTTTTTAAAGACATGGAAGACACAGCTCAGTGCAAGAACACGAGCACCTTCCAGCCCACCTTTTGTTGGTTGTGAGGACTTTTCTGGAGTCTTCCCCGAGCAGCAGGGCTCCAAGCAATAGTCATTTTGATGTGACATGGAAGGCAGTGCAGGCCGCTCCCTCTAAAAATAGGCAGAAGGAGTAAACAAAAACAACAAATAAATAAAAGGAAGTAAGATGGTAAAAGAAGACTTATGCACTATTGTAGGTGCAAATGCAGAATGTAGTTGTGACCCCAAAAGGCTGAGATAGACCTCTTT
>NW_006298058.1:253621-256562 GCF_000327345.1 Myotis davidii | reverse complement strand
CAGAGGTCTGTCTACAGGGCTGGTAGTGTGCGGGTTCCTGACTTTGTGCGGAAAAAATTTCACAACATGAGTCCAGGTGACTATGAGGGAACGTTTATTAAAACTGGGGCCAGCAAAACAAGGAATTGTTTAGCATGGAGCAAGCAACAGGAGAGCCTAGGCGGGGCTGCCCTGCCTCCCTGGGCAGTCTTAGGGACAGGTTCAGGGGATTAGCCTGGGACGAGCTGCCGCTGACCATTGTTCGCCTCCTTGCAAGTCTAGTGGGGACTCTCAGAGGTAGGAGATGTGTGCCTGTGAGGGAAGGAGAAAGGGAAGAGGGGAAAGGGAAGGGAGTGGGCTGCTCCCCAGAGGGAGGGCACTTGCTGGGTACTTTGTCTTGAGGCTTTTATCTCTTTCCAGCTGGCGGGGATCTTATGGGAGGTCTTAGGGGAGGGTTTCAGCAGAATATTCATCTGTTTTCTAGGTGTGTTTCTTCTGGATCGTGGTCTCCACTGATTGGTCAGTGTCCGGGCAGGGGGTGGTTGGCTGCCTCCTGCATGCCCCACACTGGGGATCAAGCCCACAACAAGATATGTGCCCTGACCAGAAATCAAAACCTGGCCTCATGATTCATAAGCTGACGCTCAACTACTGAGCCACACTGGCAGGGCTAGCTGACATTTTAGAAACTGATAGCTGTGGTAAGTTTGATCAACCTCTAAAAGAGAGGTTGCATCCAGAATACTGGCCTTCTGGTTACTGTTTGAGATGCCTGTTGTTAAAGCTCTGTAGGAGGAGTGTACAAATACTTGCTCCTGCCCTGCTCAGATTTTTTAAGAATTGAGTTTGAAAATCAAATACAGCACAGTTACATGATCATTGCAAAGAAGCAGCTCTCAAAGTTTTGGTTTCAGGACCTCTTCATGGTCTTATAAATTATTAGGGACCTCAAAGAGCCTTAATTTAGGTTCTCTCTATTCAGTAATCATATTACACATCTAAAAGGAGACACTTATTTAAAATAATGATAAGTCAATTCCGTGTTAATATAAGTATTTTTAAAGGAAAACATCTTTTTTTCAAAACAAGACTTTAATGAAACTAGTGTCACTTTTTTTTTTGAAACATTTTTGCAAGTCTTTTCAATATCTGGCTTATGGAAAGATAGCTGAATTCTCATTCAGTCCGCCATGCAGTCACATAACCTATAGCCTGGGAAACTCATCACTTGTGAGAGAATGAAAGTGGAAGAAGCAAACAAAATCTTAATTTTTTTTGATAATAATTTTGACCTTGTGGATTCTCTGAGTGTCTTGGAGCCCCAGGGGTCCTCAAACCACAGAATCACTGTCTTACAGTATTTTCACTTGATATTCCTGTGCATAATTTATAATGGCTTCAAGTGGTAGCACAGACAAAACAGTAGATGGTATACTAAAATGGGGCTTATAAATCGAAATTGTTATTGGTGGAAGTGGAGTTCTTAGAGTGCCACAAATAAAATAATGTCCTGAGGCTGCCACAAGAGGATGGGGTTTCATGTTAAGCTCTACTGATGATGTGAAGTTAAGGGGGTTCCCCTCCAAGGTCCTATCTCAGCCCCTCTCACCACGGAGAAAGTCCAACTGTGTCTTTAGCAGGGCGGGAATAAAGGCCACTGCCCATAGTTTCTGCTCCTTATTAAAGTCCACTCCCATGCAGCATCCTGTGGGTGGAGTCCGCATGGCCCTGGGTCATGTGGCTGCATAAGGCCACATGGCTATGGAGGAAGCATAGGTGAGCACATGGGCAAGTGCAGGTCACAGAGCAAGCAACAACAAGAACCAAGGCAAGAGAGAGAGAACTCTTTGTCTGGAGATTTTAACTAGTTTTTATGCACTTCTGATGGGGTCCAGCCAATTCATTGTTCCTCAGGCTAGGCTGACAAACAGGCACCTTTGTTGGATCCCTTTCCCCAGTGACCTGCAGGGAGTGGACAGCCGCAGCTTCCTGGTGAAGCTGCCCAGAGGGCCATGTTTATAATGTCTAGCCTCCCCTTTGCTCTCTTCCTGTTATAAAAATTAATAAATTAGCTAATTATGATTATAACAATATCTCAGACAATGGAAATGAGTATCAGTGGAGCAAAATGCTACAGTCCAGAAAATTGGGTAATCCAGCAGAGTCTTGGTGAAAACCTCTGAATTATCAACAGATAATCCAGAGGTTTCCTCACTTTATCAACCCCTTTGAATCTTTAAAACATAATATGATTTACACAAAAACATACTCACTAATATATATTTTAAGAAAATATCTACTACATAAAACACATTTAATATTCTTTTTTTTTTCAGACTTAACATATCAGATGATTTGAAAGTTGGCTTTTTCAGCACAGACCGTGCTACTCAAACGGATTCCAGTGAAATTTTGCCATTAAAAGAGCTATGCTCATCTACACAAAAACTAGTGAAGGTAATCTGGATTAATTTGAAACTTCTGGGATGATTTTTAAAAGAATTCATTGCCTTTAGGTCTCTTTCCTTGACAGAATTGAAATGATCAAAAATTTAAAAATATTAGCATCTTTTACAAACTGAGTTAGATGACAACTGTGCTTTTAAAAATTATCGATATGAACCACAACTTATATTTATGTCATATTCATGTTGTGTGTATATATATATAGTTTAATGAGATGTTTTGTTACTCTCTTTGGAATTCTTTTTACATCTGTGAACATTTGCTATGTATAATACTTTTTAAAAATTGTAGAAGGTAGACAACAATATAATGAATAACTGTGTTACCCAACATACAGTCTTATCAAATAGTTCCTTTGGACCCATTGGGGGGGGGACCTTTTTTGATTGTAAGGAAATAAAGCATTTGCCCTAGTGGGTTTGGCTCAGTGAATAGAGCATCAGCCTGCAGACTGAAGGGTCCCGGGTTCCATTCCAGTCAAGGGCACCTGCCTGGG
>NW_006298058.1:252988-253488 GCF_000327345.1 Myotis davidii | reverse complement strand
GATTCTCTCTCATCATTGATGTTTCTATCTCTCTCTCTCTCTCTCCCTTCCTCTCTGAAATCAATAAAAATATATTAAAAACCAACAAACAAAAAAAAAAGAAATAAAACATTTCATATATATATCAGACATCAAGAGTTAATATTAAAATCACTAGTCAATAAAACTGTCACATGGGGTAGTATACTACTACTACAAATACTCTTATATATTTTGTATTTGTTTTTTCACTTAACAATAGAACTTGAAAATCATTGCATATTTCACAAGTACATCATATTATAAAATGCATAATTTATTTATCTATCCCCGTATTGATGGACATTTTTTAAAAATATATTTTTATTGATTTCAGAGAGATGAAGGGAGAGAGAGATAGGAACATATTATAAAATGCATAATTTATTTATCTATCCCCGTATTGATGGACATTTTTTAAAAATATATTTTTATTGATTTCAGAGAGATGGAGGGAGAGAGAGACAGGACAAGCAAAGATG
>NW_006298058.1:252218-252928 GCF_000327345.1 Myotis davidii | reverse complement strand
GTTCCCTTGACTGGAATTGAACCGGGGACCCTTCAGTTCGCAGGCTGATGCTCTACCCACTGATCCAAACCAGCTAGGGCATGGACATTTTAAAAACTATGTTTTCATTGATTTCAGAGAGGAAGAGATAAGGAGAGGTAGAAGTATCAATGATGAGAGAGAATCATTGATCGGCTACCTCCTGCACACCCCACACTGGGGATTGGGCCTGCAATCCCGTCATATGCCCTGACCGGGAATCAAACCATGACCTCCTGGTTCATAGGTATCGATGCTCAACCACTAAGCCACGCTGGCCAGACATGTGGTGTAAATTCTTAAAAGTGGAATTTCTGAGTCAGAGGACGTATGCATTAGTGGTTGTAAGGATATTGCCAAACTGTCCTGCATAGAGATTGCACCTATTTGCACTCCCACTAGTAATTTCTGAGGCTGTCCCTTTTCCTATATAATGCCAATTTGTTGTCTTTTTTAATGCCTTCAGGAAAGTTTATAACTGCATTCTTTTGCAACTAGGGATGTCCAAACGACTAAGTTCTGATCAATAGAATTGAGATGGAAATGTTGTGTGGCAGCTTTTGGGCACCTTCTTAAAGACACAGTTCACATGCACTGACTGCCACTTCACTTCTTCCTCCTTCTCCTGCCCACCCCCTTCCTTTTCATCTCCAGCATCTTCGAGTTGTTGGTTGTGTTTTGGTCACATTGTA
>NW_006298058.1:249059-252146 GCF_000327345.1 Myotis davidii | reverse complement strand
AGCAGTTTGACTGACCACACCCGGCCCACTGTGCCTCCTTTCTTCAGAACAAGTAGTCTATAAGGACTGTTTGGTTTTTTTAACTTATTTCTTAATTAAATTTATTATTCAGGAGAGCACACCTGGGCTGATTTTTAAGACAAAGTCATCTCGACTTGTTCCTGCAAGTTAAGGAGTTTCTTAAGACTTCACTTGCTCTAGGATATATTTTTAATGATTCCTCAACATACTACCCTTTATAACAGCGGTGGGGAATCTTTTTTTCTGCCATGGACCATTTGGATATTTATAACATCATTTGCGGGTCATACAAAATTATCAACTTAAAAATTAGCCTGCTGTATTTGGCCAAGCATTTCATTAACTCACCCCTAATGCCTTGGCAGGGCCAGACCAAATGCTGTATAAGTTGACAGCATGATATAAAAAGAAAGAAATACGAGTCAGTGTCTGTCCAAATCTGGGCCTCCCACTTACTGACCACATAAAGTTAGACTAGCTAGTCACTTCACCTCTCGAAGCCTTGATATCCTCACCTGTAAAATGACACCTTGCTCAGAGTATGAGGATACTAAAATGAGATTCTTCCCAAGATGCTAGTACCAGATGTCAAATTCCAAAGTGAGTGTGAGTTAGACCCCATTTGTAGAGGTTACAAAGCAAGTGTTGCACATAAGATCAGTGACTCTTAGCTCTTGAATCAGATCAAGGGCAATAAAAAAGGGGATCAGGAGGTGAAGAGGAAAACTTGTTGAAGTGGTTCCTTAAGAAAACACTATTGCTGTGATCTTTGTGGAGGAGAGGGTAACAGAGGTGATCTTCCTCAGCTGACAGCGAGTAAAGTAGGCTTCAATGGAACTTGAAGTGTTTGCTGCTATTGTGCTTGCTCCGTGTGTAAGGAAGTTAAAGTGGGCTGTGACAAGAAGATGGCATGGCTAAGTTGCGATCAGTCTACACTTCAGAGTGGTTGAGGTGAGGGATGTGTGACTATTTTCCATGGACCATATGTGGTGAGAGAGAGATTAGCTAATATGGGGTCATTCTGGGTCCTATCCAGAAGAGTGATCTAGAAGGACAGAGGACACCCAATAGCAGGGAGAGGGGAAAGGAGAACTCCAGATTTATAGGAGCTGAAAAAGGAGTAGCAATGATCACCAGAATAGAGAAGCATTTGCTTAGGTCAACCTGCATCCACAGGAGAGAGGGTCCTGGCCATGGGAATCTCTAGAGAAGCTATGTCAGTGCCCAAGGGAAGGAAAATTAGGTCCCCCTATCTGCCAGTCCTGGTGACCTGCCAGCCACCCCACCATGGGGGAGTAGCCCTGCTTCTTTATTCCTTCTGCCTTGTCCATGTTGGAGACACAGCAGCTGAGTGTGGGAGGAGAGGTGAGGGAGAGCTCAAGAGTGAATCACACTCTTTTCCTTGAAGACAGGCAGCTGCCAATGACTGTCTTTAGCTTGGAGTACAGGGAGAAGCCTTCTCTATGAGTGAAGTTGAAGTGGTCATGTTAACTCATAGTGGTCATATCCCAAAAGCTACTTTGAGGCTGTGATTTGGGTGATGGTAGGACTTTCTATTCCTAAGGATGAACAAACAGTCATGGAATTGCCTAAAGTTTTCATTCAGGGCTGAAATGAATGAAAACTCTAGCAGATGACCTAGAAATATATTTTAAATGGAAGATGGAAAACAAAAATACATTGTGTTTTGGTGATCACATATCATAGCCGGTTTTTCCCAGTGGTAAGAGCATCATCCGCCCCCGCTTTCCTCAGTCACATACCTGGGTTACAGGTTCCATCCCTGGCCCCATCAGGGCAGGAGGCAACCAATCGATGTTTCTCTTTGTGTGCCTCTCCTCTTTCCTTCCACTCTCTCTAAAAAAGCTTAGAGCTACTATTGTACCTAAAGGATGAGGTCATCGGTATGGGTCTCCATAACTGGGCCTCCCAGCCTTGGAACCACCAGGATGCAGGTGATGGGAGAGGACTGGGCTGGTTTCCCATGTCTCCTCACTTCCTGCCTGCAAATTAACCTCTAAGGCAGGGTGGGAACCTTTTTTTTCTGCCAAGGCCGTGGTGCTAGTCTTTTTATTTTTCTGTTAATCCTCACCCAAGGATATCTTTCCATTGATTTTTTAGAGAGAGTGAAAGAGAAAGACAGAGAGAGAGAAACATGGATGTTAGGGAGACACATCGATTGGTTGCCTCCCACAAGCGCCCAGAACAGGAACAGAGCCAGGGATTGAGCCTGCAACTGAGGACCCTTCAGTCCGCTGCTCTATCCACTGAGCAAAACTGGCTAGGACGGTGCTAGTCTTCTTGAAGGAAAGCTTTCAATCAAGGGACAAAGTATAGAAAAGCAAGCATGAATTTACTGACCACAGCAAAAAATACACTTAAGACAGTGAAAGAAGGAAGGGCATAGAAGAAGCTACGGGAGGGCCTAGGCTGGGCTGCCTTGACTCACTGGGAAGTCCGAAGAAAAGGGGGCCTTGGAGACAGGTTCAGGGGGCTAGCGTGGGATGAGCTGCTGCTGCCCATTGCTCCCCTGATTTCAAGTCTTGTTGGGTCCGTTGGAGTTTAGGAGATACATGCCTGTAGGAGAAGGAGAAGGGGAAGGAATGGCACAGAGTGTTCCCCCTGAGAGAGAGCATTCCCCCTGAGGTCCTAAGGGTGGAGCAATAGAATATTCGTTAGGGGTTTTAAAGGCTGGGCGTTTAGGGGAGGTCCTAGGGGTGGAGCAATAGAATACTCGTCAGCTTTATGCTGTTGTATCAATAGGAGATTTATTCTCTTAATTTGTTTGTCCTTGGGTGTGGTTGGCAGATGGCACTTAATTGGGTTTCTGTTATTGAGTTTCCCTGAAGTAGGGTGATTTAACCCTCTGGTTGGGAAGAAGTATCCTTGGTTTAGGGAAGATAGGATTTTCTGGATGGCTGCAAACTGCTGTTTTACTATCTTAGTTTCCCTATTCTGCTTTGCTGGCCCATGTCATTTATATAACTTCTTTTCAATATTTCTCCCTAGAAAACTTCTATAACTTTCACCAACCTTCGTACAACTTTCACAAACCTTCTTACAACT
>NW_006298058.1:244279-249013 GCF_000327345.1 Myotis davidii | reverse complement strand
CCTTTGTGTGTTTTTTTGTTGTTGTTTGTTTGTTTCACTAGTGATGGTATCTTTCATTGTTATCCTAATAGAGCTGGTTAAATTATTTGATTAATCGGAAAATAAGTAGTTTATGGATTAGTGACTCTAGATTTTTTTTTTTTACATGAGTTTGTCTCATTCAAAAAGTAGAAGGAGCAAAAGAGGATATGAATTAATAATAGATTTTACTATTTTAAAAGAATATGTTTTTATTGATTTTTAGAGAGAGAGGAAGGGAGAGGGATAGATAGAAACATCATGAGATGAGACACACCATCATTCAGCTGCCTCCTGCACGCCCCCTACTGGGCATAGAGTCTGCACCCCTGACATGTGCTTTGACAGGGAATCAAACCCATGACCTCTTGCTTCCTAGTTCAAGACTCAACTGCTGACCCATACTGGCTGGGCAGATTTCACTACTTTTAAAAGCAGTTTATAGGAAAACACGAAAAAGACTTTGATATGTAAAATGAAATAAAATCTTCAAATTATCCAGAGGGACGCTATTGCTTTTGGTTAAGTGTAAGTAAAAATGGAATGTGCTATAAGAGCTATAGCATAAAAGACATAATAATAAAATGAAGTTCTTAAGAGACTGTGATGATTTGAATGATTTTATACTGAGCTCCTCCCTAGTAGGTGTGAGAGTTGTTTTTGGAAATACATAATGGTGCTCCCTGTACTTATTTCTGGTTTGCAGAATGAAGAATTAATAAGAAAATGTTGCCATCAGCAGCTGGCAGATGCCATAGCTGTAGTCCGAGGAATGTACAAGGTAGGTCTTAGGGCGGTCCTGGGCAAGACCAGCTTTATATCTTGGAAGTGCAGATAGTGGGGCTCACTTTGACTTCCCAGTCTGAGTTATGTCAATGTAAAAAAGTTCAAACCTGTAGATAGTTTTTATAAGGGTTTATTTGAGCAAAACTGATGACATACGCCAGGGAAGTAAGATCTCAAATACTCTGCAGCATAACAGTTTTGCAACTTCATTGCATTTATTGGAGGTGAGAAAAAGCAAGGTGGGGATTGGGTTACAGGATAGTTAACGAGATTATGTGCTTTCTTGAGGATGATTAAAGTTTACTTCAAAGGTGTGTTAACCTAAATGCACAGAAACAATGGACAGAGCTTGCTTAAGTTATAAAAGCCTGGGGCATGACTACCCGCTATGACCTGCCCAGTTAGGAATTTATGATTAGATCACCCTGTGAGGTTACTTTCCATGAAACCCCTTTTGTTGTCCAGTTTTTACCTTTGAAGATCTGTTTTCTCAATTTTCAGGCTCCTGAAGAGGGATTAGGCCTAAGATTGTTCATGTTCACATTAAATTTAACAAAACAACACTTTATGGTAGCAGGTAAAACTTTTCAGAGACTGGAGAATTCCAATCTGTTATCCAAAGTGCCTGGACAGGTGATGAGTAATCCAGATTGTGTGGTGAGCACGCAGTTGGACAGAAGCAGGTCAGATGGTCTTAAGAGAGAGTTCATTGGCCCATAGTAAATCCCAGTGAACAGTCTCTGACTCTCGATGGAGTAACTTTTCTAGTGACAAGGACACTGTCTGCCAGACTGCTTCATGCCCCCCTACGTAATGGAAAAATCATAATTGTCAATGGTCACTTTTTAGGTTTAGTAAAGACCTTGTACCTCTTATGGTAGTTACTAATCTTTTCTTTCATTTCAATAGGATTCTATAAAGAAACATTTATTTACAGCAAATTGTGCTTTTCTCATAGCACAACACATTTGTGTTTAATTCTATAATTCCTTGTTATAAATCTCTGTTCTGTGCTAGACTGTAAGCCTTATGAGGGCCAGATGTGGTCTGTCTTACTCACTGCTACGCCCTGCCTCTTAGCAGTGTGCCTGGTATGTAATTAGCAATCAGCTCAAAATGGCATATAGTCTTAACTGCCCAATTTGCCCTCTAGTCTCATACTCTTATGGAACTTCCATATGCACATATGTAATAAACCTGGCTATTTTCTCTTAAATAACTTAAGAAGAATTGCAAAATGAATGGACGGTTGCCTATATTTGTGGCAGATGCTGGTCACTCAACAGTCATTTTCCTTTTTCCATTTATTTATTTATTTATTTATTTATTTATGTATGTATGTATGTATGTATGTATGTATTTATTTAAATCTTTATTGTTGAAAATAATACATATGTCCTCCCTTTCCCCCTATTGATCCCTACTCCCACCCCACCCCAACCCCCTCCCAGGCCTTCACCACTCTATTGTCTGTGTCCGTGGGTTATGCATATATGCGTATCAGTCCTTTGCATATATGATCACCTTTATCCCCCCTCCCTCCTTCCCCTCCCTTCCCTTTGAGATTCTGCACTCTGAATCTCCTTTTTTTTTTTTAATTAGCAGAAGCCCTTCTTACTGTACAAGACAAAATGCTACATCATTTCTTTCTCATCTTCCTTTTCAGCTATGGTACACTCATGGACAAAGTCACTTGTCTGTGGACCTGAAGGTAAGTTGGCTGTGACATTTGGGAGCAGGTTGTTTTCTCTAGTTAAAGGAGACTCATGGGAGGAAATACCCTTCTTTTCCTTTGTGTGACCTTGTTACATCTCCTCCTGATGCTTGGAATTGATGCAGCCAACCTAAAACCAAGGACTGAGACATTCACACCAACAAGCCATTTCTTAAATACATTTGTGGGGTAGATGACTCCTTTGGATGTGCTAAGGACGGCCGAGTGGAAGACTGCTCTGTCAGCATTCTCTGAGCCTATGCCCAACTGTGTTTCCAAAGCCGGCCTTGACACTGTCTTCCCGCACCTGCTCTTCTGCCATGCTACCTGGCTCCTCCCCCACCAGAGGTGGGGCATAACTCCCCTCCCAGAATCCCGCTGGACCCAGTGACTTGTCCTCAGCACAGAACACAGAACGTGGAGGAAGTGAGGCTGCACCACTTGGGAGGCCAGGTTGCAAGAAGCCTTGCAAATGCATTCGTATACCTTTGGAATGTTTGCTCTCTGGATGCCCCTTTCTGATTCCAGCCGCCATGGTGTGAGAATCTCTAGCTATTTTGAGGGTCTACATGGGGGTGCTGGGTGCACAGGCCCAGCTGAGTCCAGCCTTTAAGTCATCCAGTCTCCAACCATTCATTTTTCCCATCCAGACATTATGAAGCAGAGAGAAGCCACCTGCGGTGCCTGCCCTAATCCCCTGACCCACAGTGTTCATGAACATAATAAATAGTTGTTTAAGCTGATAGGTTTGGGGAGATGTGTTATGTAGCAATAAATAGATGGTTGGAACAGTATCCTTACGTTCACACCAACAAGCAGTGTCTTAAGTACATTTGTTGGATAGATTATTCTCTAACGGTTCTGGCAGAACAGTTACAGCATTGTGGTTGTCAGCATGACATAAGTTTTAGAAAAAGGACTCCGGAGTCAGACCACGTGGGTTCAAATCCTGACCTTGCACTTAATTGCTATGTGACCTCAGGCAAAGTATTGACTCTCATCTACTTCAGTTTCCTTATCTGTCAAATGAGGATCACAAAAGTACCTGCCTGATAGGCCTGTTCTGAGGATGAAATGAATTGATCTTTGTGGAGCACTTAAAGAGTGCCTGGCACATGATATTCCATTATTAGCATTTGTTAAATAAACACTTTCACATATTCGTAGTACTTCTTGGTGTTGGTATCTTTTTCTGTCCCTTAATTATTCCATCTTAGTTTTTAAGTGTGTAGCTTTCTGTCTCTTGACTGCAGATTTCAGATATGATAAAGTGCCCTTAAGACATCTGTCATTATTATCAAATTTTATTATCGAACCTTATGATATTGACACTTTGGGAGCCAAAAAGGTCAAATGTCAGCAATTTCATAAAAGTGATGACAGCAAGCATACTTACTTTCTATCTACTCTTACAGGGAATGAACACAGTGTTTCAACATTATGCATAATACTTGCTGTAGATACTCTGGCTATTTCTTTTGCTAAAAGACTTTTAAAGAAAATCATGACTACATTTCTGTTTTATGAAATGTGAGTTTTATGCACCTACTAAGAGGTCATATGATTTTTTTCCTTAACCTATTTATAATTAATAATGTGGTGAAATTAATTGATTTTTTAAAATGTTAAATCAACCTTTCTTGGTATAAGCCCAACTTAGTCATAATATGTCTTTTTTTATTAATTTTTAAAATTGATTTTAGAGAGAGAAAAAAGGGAGAGGGAGAGAGAGAGAAACATCAGTTTGGTGTTCCACTTATTTATGCATTCATTGGTTGATAATTGTATGTGCCCTGACTCCAAAACCTTGGTGTATGGGGACAATGCTCTAACCAACTGAGCTACCTGGCCCAGGGAAGAAGTGTCTTAATAAATGTTTGTCTACGGCAGAGGCATAGTCTTTATAGTACTTATGTATAGCAGATTGTACTTGTCCCCAATAAGTTCTTTGAGCCTTCTGCAGTAAAACAAGTTTAACTGGGCACCTGGCCACATTTCCCACCGTTCTCACTTGGCTATGAGCTCCTTTACTGTGAACAGGATTCAAGAAGAAGAAAAATGGAAGTTACCTGAACATTTGCTAAGCTGTGACAACAGCATGGGAATTGCCTCCTAAGATAAAGAAGGTCAAAGATACAAATGATATGATAGTGGTGGACTCCTGCTTCACAGTGGAGTCACGTGTGTTTGATCTCACAGAGGCAGGGCCGGGTCTT
>NW_006298058.1:243312-244229 GCF_000327345.1 Myotis davidii | reverse complement strand
TATCTTCCTTTGTTCTGTCCTATATTTAAAACCCACTCCATATTTTTTATTACTATTTTATTCATTTTCACAGAGTTTTTAAATATCATATGTTTTTTATGACTAGGAATTCTACTTGACTCTCTATGCTTGGTTGTTTAATTTTTGTCTTTATGGCTCTTATTCTTTGCTCATAATTTCAGTGTGGTTATTTCTAAAAACATTTTTAAATATTTTCGATTTATAGTCTGTGTTTCACAATTTCCATAACTTCCATCTTTGAGGGTCTGATAATGCTGGCTGTCATTCATGATATGTCTTTTACTTTTGCGTTTCATGATTTTTGTGAACTCATATTTTTGTGGGAATTTCTTGGAGGCCTGGAATAGAAGTGAGTTATAGTTTAGAGAATATTTAGATTTGCCTTTGTGAGACTCCTGAATCTGTAACCGTTTTAAGCTAATCCTCAACCTGAGGTATTTTAAACCGCCCAGAGGAATGAAGCTGGGCCACAAAACTGTGTGGCCCATCTTATGCTTAAAATACTCAAGAGATTTTTCCCTCCCTATATTTGGACCCAGGTTTCCAACAGAGGCAATTTCACTTTCAGTGGAGTAGGAGGGGGACAGCATCCAAGGTGGTTACTTCTAGTTTGTTTTTACATCGAAAGGGTGGCCCTTAGGTGTCTCAGTCTTGCTTAGAACTGACATTCTGAGGAGGACCTGGGTAATTTTTCTTCTCTGTGCCTGTAAAGAGGTGTGAACTAAAGTTGAAATTTACTTGGTTTAGTGATGCTCGAAGGCCAGTTTCTGTCAATGTTCATACTTGCCTGGATTTCTACATCCACTTAATTTTGGCCTTATCATCCCTTACTTTGTCAGCGTCTAGGCGCATTTTACTTACCTTATCCAGAATTTTTGTTGTGTACAGTGGGAGGA
>NW_006298058.1:237835-243170 GCF_000327345.1 Myotis davidii | reverse complement strand
TATATGCATAACCCATGACACAGATAATAGTATGGTGAAGGCCTGGAGAGGGGATGGGGGAAGTAGAAAGGGTCAATGTGGAAAAAAGGGACATCTGTAATACTTTCAACAATAAAGGTAAGTTTTTTTAAAAAAAAAGACGTAAATTTTGATTGCTTGAATAACTCTCTGCTGCCCCTTAGAGTCCTGTTAAGGATACAGGTACGCATACTTTTTCAGCTATGGAGCAAGTGTCTAAATCCATTTAACTTTAAAAGGAATTTCTTGTGTGGTATTATAATATTTACATTTACAGGTAAAAGAAAATATTTTTCTAGAGATGTATCAGTTTAGATTCAAATAAGATAACAGAAAATATTCTAGGCATTTCAAACAAGGATTTAATAAAGGGATTTAAGAGCTTATAAAAATCTCTTGGAAAGATGGGAAGAGTGAAAGTCAGGGAGAATGTTGCTAGCTTTCAAATTAATAACCAATTTTCCAACATCATTCAGTGAATATCTTTTCCTTTTTTATTGAGTTATGATGTTTTTTCTCATCTTTAAAGGTAAGTCGAGTTGGGCATATTAAAATTTTTAAGAGTTTACTGAGTACAAAGCTATTTGAATCTGGCAATGCCCAGGGGAAGTGGCTAGGAGTGCTCCACAAATAGGAGCTATGGGAAGGACTTACATAGAGAAAAGGTGGGAGCAAAGCAAGGGAACTTTGGCAGGAGCTTGAGTGTTTACCTTATTTGGAAAAGCCTAGGTGCCAGTTTGTGATTGGTTGCCCTTAGTTTTTCACTTCTTAACTTTAAGGTCTTTACTGGCTTTGGCTTGGTTAGGCTGCTAAGGTACTAGAACCACCTCAGTCTAACGGTCTCCTCATCATATATCAACAATAAGGTTTATCTCAAGGCTACTTGTGCTATTCTGTTGCTTTCTGTTAACATTATCTACGCAGTGTTGTGACCCTACATTGCATTTTTGTATTTAATATTTTTAGAATTATAATATGTTTTGTTTTAGAATTATAACATTTTAATGTCAAATAAGTTTAGGTCTTTTTTTATTATGTCTCTCAAAAATATCTTTGCTTTTTAAAAAAATATATTTTTTTTATTGATTTCAGAGAGGAAGGGAAAAGGAGAGAGAATCATTGATTGGCAGCCTCCTGCATGCCTCCTACTGCAAATTGAGCCCACAACCTGGGCATGTTCTCTGACCAGGAATCAAATTGTGACTTCCTGGTTCATAGGTCGAAACTCAGCCACTGAGCCACACCAGCTGGGCATATCTTTGCTTTTTTATTCTTCCAGATAAACTTTATTTTTTTACTTCCACTTAAAATATCCCTCCCTTGGCATCTTAAATATATATATTTATTGACTTTTAGAGAGAGAGGAAGGCAGATGATGAATATTTGGTGAACTGAAGGAAGATGGGAGGAAGACAAAGACGTGTCCTATTTGACAGTATAGAGCAGCGGTTCTCAACCTGTGGGTCGCGACCCCTTTGGCAGCCGAACGACCCTTTCACAGGGGTCGCCTAAGACCATCCTGCATATCAGATATTTACATTACGATTCATAACAGTAGCAACATTACAGTGATGAAGTAGCAACAAAAATAATTTTATGGTTGGGTCACAACATGAGGAACTGTATTTAAAGGACCAGAAGGTTGAGAACCACTGGTATAGAGGCATAGAGTGCAAGGTCAAGTCAGTCAACTGTAAGTGGTTGGGTATGTCTGGAAGACGGGGGGGCTGGAGAAAGTGGTGAGAAGGGACACAGGAAAGTGAAGCTAAGGAATTAATATTTTACTTTGAAGACATTGAAGGCTTCTAAGCAGTTTTCACAACATGCTTAGATTTGCAAACTTGAAAGATAAATATTTGGAGCAGTGATGACACTTAATAAATAACTCCCGCTTTCCCACCCAGGTCCTGGGCCAGTTGAAAAATAAAATAAAATAAATAAAGATCATCTGTTTTACTGATAAAATAGGCTACTCAGTGCCAAACCCCAGAATCGGGCCGACCTGACTCCCGTCACAGGCAGCAGTGGCGGGGCAGGTCTCTTCCTGCCAGGACAGGGCATGTGCTCCTGCAGTGCTCATCCCAAAAAGGAGGGAAAAGAGGGGGTGGCCAGGATGTGACCAACTTTCTTCTTTCAAGATCATAATCAGATAATTGAGTGGAGGATATCACTCCATGCCGAAGGAAAACAGTATTCCTAGAGTTTTTTTTTTCTCTTAATTCACTGAATTTAACCATTTAGTCTATGATCATCTAAGTGTGTGTCTGAGCCCTGGGGGAGAGGGCTTTCCCAAACCAACCACTGCTCCTTTGGGAATCCTGAGACCCCTGGTGCCCCGAAGGCTCAGCCTGGGGTTAAAAGAGTAAATTATTTACATTTAACGACTAAGTCGTTTTGTATCCAACACAGAGTTTAGTTCCTAGTCGATTTCTCACCCCAGATTATGTTCAGCTATGTTGTCTGATATTGTCTACCAAGAGGTTTTGCCTAGTAGAATGGGATGGTCCAACATACGTGTGGCTTTTTTTTTCATTCAGGAGGGATATCTCAGCTGTAGGCAAGGAATCTCAGTCCCATACCAGACACACAGCCCAGGGTTCCAGAGCTGGGAAGAGAAGATCCTGTACCTTTGGGCTGTACAAACCAGCGGGGATAGTGTCTGAGTGACACAGAGGCTGCTGGAGAGCCAGGCAGTCCCTCTTAAAGGGCCAGCACATGAACTTACACAATCCAGCTCCCTCTGAACTCCAGTGCTGGAGGAACCAGGGACATATGGGGAAAAACTGGATTGTCTGGCTTTGGGGCAGGAGCTCTGGGGGCGGCTCTCACCCAAATGGAGGTGCTCGCAGGTGTCTTGTTCCTGTGCTGAAACCTCCCTTGTCCCAGAGCTGACTGGCAGCCATATCTGAGTTTCCACCAGTGTGCCTCACACTGTTCGCTCCCCCCCTGGTGATTCCCTGAGACCTTACCCCATCCAACTTGCAGTCCTACCCAAGCTGCTTGCAGCAGCTTTTCCGTATGAATGGCCTGCCCTGGCTCAGGCTTCAGACTTTCCTAAAATGTCTTAAACAAACATCAGCTGGCATCAGCATGCCATATACCTATTAATAAGAGGCCTAAGACCCAGTGCTAGCTCCATCCTGCCTTGCTTCACAGCTTGGCCTTGCTGGCCATTTCTAAACCCAATACAAACAGCAGCCATCTGCAGATAGCTTGGCAGCTCCTGCCAGGTGGCCCTAGGCAGTGGCTGACTTTGCATCTCTCAGGAGGCCCCAAAGCCAGTGCAC
This sequence comes from Myotis davidii, assembly GCF_000327345.1. NCBI lineage: Eukaryota > Metazoa > Chordata > Mammalia > Chiroptera > Vespertilionidae > Myotis > Myotis davidii. The sequence continues at coordinate 239,865 of NW_006298058.1, read as the reverse complement.
CAGGAAGACAGCTTCAGAACATACCAGATTATAACTCTGCACATCCACAAGCGACACACTCAAGGGGAAGACTCAGTGAGCACACAAGCCCCAATGAAGCAAGTCCTGCTCCATAGTGGTGTCTCCTGCACAGCTGCTCTTCCACTGTAGTTATAGCTGGTCCTCACAGCCAATTGGCCTGGGGGTCAACTCCTCCCAGTGGCATCAATAGCAGTCAAGGCTCAACTACAACAAGATGGTGCACACAGCCTACACAAGGGGGCACCTAGAGTGCTCAGTTCAGGTGACTGGGAAGGCTGAGCCACTGGGCCCTACTACATACACAAGGCCACTCTACTAATTCCAAGAGACATAACAGCTCTACAAAATATATGGAAACAAACACAGGGAAGCAGCAAAAATTTGGAGACAAAGAAACATGTCACAAATGAAAGAAGGGAAGAAATCTCCAGAAAGAGAAATAAATGAAATGGAAGCAAGCAAACTACTGGATACAGAGTTCAAAACAATGGTTATAAGGATGCTGAAGGAATTTAATGAGAGCTTTAAGGGACTTTGTGAGACTTTTAAGGATCTTAGAATTTCAAAGACATAAAAAAGGACCAGTCAGAAATGAAGTATACACTAACTGAGATATAGAATAATTTATAGGGATTCAACAGTACATTAGAGGATTCCAATAATCAAATCAACAATTTGGAATATGAGGAAGCAAAAAACACCCAATCTTAACAGCAAAAAGAAAAAATATTCCAAAAATATGAAAATAGTATAAGGAGCCTTTGGGACAACTTCAAGGGTACCAACATTAGCGTTAGGGGGGTGCCAGAAGAAGAAGAGAGAAAGCAAGATATTTGAAACCTCTTTGAAGAAATAATAACAGAAAACTTCCCCTACCTTATGAAAGCAATAGAGTTACAAATCCAGGAAGCACAGAGAGTCCCAAACAAGAGGAACCTAAAGAGACCTACACCAAGACACATTATAATTATAATGCCAGTGATTAAAGACAAGGATAGAATCTTAAAAGCAGCAAGAGAAAAGCAGCTAGTAACCTATAAGGGAGTACCCATACCGATGTCAGCTCATTTCTCAACAGAAACTTTGAAGGCCAGAAGCGAGTGGCAAGAAATATTCAAAGTGATGAATAGCAAGAACCTACAACCAAGATTACCCTACCCAGCAAAGCTATCATTAAAAATTGAAGGTCAGATAAAGAGCTTCACAGACAAGAAAAAGTTAAAGGAGTTCACCACCACCAAACCAGTATTACATGAAATGTTAAGGGGTATTCTTTAAGAAAAGAAAGAAAAAGAAAAAGAAAAAGAAGAAAAGATTTTAAAAAATGGACAATAAAATGGCAATAAATACATATCAACAATTTAATCTAAAAATCAAAATAAATGAACAAGGAATCTAATGAACACAAACTGGTAAGTAAAATAAAACCAGTCATGGAAACATGGAACAGACTGACAAATCTCAGAGGGGAGTGGGGGAGAGGCATGGGGAGAGATTAACCAAAGATCTTATATGCATACTGGAAGCCCTTGGCCTGGCCTGCGCCCTCTTGCAATCCAGGACCCTTTGGGGGATGTTGGACTGCTGGTTTCAGCCCGATCCCCATAGGCCAGGCTAAGGGGGCCCACCAGTGCATGAATCCATCTGCCCCCTGATGGTCAGTGCGCATTACAGCTACTCGCAGAACAAACAGTTGAACGGTCAGACACTTAACATATTAGGCATATATATATATATATACTAGAGGCCCGGTGCACAAAAATTTGTGCACTCGGGGGTAAGGGGGTCCCTCAGCCCGGCCTGTGCCCTCTCGCAGTCTGGGATCCCTCGGGAGATAACGACCTGCTGGCTTAGGCCTGCTCCTGGGTGGCAGAGGGCAGGCCCAATCCCTAGGTGCAGCCCCTGGTCAGGCTCAGAGTGGGGCCGATTGGGGAGTTGGGGTGCCGCCCCCTGTCATGCACAGAGCAGGGAAGATTGGGAGGTTGTGGCGCCACACCCTGTCATGTACA
>NW_006298058.1:189281-237119 GCF_000327345.1 Myotis davidii | reverse complement strand
CTGCTGGCTTAGGCCTGCTCCCAGGTGGCAGAGGGCAGGCCCAATCCCTAGGTGCAGCCCCTGGTTGGGCTCAGAGCAGGGCTGATTGGGGAGTTGGGGCACCGCCCCCTGTCACACTCAAGGCCGGGTCAATGGGGAGGTTTCAGGCTTGTGCTTCTGTTAATGGGGGAAGACAGAATGGATGACAGTGAAGATGATGAACTGTGTTTGGACTTGTTGCATTTGAGATGCTTTTGTAGCACCCAGGGCACTAGTGGAGTAATGTGTCTTAGCCTCTGCAAAGTGTTTTATTTGTAGGTATAGCTATGAATAAATGGGAAGAATAGGTTACATAATCAATGCTATTCTTTAAAAGTTATGCAATTTAGCTCTGGACAGTATTATTCAGTAGTTAGAGCATCAGTCCACACACAGAAGGGTTGCAGGTTCGATTCCTGGGTTGCAGATTAGCTCCTCATCCCCAGTTGGGGCGAGTGTGGGAGGCAGCCAGTTGATGTGTCTCTCTCACATAGAGGTTTCTGTCTCTCCCTCCTCCCCTCCCTTCCTCTCTCTGAAAAGCAATGGAAAAAAATATTCTCAGGTGAAGATTCAAAAAAAATCACCTAATTAAAAATGCAATTATTACCATATAGATTATTGTTTTTACTTTTTTATGTCTACTGCATATTTATATACTGATTTTTTTTTTATTAGTGGCTGTGTAGACTATGTCAGTGTTATGTTCCTGGCTGGACTCTTAATTCCACCTCAAAATATTCTTCTTCTCAGTCTACTGGTATTCATTATATAACATAGAGCAATTTATTTATTTTTTTAAATCCTCACCCAATGTGCTTATTGTTTTTAGGGAGAAAGAGGGGGAGAGGGAGAGAGAGAGGAAGAGAGAGAGAGAGCGAGAGAGAGAGAGAGGGAGAGACACATCTATGTGAGAGAGAAAAATCGATTGGTTGCCTTCCATATACACCTGACTGAACCCATAATCTGTGTATATGCCCTGACCAGAATAATACTCTGCTATAGTCCACAATACTTCAGCATATCAATCAACATAAATATTTTTACTAAAAATTGTGTACACATTACAAAAATAAAATAACTTACAAGGCAGTAACTTAAATAAAACATGAAATGGTTTCTGGTGGCGCTAGATGTCTGATTTTTAATGCTGCTTCTTCCCCTTCCCCCCTGCAGCAATTCTTTGAGGTAGAAGAAGAGAGAAGTTCTATGCATGACATAACTACTGACAAACTAAGTATTTTGTTACTAAAGCTGAAGGACCAGGAAGAAGTGATTAAGAAGTTAAAAGAAGAAATAGAACATTATGAAGTAAGTTTCAAAGCAAAGAATATTAATTAAACATCTGTAAATAAAGTTATAACTATCTAAAAGCTCGGATTAAGAATCAAGGAAATACAAGTAATGTATCTTGGGCATCTCTCTACAACATAAGCCAGTCCAACCCTTTTCTGCTCAATGGCACATTCTAGAAAAGCCGTAATAGTTATAAATAAGAGCAGTAAATTTGTTCTCAATTTTTAAAATAATATATTTTTAAAATAACCTGTCTTCCACTGCAAAAGAATGTTCCCACTCTAGAGGAGCCTGTAGATAGACTTTTGTTTTAATTCTGAAGATTCCCACCCTTTTTTACAGACCAGATAGTTTGAAAGTCACAAAACTATCTCCCCAAGTCAGAGGCTTCCATGAAGCCAGCTTGGAACAGGATGAGCTTCAGGAGAAATGTCAAGAAGGAAATTTCTCAGAGGGTTTTCCCCCAGTTCTTCCTGTTGAAGTGGGAGCCAGGAGCTGTTTCACTGCTCAAAAGACTGATGGGAACAAACTGGAAAGAGAGAGAGCCTAGACTTCTGTCAAGGAGAAGAATTTTAAGGGCTGTGGAAAGTGTGGACGCTGAAGATGAATTCATTTTCATCTCAAGTCAGCTCTGAGCCACTGGGCTATCCTGGCTCAACCACAGCCCAAGCCATAGAGGTGTTTTATTATTCTGTCTAAGAGCAAGAACCTGATCGGGTGAGTAGGAGAGGCTTGCAGAGAGGCTGGGAGAATAACAATCTATTGAATATCAACTAGCACATGCTAGGTGCCTCATTAGTGGTACCTCTTTTTTCCTTTCCAATTGAATTTGTTGGTTCACAAAATCATACAAGGCTTCAAGTGTACAACTCAACAAAACATCATCCGCATACTGCATTGTGTGCCCATCGCCCCAAGTAAACTCTCTTTCTGTCCCAATTCCCATACCCCTTTGCCCACCTCCACCTGCCCCAGCCCCTTTCCCTTTGGCTATCACCACACTATTGTCTGTTTCTGTGTGTTATATTTTGCTTAATCCCTTCTCTTTCTTTCATCCAGTCCCCCAAACCCCTTCCTCTCTGGCAGCCATCACTCTGTTACATGTGTCCGTGCCTCTGTTTCTATTTTGTTCGTCATTTTATTTTGTTCATTAGATTCCACATATAAGTGAGATAATCTGGTATTTGTCTTTCTCTGACTGGCTTATTTCACTTAGTATAATACTCTCCAGGTGCATCCATGCTGTTACAAAAGGTAAGATTTTCTCTTTTACGGCTAAGTAGTATTTTGTTGAGTAAATGTACCACAGCTTTCCTAACCAGTCATCTATTGTTGGGCACTTGGGCTGTTGTCATATCTTGGCTATCATATATAATAAAAGGCTAATATGCAAATTGTCCCCTCAACAGGGGGGCGGGGCCAGCTGCCCAATCGCCAGCAGCCCCTCCCCCTGGCTGCCCCCCTCCATCCCCCCCCACTGCACCCCAGATTGGGGTGGGCTGGCCAGACCCCACCTATGCACAAATTCATGCACCAGACCTTTAGTTATACTAAATAATGCTGCTAAGAACATAGGGGGAACATATATTCTTTCAAATTAGTATTTTGGGTTACTTTGGATATATTTCCAGAAGTGGAATCACTGGATCAAAAGGCAAGTCCATTTTAAAATTTTTGAGCAAACATCATTCTGTTTTCCACAGTGGCCGCACCATTCTGCATTCCCACCAATAATGTATGAGGGTTCCCTTTCCCTCACATTCTTGCCAGTGCTTGTTTGTTGATTTATCGATAGCCATTCTGACAGGATGAGGAGATGTCCTACTGTATTGTGGTTTTAATTTGCATCTCTCTGATGATTAGTGATGTTGAGCATTTTTTCATATGTCTCTTGGCCACCTGTACATTCTCTTTGGAGAAGTGTCTATTCAGGTCCTTTGCCCATTTTTTAATTTGGTGGTTTGTCCTCTTGAGGTTGTTTGTCCTGTTGAGTAGTATAAGTTTTTTTATACATTTTGGAAATTAACCCCCTTATCAGATGTGTCATTGGTAAATATGGTCTCCCATTCAGTGGGATCTTTTTTCATTTTGTTGATGGTTTCTTCTGTACAAAAGCTTTTTGGTTTGATATAGTCCTATTTGTTTATTTTTTTCTTTTGTTTCCCTTGCCTAAGGAGATATATCTGCAAAAATATTGCTACAAGAAATTTCTGAGATTTTACTGCCTATGATTTCTTCTAAGATTTTTATGGTTTTGTGACTTACATTTCAGTCTTTAGTCCAATTTGAGTTTATTCTTGTGTATGGTATAAGTTGGTGGTCTAGTTTCATTTTTTTTGCATGTATTTGTCTAATTTTTCCAACACCATTTATTGAAGAGACTGAGACTTCACCAAAAATTACTAGACCTAATAAATGCATCTGGCAAAGTAGTAAGATATAAAATTAATATTCAGAAATTGGCAGGAGTGAGCTGGGAGAAGTCAATAGGGGAAAAGGAGACATATGTAATACTTTCAACAATAAAGAATTTTTTAAAAAAGAAATAAGTGGCATTTTTATACATCAATATTAAACTATTACAGAGGGAAATTAAGAAAACAATCTCACTTACTATTGCAACAACAACAGCAACAAAAAGGTACCAGGAATAAATTTAGCCAAGGAGGTAAAAGATCTGTACTTGGAAAATTATAAGGTACTGAAGAAAGAAATTGAGGAAGATACAAATAAGCAAAAGCATATACCATATTCATGGATAGGAAAAATTAACACCATTAAAATGTCCATACTATCCAAAGCAATATACAAATCCAACACAATTGCTATTAAAATACCAATGGCATAGCTCACAGATCTAGAACAAAAATTTCAAAAATTTATACAGAACCATGAAAAACCCGGAATGGCCTCAGTAGTCTTGAGAAAGAAAAACAAAGTTTGAGGTATCACACTACCTGATAATTAAGCTATACTACAAAGCCATAGTACTCAAAATAGCATGGTACTGGCATAACAACAGACATATTGATCAATGGAACAGAATAGAGAGCAGGGAAATAAACCCACGCCTTTATGGTCAATTAATATTTGACATAGGAGGAAAGAACATGGAATGGAGTAAAGTGGTACCTCTTCTCATCTCACAGATCAGTTTACAAATGAGGAAGCAGAGACAGGGTGGTTAAGTAACTTCCCACTAGACCAGGGGTGGGCAAACTTTTTGACTCGAGGGCCACAATGGGTTCTTAAACTGGACTGGAGGGCCGGAACAAAAGCATGGATGGAGTGTTTGTGTGAACTAATGTAAATTCAAAGTAAACATCATTACATAAAAGGGTACGGTCTTTTTTTTCAATAGTTTTTTTCATTTCAAATGGGCCAGATCCTGCCCGCGGGCCGTAGTTTGCCCACAGCTGCACTAGACACACAGCTAGTCAATGGTAAAGATGGAATATGAGCTCGAGGTCCAGCTGAATCCACAGCCTACAGAAGGAAGTGGAGCTCTGTGCACTACAGTAAGAATTAAAGGCTGTTTTATACATACATATACATATATCTCTCTATATAAAAGCCTAATATACAAATTGTCCCCACGGGAGTTAGACTGGGAGACCAATCCCTCGCTATGATGTGTGCTGACCGCTAGGGGGCGGTGAAGGACAAAGGAAAGCCCCAGCTGGCAGCCGGAAGAAAGGCCCAAGCCAGCTGCTGGAGGGCCCTGATCGGCTAGGCCTAGGGACCCTAGCCATGTACAAATTTTGTGCACCAGGCCTTTAGTATAAACACATATACTAGTATATGATTATGTTATTACTAGAGGCCTGGTGCATGAATTCGTGCATAGGTGGTGTCCAGCCAGCCTGCCCCAATCTGGGCTGATGGAGCCAGTCTGTCCATGGGGAGGGGATGCAGGAGGTTGGCTGGCCAGCCCCGCCGCCAATTAGGGGAGGGGCAATTGGGAGCGGGGCCAGCCAGTGGGAGGAGCCGCAGGCAGTTGGAAGGTTGGCCCCACCCCCTGGTCAAACTCCTGGTCAAGGGAACAATTTGCATGTTAGCCTTTTATTATATAGGATAATGTATATTTCTATTATAATGTATATTATTATAATTAATATATTACACATGTATATATATACATGTAAATATCGACACAGTAATAAAAATATGAGAAGTTACAAATAAAATCACTAGGAAGAAACACATATGAGCTGGTGGTCCCTTTAAGTACAATCTTAAATTCCACACTTAAAGCTTTGAAGTTAGAAGAGACAAGGAATTGAATGTGCATCCTTCTAAAGGACTTTGCTTACTCACTGGTTCAGGTTGGTGAAGGAGTATTTGCTTTGTTTAATCAATTAGAGTTATTTACGCTCTAAAAACAAAAAAAATTTATCATCTTCTAAGTAATGTAGTGTTGTTATTAACACAGATCTAATAAAATTGAATATTGTCTTTTTACATGTTCTGATGGCCTTGGAGGCAAAGGAAGATCCAGTTTTTGCATTTACTTTTATGAACCTTTTCATGGGTCTATATTACCCCTATTTCTTAGGTAAAATTATTCAATATAAAAGGCTAAAAAAGCACCTGTTTGGGTTTCGGCTTTTAGTTTTGCCTTGGCCAAAGAAGTGCAGCATCAATTGGCAAGGCCATTTTGATTCATTTATTTTCCATTTGTGAACTGGAAAGTGATACCTGCCTGGCTAAGAGAAAGTGATGAGAAGGCTACCTGTTTTGCTGGATATGAATTGCTTTGAGTTCTTTGAAAAAAGATAAGCCTATGAATTCTAGTTATCATTATGAGGAAGCGCTGAGTGTATGTGCCCTTCTGGTTGACATTCCATGAAATGCACTGAACAGGCCTCTGGACTGTTGATAAGGTCCCAACTTCCTAACTGAACTCATTCCACTAAAACATGAGGTCTAACTGGGAGTGTTTACATCTCAAAGTGTTGTCAGCTGGTTACCTGGTCTGTCTGAATGTCCTGGATAAGGATGGAGGTGGCTTTGTGAGGGGGACAGGAGGTGGGAGTTTCCACGCTGCTGTCCTGTAAGCAGGGTGTTCTCTGGCTCAGGTTGGCATCCCAAAGCCGCTGACTAATCCTCTGCAGTTTTCCCCCAAGGAGACCACACCCACTTTCCTGTTAACACCCTCAGATTTGAGGAAGATGAGATAAATCCGATTAGCTGGGTCCATACGTTTCTCCCAGCTTCACCAGGACTAGTGTGCATTTCAAGAACACGGAATAAATGCCACAAAAACAGATCACGTACTATAGAAAATAACTCTCTGGAAAAATACTTTTCAAATACTCCTCTAAAAACTAGCTTTCCTAAAACTCCATGCCACTTAAATTCTAGATGATACATCTTTTTATTTAAAATTTCATCTTATACACCTGCTCCCTCTAGTGGTATAAAAAAGCTTGAGTTGCCAAGGATCTGAAAATAGATTTGGAAAACAGAATTTAGAGAAACAATTAGAAAGTTCCAAAGCAGCAATGGAAATAACTTGAAAAAAACTTGAAACAAGCAAATTGAATAAACAGTGGGAAAACACTGTAATTAATTCTTACTGATAGTCAAATTACATAGACAGCTTTACAGTTAATAAGTAGTCCTAATATCTCTCCAGGGCTGTTTTTGAAAGACATCTGTCAAAAATGTAGTATTATGACCTTAGAAGAGTGAAAAGTAAAAGTTTAATAAACAGCTAGTTTAATTTATATTTATAACAAAATGAAAATTAGAAAAGGAAGCTCTTCAAGTTCAGTAGCCTCCTCTCTCCAGGTCACACATCCTAAATGTTGAATTTTCCTGAGAATAACTTCATTCAAGGACTGAACTTCTTTTCAGGTTTAGTTCTGTAGGAAACCATTGTGACTTAACTGAATGCCCTTGGAGTTATCAGGTTGCCAAGCTGTACGTTGGTAAATCCCCTTGAAAACTAAAGCAGGCCAGTTTGTCAGGGTATTTGTGCATGTACATGGATATGTATGCATGCGCATATGTGTTTTTTTAAAATATATTTTTATTAAAAAACTGTGGTACATCTACACAATGGAATACTATGCTGCTGTAAAAAAGAAAGGAACTCATACCATTTGCTACAGCATGGATGGATCTAGAGAGCATTATGCTAAGTGAAATAAGTCAGTCATAGAAAGATAAATATCACATGATCTCACTCATTTGTGTATTATAGTGAACAACATAAGCTAGAGGAAAGGTGGGGGAGGTTGGGGGTAAGGGAGAGAGATCAACCAAAGGACGTGTATGCATGTATATCAGCCTAACCAATGGACGCAGACAACAGGGGGTGAAGGGCAGGCCTGGGGGGAGGGGAGGCAATGGGAAGATATGGATACATATGTAATACCTTAATCAATAAAGAAAAATATATTTTTTTATTGATTTCAAAGAGGAAGAGAGAGGTAGAGAGAAAGAAACATCAATGATGAGAGAGAATCATTGATCGGCTGCCACCTGCATGCCCCACACTGGGCATGGAACCCACAATCCAGGCATATGCCCTGACTGGGAATCTAACCCTGACCTCCTGGTTCATAGGTCGATGCTCAACCAGTGAGCTACCCAACCCGGCCACATATATGTTTTAATTGCAATTGAGTTTCTTTGAAAAGACTTTTCCCCTTTTTTTCTTACCCCAACACATATGAACTGTGCAGCCATCACTCATGCACCCACTCCACCCCCATAGGTGAACATAACTGCTTGTTGCTGACAGTTCTGAAACAGAGCTGTCATTCAAGAGTGGCAGCTCTGCAGGGCGTCACTGCCCCAGCATGACACTTTCCTGGTTGTCACTCATTGGAAAGCACCTGCTTTGCTCTGTGACTGTCATGCAGCCTGGGCACGCATCAGAACGTACTCCACCCCCAGCATCAAATTGAGATGTCCAAGTAGCGTGCATGGAGCCTGCAGAATCGAGGCACCCACATGGCAGAAGGGAGACTGCTGAGGAGGCACAGGCGGTGCTCTAAACAGCACTTCTCAGACTTTATTGTGCATATGGACCACCTGCAGCAATTGTTAACAAACAGCTTCTGATAGTCGGGCTGGGCTGGGGCCTGAGATTCTGCATTTCCAATAAGCTCCCAGGTAATGCTTCGGCTCCTAGTCCATGGACTACACTTTGAGCAGCAAGGCGCTAGAGTATACCAGTTTTCAGAAACTATTCTTTCAAGAATAGTTTAGAATTAAAAACCCTGGGAACCGTGAATCTGCACATCTTGCGACTGTTTACAAGCAAAATAGTGCATAAGCCACCACCAAAAGTCCTACTTTCCACATAATAGGAACATTTTAAATTGGCAAGTTCCTTTAAAAACTTAAAATTACAAGATAGTCATGAATCACACACAATTTCTCATCTATTACAACATGGCTTTAAATTAGCAACATCTAGTTAACCACCTTTTAATGATCTTCCTAGCCCTGGTTTATTAATGCAGCATTTTTTAAATAAGTCCCACGCTTGAAGTAAACCAAAACTAGTGGTGTGGGCAGATGGTAGAAGGAGCACCATCACAAAACCTGCCACTCAGAGTGTAACAGATGACCGTGGCAGCCCAGAACTATCCCTTTGTTCATTTTGCTAATGAGTGTCCTCATTGCTGTGAGAGTCTGAATAGTTAATTACTTGCAGTTCCTACAGTGAACAGATGGTGGGGACAGAGCTAAAGGTTAACCTTATAAGAACAGGAGCTGTCGATGGCTATGTGGAGAAAATAAATCTGAGTTAAATGTGTTTTCCTTGTTTCCTACTTCTAAACAATTTTTAAAAATTGCATGGAGGTAAGGGGGAGAGATCTTATACATCTGCTTTGAAATGAACTTTTTAGAAAATGAACTTAGGTATTAGCTGCTGCCAGTTACAAATTTTAGGCTTCACCTGATTAATTCAAATAGTTCTTGTTTATTTTATGGTAATGGCACTCATGTAATCCACTGTGGATGTTCGTATTTTGTCACTGTTAGGAAATGTATGCATAAGCCTAGCAAGGCAAATATTATTTGTTTGTTACTTAAAAACACTTTTAGACCATAAATCAATAAATTCCTTTTTAGTCTATAAATATATTCTGTAATCATTTCAAATTTAACCCTGTGGGACAAGACATTAATAACTGGATTTCTCCACTAATAAGAAAACATAACTATTAGATATTTGGTTAAGAATGAATCAAGCTCAAATAATTTAATGAAATGGTGAATCAAACTCATGAAGATTTGTAATTGAGCTTAGGCAAAACTTAACATTATTTTATTAGGCAAAACTTAATATTAACTCTGACCTAACTACTTCACTAAAATGCTTGATTTGTAAGAAATTATTGTTACACAAGACATTATATACACTTATTTTTCTTTTAGGCCATTATGAGCACAAAGGAAAATATTTTTTTAAAACTATTTTAATAATTTACTTCCAGGTATCTCTAAAGTTAAGTAAAAATACAATTCCAAAAGGAAAGCAGCACATTGGGAGGAATGATTTTGGTTTTGAGGGGAAATCTTATTCTTGTGTATCTGCAGCCATGACATTGCTATGGAAAGATAAGTTAGAATTCATCTAAAGATTACTTTAAAGTTCAAAAGTATTTCTAGTGTCTATCGATTTTGAAGCAAGGCATATAGAACCTTCTATCTCTTTTAGCCTAATATAATGACCTGTAAGCATACTCTTTAATATTTTGAGATGGCATAATCAGCTTAATATTTTACCACCATGAAGCATAAAGTTCCGCACCAGCTTCCCCAATCCATTACATCTTAATTTTAAAAATAACGTGTGGCAGTAAAATGTAGACAGCCGTAAGCGAGTATATTCAGATGTCTCCAATAGCTTTGAAACAAGACAAGAAGAAGAAGAAAAGAAGAGTCGCTGTCCCTATAAGCTTCTATTGCGTAAGAAAAAGCCTCTCCCATAATGGACATGGCAAGATTTAAACAAAAGACTCACATAATAAAAATGTAAATGAGTGTGCTTTACTAAAACTATAACTTTAAAGTCTTTTGTTGTAAGTTATCCTGAAACCTTCTTACAAGGTAATCACTGTTTGCATAGAGACTTAAACCGAAGTCTTCAATAGCATTAAACGCCTGCACAGCCCCAGTGTGACAGGCATGCAAAGCCATGTTAATGTTCAGAATATGAATTGCCTCTGGGTGGCTCCTCCACCAAGCAGAAAACCAACTGTGTGGATATCCGAGTGCCTGATGGACTCCATGCGGCTCCCAGCCTGAAAACGTCACCACTTTGACATGTGATGTGCTCCTCATGACACCGGCAGCACTGACACTGGGAGATGCCACAAAGGCAACAAGCCTCCCTCCTTCACGGTGCACTTTGCCACCCCCTGCCGCTGCCCGGCCACATCTCCCCAGCCTGCCTAGTTACAGGCAGACAGCACTTCAGACGCACACAGGGGGAAATGTGGGTGAGGGGCCCCAGCTGCCTCCCCGGACATAGCCTCCATAATGAATTGACCTGAATGATGAGGGCACACAAACAGTATGATATGCATTATTCCTGTCAATAAAATGTCCCCATGTGCTGTGGTCTTTGTACAGAATGTACTGCAGCCTTTCTTCCAGCAAGCTCTATTTAATCCCCTTCCTTTTTGCTATTCATATTGTAAGTGTGTAATAGAATTCAGAAAATTATATGATAGCTCTTCTGTATCTGTCTTGTCTTGTGCTGCCTATTTAAATTCTTGGCTCCCTGCTTACAAATATGGAATTCCCCATCTTTCAGGAAGCTTTGGCGACAGAGGCCAGCCCTGAAACAGCTTTGGTGAAGGAACATTTGGAGTACAAAGTGGAAAATGAGAGACTGCTTCAAGTCGTTGCAGAACTCGAAGAAGTAGCCCAACTCAATCTAAAAGAAAATGCATTTTTAGGTAATAGTTTAAAGTCATTTTTAAGGGAAATCTATATATTGGGCACTTTCTAAAATTCATAGCTATGTTTGTCTTTTCCAAACACACATTTATCTGGTTATTTACATTTGAAAGATCAGTTTGATAGCCATCTTTGATTTTCATTTAAAATGGCATTTCTTGCTTGGGACAGGGAATATATGTAAATATTGTAATTATACTCCTGAGCCATGTCATTTTAACTCAGGGCTTTTCTAAGCTTTTTTCTTTCAAGCCAAGCATTGACCTTTGAAAAAATGTGCTAATCCATGCTCTATTTTACTTAGAAATGTTATAAAACAGAAACCTTTGCCAATTTCTGTTTCTTATGCTTAATTAGTTATGTAAAATTTATAACATTAAAAACTTATAAATACATATTGAGATATGGCTTGTGGAGAAACGGGGTTAGCCCTTCAGAAATGTATGCTCTGACTTACTACTTAATTATCTTCAATTTTTGGTACAGATTTTAAGTACAAATGTTCATTCATATCCCCCCCCCCTTTTTTTTACATACCATAAACATTGGTGAGAGTTTCATTTTAACCTCCAAAGTTATATTGCTTTAAGCAGTTTTTTTCACTGACTGTTATCTTTGTATTTATGTTATATAATGTTGCTCTTAATCTGCAGTATGAAAGGTATCGAGTAAGCAATAAAGAAGTCACAAAATATGGATAAAATCATTTCTATTACAATATCTCTTAAATATACAGTTGTACTGTGCCAGTGTAGTTTGGCTTTTCTTCTGATGTGGTGTAATAGTGCTTTGTTAGGTTCTGGTGGTGCTGACTGAGTCAAAACGTGCCACCTGCTGAAGCGCTTTGCATAGGCTGTGACTAGCAGCAAAAGTGTCCATGGCGAGTATTGATGAAAAGCTTTCAGCCCTCGGCCACACTTGGATCTTGAACTTAGTTCTTAATCCCTATCTGACCAGCCTTCTTAACAGCAGGAAGAAGGCTGTGAGTGTCAAGGGCAGTTGTGAAGGTCACAGTCCTGCTAGGACTTGCGTCCACCATGCCTGCCAGTGGTGTACAGCCTGCCTGGAAGCAGGAAGTTTGAATACAGGGCATAAACTTGTAATTTCATGGTTGGTCTCTCTCTCTTTTTGTTTATAGAAGATGAAATTATGACTCTGAAAGAGACGGCAGCGAAGGATCAGAAAACCATTCAAAGGGTACTGTAACTTTTTTTACATTGATGAATGACTCTTTTAAATTAAAATATCAGCCCAATTGGTGAAATAACGCTGTGCCCCACTTGTCCTGTGATGTCAAGTCGATTTCTCATTATTTGGGAAGGTCTTAGTAATGAATAAGGATTCTGTCTTGGTATTGAATTAATGTATAGATACTCCTTTTATTTGGGATAACTAAAAGTCTCTCTTGTTGATTGTAAGGAATCAAAAACTTACAGGGCAGGGAGGCCAGAGATGTGTCTGTGGAAAAATCATATTGTTAAGAGTGAGCAGTCGGATTCTCAGGTCAGATGGTGGTTTATGTTCATTTTTCGATACATGAATTAACTGGGCTCATGTTACCCAGGAAATTTGCATTTAGAACAGGGAATTCTTTGGTGTCATAAAGATCAAGATTTCCTAGTGCACTCAATGCAGCAGGACCCAGGTCAGGGGCTCTGCTTTGTGCTTTCTTAGCCCAATGTGCTTTCTTAGCTGCCCCTACTGCAGCTCCCGAAACACCTTTCTGTGAGGCCCGTCTTCCCTGCGGTACCTTAGCCCCACGAGGGCAGAGACTGCGTGCTCTTGGTCTCTGGCACAGTCCCAGGGCTGAGCACAGCGCGTGGCACACTTACTCACAAATACCCTTTGGAGCCTTTCATAGAGTGAGAATGTACTTAGAATCCATAACATTTACAGAATTTACAGGTGAAAAAGTGGATTTGCCTCCCTGAATGATTCTAAATAAACATACCTGCTTTCTATGAACTGAATCAAGTATCAGTTTCTAATTAAAAATTAATTAAAATTAGATAAAATTAACAGTTCTTCTATCACATTAACCCCATTTCCAGGGCTCATGGGCCTATGTTTAGGTTCAGTTTTCAACCTGATTTTGCAGTTTAGGGTATTCTTATGTTTTAGGTAAAATTACTTCAAAAAACTATATTTTAAAGATATGGCCACCCAGATTTGGGAGATGTTTTCTCTGGTAACTGAATCTGTCATACGTTTTCCCAAAGTGCTTTCCTGTTCTTGTGCTTCACCGTGTTTGCAGTGGTGGCGGCGAAACCCCCTTCCCACAGAGCTAGCAGAGTCTGGACACAGACAAGCCTAATCTTGGCATCAAGTTCTAAGGTGGAAAATAAAATCTCAGCTTGCCAATGTCACTTAAGAATCTATAAGGGAACCGTCCCAGTTCATTTAAACGTTTCCCAAAGCTATTCTGTCTACCTGTCATGTAGAGATAAGGACTATATGGACTATAATAGAAGTCTGCACATAGAGAAGAGATGCCTGGAAGGTTCTATGAGGGGTTTGCAAACAGTTCCACATCCACCTCACACTCTTTTACTTGAGCTGATTTTTCCAGGAGGTAAGAGGGTAGAAGAGCTGGGTACATCAGAGTGTGATTACATCATGAGTGAGAGATGTTTGTGATTTGGTATGGCTAGGTATGAGGCAGGAATCTGGGGAGACCATGTGGTGAGAATTTGTGGTGGGGTAGGAAGAGGGGAAGTTGGGGTGTGGGGTGTGGGGAAGAGGTAGGCAGGAAATGGAGGAATGGAAAGGGCAGCTCGGAAACCTCTGGATAAGTCATGTGCTCCCTTTTTTCGCCGTGGTTACAATTAAATGCAAGTTGAAAATGGGACTGAACTTGGGGAGGCTGACCTCTTACCACCTGTCCGAGCTAAAAATTATCCATTATGTAGTGTCACTGTTTTAGTTCCAATGATCTAACAACAGCTGAATCTGTATTCCAGCTGTGGCCACAATAAGAATTTCTTTCTGGGAGGGAGACAGGCCATCAGTCAGAGATTACGGCCCAGGGTGTGATGGGCTTCAGGAGGCAGGTGGCACCAAGTGCACAGTGGGCACACCCAGCCTGAGGAGTACGGGGCCAGGGAAGGTTGGAAGAAGGGCACTGAGCTGACTCCTGAAAGAGAGGTTAGAATTCCAGGCAAGGATGAGGGGAAGGTGGCCAGGGTAAGAAACATGCCAAAGGGAAGTAAATGTGTGTGGTTTGCAATAGCTGAAGGCACCTGAGAATAAGGGGTGTTGAGGAGCAGGGTGCATGGTAGAGGATTATGATTCATTCCAAGAGGTTTGAACGCCCTTCCTTGTGCACTGAGGGGCTCTGAACATTGGGGCAGGATCCCATGTGTGTTTCCTAAAGAAAACACATGGGAAGGTGGAAAATCCAGAGCGAGAGAGACGAGTTAAGAGTTACTTGGAGAAAGCATGGAAACTATACGATCCTGAAACAAAATGAGGACAGTGACATTGAGGATCATGGGAAGGGATGCACTCAAAAGATGATTCAGCAGCTATGGCTCTGGTCACCGGTATGGTTGGAGGTGAAATAATAAAGGAGAGGGGGGAGTTAAGGCTGGATAGCATTTAGATGAAAATGAGAACAGGGTGACACAACAGGGAGAGAAGCAGGAGAGGGCACTTCAGAAGCCATCAAGAAATTCTCAAAAAAGGAAGGACACACTTCCAGTGTGTCAAATGCTGCTTAGAAGCCAGGGGTGCTAAAGGCTAACAGGGAAGACTGGGCCATTTAGCTTTGGTAACAAGATGACCCTGGTCATGTTAGCGAGAGTCATTTTCCTGGAATGGCAGAAGCAGCTGTGAAGAGAGGTGAATGCTAAAGGGAGGCAGTGAGCATGGACACTCTCTCGAAGTTTGGCTGTGGATGGCCAGGGAGTGGTGGGGAGTTGTTGGAGGGCAACAGGGGGTTGAAGAAGTATCTTTAAATAATGTCAATGGAAAGGAGGATGAGGGTAAACCGGTTAGGGCAATATATGAGGTTTTAATCCAGAGTAGCTGCACCCTTCCTCTGTCTATCATTTCACATGGATCTGATTAGTACCCTTTCTTACTACCTACCTACTACAGCTCTTCCAATTTTCACAACCTTTCTCAGTTCCAGCACTCCATTTCCCTGCACTAAGAGAACACTTGAACATGATGGACATTGGGATTTTTTTCCTCCTTGGCACTCTCTGACTCTGTCACGTAGCTTCCCTTTACTCATTGTCAGCAGAAGAAGGGGCATTCTTCTCCTGGATTCCTCCTTCTACCTGTTGGCCGACTCCATCTCTTCTTTATTCTCTCCTGGGACCTTTCTTCATCAGTCTTTCCTCTCTTGTGCCTTCCAAAGCCATTGCCATTCGCTGTTCTTTACACATCATTTCAAAGAAAACCAGCCTCTTCTCTTCTCCCCCGATGCGAGTTGTCCTGTTGATTGGGTTACGATGAGATCCATATTGCCCTTAATCCTTTCCCATCTTTTTCCTTTTTGAATTTTCTACTGTAGGTGACAGAACGATGCCTCACATCACAGGTGTCTTCTGCAGTAATGCTTGCTTCTGACCTTTCACACACTTCTTCATCCTTTTCTAAGCAATGTCTGTCAGAAGCTTCTCTCCCTCCATCTCCCCTGAAATACTATTCTTGGGGCCTTTGTTTTATTCTTTTTTCTCTGGCTGACCTCAGATGCTCCCATAACTGGCACACCTGTTTACCAGTGACTTCTAAACCGTTCTCTCCTGCTTTAGATTTTCCCTAAATGCCACCTCCTTAATTTTAACTCTGTCCTCATCCTCAATTTCTTTTTTGCAAAATTTGTTTATTGATTTTAAAGAGAGAGGAAGGGAGGGAGGGAGAGGGGGAGAAGAAAGAGGGGTCGATTTGACTAGAGTCATTCTCTACTGCCATAGTTATCCAGTACCCTAATCTAATGTGCTAAAACCCTCAATGGTTTCCCATCGCCTTCCGTATAAAACCAGCCTACCCTAAAATGTACCGAGTGATTTTTAATATCAGCAACAACTAAGCACTTTCATATTTGCTATCTCCAATTCCTCCCACAATAACTCTTTATTATATGAGACAATTAAGCTTAAAGTGGAGAATTAACTTACACAGAAGAAAGAAGCAGAGCTTTGACTTGAACCAACTACTATTCATTACATCATTCTGCCTTCCCCTCCTAACTGTGGGGAGCAAGGCCCCTCATAATATCACCCCGAATTTCCTTCTGCCTTCATTTCCTGCCATTCCTCTGTGTAAGCACCTAAGTCATATAACACCAAAGGTTTCCCAGTTCCTCCCTTACTTGATGCTTCCCTCTGTCTACACTGCTGTTTTGTTGGCTGTTTCCTCCACCTTCCTCCTTCTCCAGCTTGTTGAATTTCTGCATCTTCTTCAAGACCCTTGTCGATGGTACTACTCTTGTGAAGTTAAAACCTAGAATAACAGACCTTATTATAATTACGGTTGCTGTGTTATGTGGATTTTTATGCTTTTCGACTACCTGAAGATTTGATGTAACATTTGTCTTTATGTTCTATAGTGATTTCACATTTCTCTCCTACCATACTGGATACTGCAGGGGAAGGGATCTGCTCTAGCTCATTTTTATATTTCCATAGTCAAACAAAATGTTAGGCATCTAAAGGGTGTCCCCTACATGTTTATTAAATTAGTGAATATATGAATTAATTGAATTGAACGGATATCAAAACCAGTGGTCAGCCTGCACACTGAAGGGTTTCAGGTTCGATCCCAGGCTCGGTCCAGGCTCATGCAGGAGGCAACGAATTTGTGTGTCTCTCTCACATCAATGTTTCTTGCTCTCTTTCTTTTTTGTTTTTAAATATATTTTGATTGATTTCAGAGAGGAAGGAAGAGGGAGAGAGAGATAGAAGCATCAATGATGAGAGAGAATCATTGATTGGCTGCCTTCTGCATGCCCCACACTGGGGATGAAACTCACAACCCAGGCATGTGCTTGGACCGGTAATCGAACAGTGACCTCCTGACACTGAACCACTGCGCCACACTGGCTGTTTTTATTTTTTATTTATTTTTATTTTTTTTATTTTTTAGCCTGTCCGGGGGAGCTGAGGACCTTCCCCTGGGAATCTTGGGGGGATGCTGGGGAAAGGGGACCTTAGAGACTGTGGGCCTGGAAATAAAACTCCTCTCTTTACCGTCACCACACTGTTCCCCAGCCCGCGCCTGCCTCGCCTCTGCAAGGTTCAGCTTCATAGCGGCCCTTCCTGGGGTCTCTGTACTTCATCCCTGGGAGCACACTGGCTGCTTTTAATTGGTATGAAATATGGCTATATATATCTATAATACTAAAAGCATAATATGGTAATTAGACCATATGTCCTTCTGAATGTCCTTCCAGATGACCTTCCAGATGAAGCCAGGGCTGTGAGGGAAGCCCGGGTCCTGGGTGCTGGCCGCTGGGGGAAGGAAGGCCTACTCTTATGTGAATTTTGTGCATCGGGCCTCTAGTATACATATATATCACAAAAACCTAAAATAAGAAATGGGTGATAGAAAGAGTAAATCACTCTTTTTGACTAATTAAGACTTGCTTTATTATGTATTGATATCACATTTTTGGAGATGACGAAGGTTGTAAATAAATTGACATTTTCTGTGTATATTTTGTTTGCATATATAATAAAAGTATCTATACTAATAAAAGGGTAATATGCTAATTAGACCGGACATCTTCCAGACGACCTTCTAGACATCTTTCTGGACAAAGCCATGGTGGTGGGGCTGAAGCAGAGGTAGTTAGGGGCGAACAGGCCCAGCAGGAAAGAGCAGTTAGGGGATTCAGGCTGGCAGGGGAGAGCAGTTAGGGGCATCAGGCTGACATGCAGAGTGGTTAGGGGCGATCAAGCAGGCAGACAGGTAAGCGGTTAGGAGCCAGTGGTCCCGGATTGCAAGAGGGATGTCCAACTGCTGGTTTAGCCTCAATCCAGCACTGTTTGGGCCTAAATCAGCAGTCAGACATCCCCCGAGTGGTCCCAGATTGGAGAGGGTACAGGCTGGGCTGAGGGACCCCACCTCTGCACGATTTTTGTGCACTGGGTACTTCATCCCTGGGAGCACATTGGCTGTTTTTAATCGGTATGAAATATGGCTATATATATCTATAATAATAAAAGCATAATATGGTAATTAGACCATATGTCCTTCTGGGTGTCTAGTAATAATTATACAGTAATATGTTATTAGTACATGGTAATCTGTAGACATTTAATTTTTATTGAATTTATTGGGGTTATATTGGTTAATAAAATTATATAGATTTCAGGTGTACAGTTCTATAATACATCATGTATATTGTGTTGTGTGTTCACCACCCCAAGTCATGTCTCTTTCCATAGCCATTTATCCCCCCTTTACCCTCTCCTGCCTCTCCCACCCCCATTTCCCTCTGGTCATCACTATACTATTATCTGCCTATGAGGTTGTATGATTTTTTCTTAATTCCTTCACCTTTCTCACCCAGGCCTCCCACCCTCTTCTCTCTGACAGCTATGAATCTGTTTCTATTTGTTAGTTTATTTTGTTCATTAGATTCCACATATAAGTGAAATCATATGGTATTTGTCTTTCTATGATTGGCTTATTTCACTTAGCATTAGACATTTAATTTTTTTCTTTAATCATATTGGGATCTGTTTTTCTCATATTCAGAAACAAAATATATTTCACTAAATTCTTTTGTGGTCTGTTTTATAATCAAAATGTAATGTTCTTCTCTTTCAGTTAACTGAAGGTAGAGATAAATTAAAGGCTGAACTTAATGCTGAAAAAGTATTAGTTCAAGAAATGGTAAGGTGATTTACATTATTTCCTAATAAATTTGAATTCAGGAATTTAATTTAATCATGAGAGTTTTCTAAACTGTCTTTGTACCTGTTTATTGTGAACTATTCGTTTTCCCTTTATCAATAATCTAAGTGCATGCATAATTATAAACATTTTAAAATGATCATTTGAGTGGTATTATAACAAATATACTTATTATGTAGA
This sequence comes from Myotis davidii, assembly GCF_000327345.1. Lineage (NCBI taxonomy): Eukaryota > Metazoa > Chordata > Mammalia > Chiroptera > Vespertilionidae > Myotis > Myotis davidii. Next base: position 217,829 of record NW_006298058.1, on the reverse strand, counting down.
AGAGTTTTACATAAGAAATAGTATTATAATTTAAAGTAGTGTATGAAATTTTTGAATTTTATTATGGAGAGCCCAGAATTTTGAAGGATTTTCTATTTTTAGTTACAAATTGCCCTTAGTGACAAAAAAAAAAAAGAGCCAAGTTAGATATTTTGGCATTCTGTGTTAGTTTCATAAGAAAACACTGCCTTTTTTTATGTTCTTTTAAGAGAACTTTCCAGACGGCTGGTCTTTTATTTTATCAGTTGACTACCCACCCCCGGGGCCCCCCATCCTACCCCCCGCCCAGCTTATGGGGTTGTACTTTGGCTTTCAACTGATCACCACTACTATGTCTTTGTTATAGTAAACTGACTGTGTTTATTATAATCAAAAATAAAACACAGCTTGACTTGCGTTCTAAATGTGCCTGAAAAGAATATGATACTGTTTAGAAGAGAAAAGGTTGCTCATAGGAAATCCACACCACTTCAGATATTGAAACATGCCTCTTTTTACAGCTTGTCACACTTTGTGCCAAGTCATGACTGTTTTCCTAACTCTGTTTTGTTACTCTCGGCACCATGTGTTTTGGGTTCCTTGTCATAGAAATTAATGCAAAACAATGCTCCCGGACTACAATACAGCCTTCTATGAAACCAACTTGTGAATGCAGGCAAAGAAAAAAAAAATGATGGCTAGCTAGTCATAGAAACCGTGTATTAACAAAAACGTTATTTTGAACTCTTTACCTTTAAATACCTGCATATAAAAAAAATTGGCTTAATTATTTGCGTATACTTGGTGAATCTCTTCTGCCCCACCCCACCCCACCCTCTTCTTTCCAAAGTCCAGGAGTTGCTTCTGAAAAAAAACTAAATGTTGTCATTGAAATGGAAAGTGCTATTATAGAGTGGGAAGCAAAGGTTATATTGCCCGCCCGTTTGTTAGCAATGTTAGACAAGAAATTAAACTACTCAGTCAGGAAGTTTGTGCCTGTATTAAGAACAGTCCCCATAGTTTTTGAATCATTTTTCCTCTTTATTTGAACTGTATGAGGTTAACCGGTGCTTATTCTGTTGCCCCCGGGGGAACCAATCACCTTTTATTTCGTTGTTTAGAAGTTTGTTGAGCCCCCGCTTGTTGCCAAGCAGCAAGATCTTTTATCACAAACCCCACAACAGCATCAGAGCCTCAGTCCCTCAAAACTAGGTTGGGGTCCATGTTTTCAGTGGAGGGAGTAAGCTTAAGGTTCCTCTTACAACCACGCTTTCCATGGCATACCATTGGGCCCAGCAAGGTCACTGTTTGGCACCCCTCGCCCCCCACCAGGCAGCCTGTTATTCACCGGAAATGAAGGTTTCCAGAAATGAAGGTTTGTGATTGCACTCAGATGGAGGAGTGGGAGAAGGGAGAGGGACCAGAGTCAATTTGTAAAACTTAAAAAACGTTCTCACTGATGGTTTTTTTGTTCCATGCTTGCTTATACAGTTTATTTTCTGGCCTAGTTAAAGCCTCGTTTTAAAAGTCATAGAGCTGATAGTAAAAAGTATAGGTAAGCAATAAAAGATGGAGCAATGGTATTCTTACATTGGCTTTAAGGGAAGCATATGAAAAAATGTTATATTTTCCTAAGATGCCTACGCTTAGTGGCATTCTTTTACTTTTAAATATAATTGTCATATAACATTGTATTTTAGGTGTACAACAAAATGATTCAATATATGTATATATTACAGAATATTACCAGGATGAGTTTCGTTAGCATCAATCGCCACACAGTTATAAACTTCGTTTCATGATGAGAACTTTTGATTTATTCTCTTAGCAACTTTAACTATATAATACAGTGTCATTAACTATAATCACCCTGCTGTACCTCACATCCCCAGGACTTAATTTGTTTTATAACCGGAAGTTTGTACCTGTTGATCACCCTCACCATTTCGCCCCTCCATTCCTTGCCTCTGGCAACCACCAATCTGCTCCTTGTATCTATGAGGTTACGAGGTCATTTGTGTGTGTGTGTTTTTTTAAAATATATTTATTGATTTCAGAGAGGAAGGGAAAGGGGGAGATAGAAACATCAATGGAGAGAGAGAATCATTGATTGGCTGCCTCTTGCAGGCCCCCCATCGGGGATCAAGCCTGAAACTCGGGCATGTGCCCTGATGGGTAATTGAACGGTGGGTGACCTCTTGGTTCATAGACAGACACTCAACCACTGTGCCATGCCCGCTGGGCTATGAAGTGTGGGGTTTTGGTTTTCTTTTTAGATTTTACTATAAATAAGATAATATACGATTTTTTTTCTGTCTGATTTATTTCACTTGGCATAATGCCCTTAAATTCCATCCATGTTGTCACAAATGGCAAGATTTCATTCTTTTTTATGGTTGAGTAAGATTCCATTACATATATATACCATATCATCTTTATCCATTTGTCTATTGATGGACACTTAGGTTACTTATATCTTGGCTATTGTAACTAATACTTCAGTGAACATGGTAGTGCACATACCTTTTCAAATTAGTGCTTTTTTATTCCTTTAGATAAATACCCAGAAATGGAATTTCTGGGTCACATGGTAGTTCTATTTTTAATTTTTTGAGGAATCTCCATAGTGTTTTCTATAGTGACTGCACCAATTTACATTCCCACCAACAGTGTGCAATAGTTCCCTTTTCTTCACACCCTTGTCAACAGTTGTTATCTCTTGTTCTTTCTTGTCCATTCTGACAAGTGTGATTTGGTTTACATTTCCCTGATGATTTGTGAGGTTGAGAACCTGTTAGCCATTTGAATATCTTCTGGAAAAATGTCAGATCATCTGCCTATTTTTAATTGGATTGATTGTGCTGTTTTTTGCTGTTGAGCTGTATAGTTTGGATATTAACTCCTTATAAAATATACTAGAGGCCCGGTGCACAAAAATTTGTGCATTTGGGGGGTGGGGTGGTCCCTCAGCCTGACCTATGCCCTCTTGCAATCTGGGACTCCTCGGAGGATGTCCACCTGCTGGCTTAGGCCGGATCACTGGGTGATCAGGTCCAAGCTGGCAGTCAGACAGCCCTCAGGGGATGTCCACTTACCAGCAGGGAGCAAACCTAAGCTTCAGTCAGACATCCTTACTGCTGCTGAGGAGGTGGGAGAGGCTCCCGCCACCACCACTGCCACGCCCCCCCCCCGCAGTGGGGACCCTCACCCCAAGGAGGTTTGGCCAGCCTGGGTGAGGGGCCATTTTCAGGCTGGCCAAGCTCCCCCGGTGACGGAAGCTCACAGCTTCTCCTTTTTTTCTTTTTTTTTATTGTGGGATTTATTTACCTTCTATAATTGAAACTTTGTTGCTTTGAGAGGAGCTCAGAGCTGGCCGAGGTGGGCAGGAGGGAAGCCTCTTGCTCGCTCCAGCTACATGGCCATGGCTGGCTGAAATCAGGTATCTGGGGATTATTTATCTTCTACAATTGAAACTTTGTTGCTTTGAGTAGGGCTCAGAGCTGTCCGCGGCTGGGATGCTTGGCTTCCTCTATCATTGGGGCAACCAAGCCTCCTGCTTGCTCCAGCTCCATGGCTGCCGGCCGCCATCTTGGTTGGGTTAATTTGCATGTAGTTGCTCTGATTGGCTGGTGGGTGTGGCTTAAGGCATAGCAAAGGTATGGTCAATTTGCATGTTTGTTTTTTATTAGTGTAGATAATTTCCAAATATTTTCTCCTAGCCTATAGATGCTTTTCATTTTGTTGTTTCTTTTGCTATTCAGAAGCTTTTTTGTTTGATATAGTCCTACTTGTTCATTTTTGCTTTTGTTGTGTTTTGAGCATCATATAAAAAAATTATTACTAATGCCCATGTCAAAAAGATTTTTCTCAATGTCTTCTTCTAGGAGTTTTATGGTTTCCAGTCTTACATTTAAGTCTTTCATTCATTCAATTTAATTTTTTGAGTGGTATAAAGTACGGGTTTAGTTTCATTCTTTTAAATGTAAATATCCAATTTTCCCAGCACTATTTATTGAAGAGCATTTTCTTCATTGAGTATTCTTGGCTACTTTGTCAAATATTTGTTGACTACACATATATGGGTTTATTTCTGGGCTCTTGATTCTGTTCCATTGGTCTACATGTCTGTTTTTTATGCTAGCACCATATTGTTTTGTTTTGTTTGTGTGTGTGTGTGTGTGAGAGAGAGAGAGAGAAAGAGAGAGAGAGAGAGGGAAGGAGAGAGAAACATCAATGTGAGAGAGACACATGGACCGGTTATCTCCCCCACTCTCCCTCACCTAGGGTTGGGACCAAACCTGCTACCCAAACCTGAGACTGTTTGCCCTTGACTGGGAATCAAACCTGTGATCCTTCAGTGCTCCGGCCAACACTCTAACCATTGAGAATACTGTTTTAATTACTGTGCTTTATAATATGGTTTGACATCAAGAAGTGTAGTGCCTCCAGCTTTCTAATTTTTTTAGGATTTATTTTTAAACCATTATCATGGAAGTTAATTATAACATTAGCCTTGAATTTAATAAACCCACTGAGATAACCTAACACAGTTCTTCACAGACATCAGTTACTATCTTCCCAGATCCCAAGATGTCATGAGACAGTTACATTTTATTGAATTCTGATCTATCAATAGGGAAGAGATAGTTTTTACAAAATCTTTATTTTTGAAAGTATTACATATCCTCACCTCCCGATTGGCCCCTTCTAGCCCTCACCAACCCCAGGCCTTCACCATCCTATTGTCTGTGTCCATGAGGGAAGAAATATCTTTGAAAATATATTATAGCTGATGTTTAGACACCAATGAAATTAATGGTTAGAGGTATTTTTCATCATTGTTTACTTTCATAATAAGATTACTCAGATTCAGATCACTGGCAATACTTACAAATTCATATTATTAAAACTTGTTTATTGAAGCATGCATTAATAATATATTTTTTTGACATTTGTGACAACGTGGATGGACCTTGAGGAAATCATGCAAAGTGAAATGTCAGAGGAAGACAAATACTATATGATCTCACTTTGTGTGTAATCTAAAATAAAAACAAAAAACCAAACTCATAAATACAGAGATTGGTGGTAGCCAGAGGTGGGAGGTGAGGGTGGGCTAAACGGGTAAAGGTAATCAAAGGTATGAACTTAAAGTTACAAGATAAATAAGTCATGAGGATGTAAAGCATCCCCACTGTATTATATGTTTGAAAGTTGCTAAGAGAGTAGATCTTAAAAGTCCCTACAGGAAAAACATTATAACTGTGTAGTGATAGATGTTAACTAGACTTTTTGTGGTGATGATTTTTCAATAAATACAAATATTGATGTACAACAATTAATGCAAGGTTATGTGTCAATTACACCTCAATTTTAAAAAATATTAATAAAATGCCTTTAATGCCTAGAAATTAAAATTGACTTTTTTTTTTGAGAAACAAAATCCAAGTTTATGTATTCATTTCTTGCATGGAAGTACGCCTCAATGACATCCTTTGCCTGAGACTGTTTGCCAAAGTCCTTAACCACCACACAACTGCAACCAACCACTTGACGGGGTTTTTCCTCTCTGTTGATTTTACAGAGGCTACCCATTCCCCTAGTTTCTTGTTTTCATCCATTTCATTTTGGTTGATATCTTGTTCAGCACAAAGGGCCTCCACCATCTCGGCATGCATGGGCTCATCACAGTTGGATGCAAGCACACAAAGGTGTGTTTGGTGCTACATTCATGTAGAAGTAGAGATACTTCTGCAACAACCTTAAAATTCCATTAAGTTAACTCAATAATTTAGTTTTGCAAACTACTAAATGAGGGTCTCTAGACTTTCTGAATTAAAATTGCATTCATATTGCCCGGCTGGGTGGCTCCGTTGATTGGAGCATCATCCCCTACAACTACAGGTTGCAGGCTCAATTCCTGGTCAGGGCACATACCTAAGTTTCGGGTTTGATCCCCGGTCATGGTGCACATGGGAGGTAACTGACCCATGTTTCTCTTTCACATCAATATTTTTTTCCTCTCTCCCCCATCCCTCTCTCTCTAAAACCAATAAACATATCCTCAGGTGAGGATTTAAAAGAATAATAATTAAAACAAATAAAATTACATTCATTACATTATTGAAGTGTGACTATTAAATTATCTGAATTTTCTCAAAAAAATCGTATAAGGCCTGAGATCTATAGCTAGTTGAATAACATATGAAACAAATTATTACCACACCAGCAAATAGTGCATGTTTCTCTATAATCTCTATTATGCTTAAAGCCATGGATAAATGCTAATGATCATAAATACTTACAATTTTGTCTATTTCTGTTCACTTTTTAAAATGCTTTTCTTCCTAGGTACAAATTTATTTTCTCTTCTAAATCATATTCAACATTGTAACTTATTTTCTCATAATAGTTTTGGCAGTCACGTGGTTTAGGATGCTACTCTTTCATTGCTAAAGGTAGTTTTATAGAAAATTCTCCCTTTTCATCTTTGCAAACAATACCAAATGACATGGGCCTTTCATTTCACAGGTTAGTAAACATAAAGAAGAAATGGAAATGAGAAAAAAGTGGGACGTCGTAAGTGACAAGGTTTGCATTTAAGTTTGTTTTTGCTTCTTTTATTCTGTGCTTCTCTTGTTTTGGCATCTTGAGTTTGAAAGAGAAGATGCTTACCAGTGAGGCAAGAAGTGTGAATGGGAGGCCAGGAGAGTTGAGTGTAAGCAGTGGAGAAAGCGAGCCTGGCATAAGTGAAAGGTGTCATCCTGGCATACTCATGCTCAGGCTCAATGGCTTGTCTCCACATTCCTGTCCCTTCACTCCTGCCTTCTATTCCCCTGCCTTCTTACCAAGATACAGTCCTCAAGCTACCACCATACCCCACTCCTTTCCCAGGCGGCTCCAGAAACCATTGATCTGAAGGTATGTTATTCTTTGTACACTAGTATTAATTTGCAAGTTAATTAGGCCTGGAGGGGGATTGCAGGACTGGGAGCAAGAACAGATCCAGGCCCTTTGGGACTGAGCACTTTCACTCTGCTACTTCAGCTCAGGGCAAGGGAAGAAAATAAAGGGACACGAATCCGAAGAGGGAAGTGAGAATAACAGAGCTGGTTCTTTTTGTGTGCCAGGGCTCAAAGTCATTGAAGGGGAAAGAGCTCACGTTTTCGCCATGGTCCTCACAACACAGGATGAAGCCATCCTCTTTTCCCAGCACTTCAGGGTCTAAGACAAAACGAGGGAAGACTTCAAGGAAGTCTTTAAAGCAAAAGCACTCTGAGGTAAGAACTGCTCCAGTGGCCACATCCTGTGACACCTTCTTCGGCACAGGGCCTCCTGTGCTGTTAGCAATAGCGAAACCTCAATCATACCTCACACCCAGCATCAACAAGGCCGCCAGTCTCAACACACCTGATTCTCCTGACTCCCTGCACACATCTGGGCAGGGGCTCTGGGTGCTTTTCTCAGCACCAGTATGTCTTTGTTAGGTCTCTTAACTTACCCAAGAAGATGCCACCGCTATCCCCAGCTCAATGGCTTATTTGACTTAGTCAGTAAGGCTTCGTAGATCTCTATTAAATTAGCAAGATTTGGAGAATCTATATGCCAAGCACTTTCTAGGCTGTATAATCTCTAACTCATCACTGCCCAGTAACTATCAGAAGCTTAACGAAGCTTCCCTCAAGGACAAGCAAGTATTCAGAGTGCTTGCTAGTAGTATTCTAGACAGACACCTGGGGCTGGCTCACTATCAGAGCCGTACATTCAAGAATTAACTTCTATTGCCATCTGTTTGCACAGCCCCTTCCCCAATGATCAGAATTGCTTTTGCTGGGTCTTCGGCAGTACAATTCATCTCCATAAAGGGCATGTCCAGAAGTAGCCCTGTGATGTTCAGTTTGACGTTGGCTTGTTATGTGGACGTTGCTGAGGCACTGCTCGTGGCATTACACAATGCCTCCCTTTATGTGGTCTTTTGGGGAACTTTCTTCTGCCCCTAGTTATGGGACCGGTTGTCTTTCTCTGAGCAATTGATCCTTCCTGTGAGCACCGTGAATTGTGTAACTGGTCAAAGCTCCTTTCCCACACTGGCTCTCAGGAAACTTAGAAGTCACTTGGTGAGTCACCTGGGCAACGCACAGCACTTCATGAAGAGTCTCTCCGCCTGCATATTTGATTCCCATACTCAGTTTTTTTCTCCACATGTTCCCATGTCCTTCCTCCTGCTCCCACAGCGGGCAGAGCTGCCTCCCTAACACGCAAGGCACGTAGGGGCTGAGCAGAACCCTGCGTCTGTGTGGTCCTTGCTCCACTGGGCACAGAAAGATCTGGGCATCTCATGCCAACTCCCAGGCAGATGGCTCACTGCTCGTAGCCAGCGGAGGAGTGAGACAACAGGTAGAGAGAGGCCAGGGGTTGAGAAAAAGCATTGTCTTCTAAAAATATTTTCACTTTGTAGGAAGTCTAGTCAACTGGAAACTAATGCAATTTCTCAAGGAGGAGAATGACATTTTGGGGGGAAATTTGGCACATGACTAGCCCATGTTTGGGTTCTAGAAGTAAGATTTTTAGAATCCAGGTCTTGGGAAGCTTTTATTTTTGATTCACAAAAGAACAAAAAACAAAGACACAAACAAGAGAGAACCCTGCCTGAGTAGGTGGTGCTGCCTGCTGACGGGGCAGAAAGACCAGCCATACTGGGTGAGGGGCTCTAGTCCACGCTTTGACTTAGTAAGCCTGTGGGCAAGCCCATATCCTGTTCCAGAAGGCTCTGCCAGCTGCCAGAAATCAAGCTGAAGGGCCGGCTCTGTGCGTCAAGGCTCTGAGATGAATGTGGACAGGGCTGCCCAGCAGAGTTAGCAACTGGACAGAGTGATGGGTCCCGGAGCCCGAGATGACAGCAGCAGGGGGAGCTGCCCCCATTCCCACAGCAGCCCAGGGCTGTAAGTCAGTTCTAGAATTCCAGTTTAGAAACTCCTTAATTTACAGATCAAAATGGAGTTTCCAAAATCGCTGCCACAGGGAACAGGAATACTGCCTGTTCTCACGGAACATACATAATAAAGGAGAGACAAGGTAGACAGGATCTCTCAGAAGATGTCATTTCAATAGGATTTTCTCGTAGGATAACAGTTTTTCCTTCAAAATGCTATTACGGTTATCTTGCTGTTGCTAACGCATAATAGTACGTTTTGTTAGCTGGATAGACTCGGAAGTTAATGTGTAACAATAAGTGAAAATTGGACTGGGGGAGGGGAGAGATGACGTAACCTGGTATTCCATCTTTCTATTAATTAACTTGATTTTACAGCGTAATGTAGTTTTCTAGTTCACCGTTATTACTAGCATATGTACTTTTGTTGTTAATAATAATTTTGTTATTATAAGGGCTCCCTTATATCACCTTACCATGTGGCCTATTCTTCACCATAGGTTAACTATAGACACTCTGGTTATAATTTTTCTGTTTCTCTCTTTTAAATATTTTTATTATATTGAGGTAGTTGGACACCTTAAAAATGATCTTTAAAGATTTAATAATACTACCACGTGTAAATGACCAAACGGAGAGCTTGCTGCAGGAACTTTTAACTCAGTCATTTAACTTATCCAATTAATCATACTTATTTTTTGAAATCTGTGTCATTCGGTGGGAACAGCACACATGTCTCACTCTGGAGTACACAGTGATAAACCGAGTGTTTAGCCAGTCTGAAAAATGCGATATGAACATTGCTGTCTGATTTCTATTTATGAACGATTTCACAACTTAAAATTTGTATTTGGACAGTGTTTTGTGCAAAGTTTATTTTTTGATATCTGTAAAGCATTTCAAACATTAAGGTTTCACAGAACAAGGTTAAATTGGATTTCCAGGTCCCCCTACCCTACCCCCCAGCCAGGGTAATTCGTTAATTGAGGTTGCACCCAGTGAATGCTTCCCTGGAAGATTTCTGAGCGTCCGTGGGGTAACCTGGTCTGTGCTGGCGGAACATATGTTGTGTGCTCAGATCCGCAGAAAGCAGTAGGACCCTTCTTTGTGGGAAATGGGACATGGGACAAGGTCAGTTATGTTCCCATTCTTAAAGTGCATGCAACACCAAGCAATTTGTACTTGATACCAGACTTTAATTAAAACTCTAGAACATGATTCTTTTCATTCCAGAGTTGTTAGGTGAAATATTTTTTTTTTTGCAATAGTTTCGCAATTGTGACTATAGTCACCCTTTAGGTTAGTATTTTTTTTAAAGTTATTATTATAGGATATAGAATTGTTATTATTATAGGTATATATATCATACGCTACTTGGGTGAAGGAAAAATCTTTCTTTCTGAAACTTCCCATTCCTTTCCTCTACAACCTGTTTATTCGACTAAATTGCACATGAAGTTTAAAACAAATGCCACCTGAGAAGAAAATAATATAACCTGTTCATTGTTTCATTCTTTTGTCCCGTGGCTTGGTTGGATACAGCAGACACTTAATAGTTCCACAGAGCATTGTGGCAACGTCAGCATTTTGCTCATTGCTGATCTGGCCCCAGGGGGTGGTGCCGAAATACAGCGATAGGACCATTCTGGACACGTGTGTGGTCTTCAGACGCTGTCAAAGAATATTTACTGTATTTTGGTAGATTGTGTTGACACAGAATTCTCCTTATGCTGTATCTCGATCTCATATTATGAATAACTTTAAAATATAGAGGTAAATGAAGTAATATACCAGTACTACAATTATTTGCTTTATTTTGAAATCAAAATTTTCATTTGCCGTTAAAATGAGTTCAACTTTAGATTCTGTTCTTAGAGAACTGAAATAGAAAATCTCCTATTTAAAATTCAACTGAAAGGGGGCTTTTACTTTCTACAGCATATTTAAGGGATTATAAATTTATTAGGTCATCTGGAAAACCAGATGGGCTGAGCCCCAAAATGGCACCAGCTCCTACCGCATTTTATTCTGAATAGTTTGATGACAAATTGAATACTTTCCATTTGTATTTGGAAAATAAAATATTTGAAATTAAAAATATTTTAGTGAAAATAATATCTAATACTTGTTGCACAAATAAATTTTATTGCTAAAATCAATTGAAGGGTTTTATACTTTGTCACTTGTGTATTTGTTGGAGGATGATTATAAAATTTTATTTATATTTCAGTATCATTTAACTTAAATCCTAAGATATTACCATAAAAACCAGGAAAAGATAAATCTGAGATTTGCGTCAATTTCTAGTCTTCCTTAGACATTTTCAGTCATGGGGTGAGATGGCAGGTCCTGACCACATGTAATATCATCCTTGACTTTGGGGAGCACACAAAGCAGCCATCTTACCCCCGACTGCTTGGTGTTGCTTCATTCTGTCTGCCTGGGTTCAGCTGTGGTCTTCTCTCCAGTTCCCACTGGGCGTTGAGGCCAGTCTTGAACACCAAGTCATTTGGCCAGAGTCCTGACACTGCCCAGACTTGGGTCTTACTCCCAAAAGACTGAACACTTTGAACTGCTGTCACTCATCCAAATTGCCATGATTAATTCTGTTGTTTGATGCTATGAGTTATATTATAGAACTGCTTCACTACTGACGCTCAAGGACAAAGTCAAGCCCAAGGTACCCACACCCTTTTGGACATTGGCATTGGACTGTTATCTACCCTTTTTGGATCCAACACTAGCAACTTGTTAGTTTCCCGAGCCCTGATTTCTTCAGGCCTAGGGTCTCCAGGTCCCAGCTTTCTCCTCAAACCCTAAGGACGTTTCTGTAAATTACAATACATATCAATTTTTTTCAGGAATGTATTTTCATGGAGGGTGGTATTTAAACTTTTCCTCATTTGATAGCCTTTGTTTTCTTCTCCTCAGTGTAATCCCTTCTTGTTCATCAAGAAAACCTTAAATAAAACAAAAAAGTTAATTGATCCTGTCCTATGTGGCTTAATGGTTTGAGTATCAGCTCGTGCACCCAAGGGTCTCAGATTTGATTCCTAGTCAAGTGCATGTACCTGGGTTGCAGATTCGATCCCCAACCTGGTTGGGGCCCAAAACCGAGGCAACTGATCAATGTGTCTCTCTCACATTCATGTTTCTTTCTCTCTCTCTCTCTCTCTCTCTCTTCCCTTCCTTCCACTCTTTAAAAATCAATGGAAAAATATATCTTCAGGTGAGGATTAACAAAAACAAAGTTATTTGTTTTTTCAAATTTACTCATGTATTATATATTACTCCTACCATAACTTGCATATCTGCTCAAACTTAATCAATGATATATCACTGAATTGATTTAGTGGTAGCCAAATCTAAAGAGTTCTTAAGTTTTGTGAGCTTGTGCAAGCCTTACAGAATTAAAATACACTTTTATTTAAGCTTTTAAAACCCTTGAAAATAGATTGAGGCTCCTCTTCATCAATATTAAGTGGGGATTCATTCCTTTGTTGAATATATAAATATATATAAATATCAAGAATCTAAAGACAAGTTACCTACAACCCATGTTATGGAGTCCAGTTAATCTGACAGTTGAGAGGATATGGTAAACCCACATTTGGTTTTATGCCACCAGAATTGGTGAGCATGTGTCTAGACAACCTAGAGTGCAATTCTGGCTGTCTGTTTCTCTAGTTGAGAATATGCAAGTGGATTTTGATTAAAATATGTAGCATGTCTATCTGGCTTACATTAAATAAGTGATAAGCACATTTTAAAGGTAATTTTTATATTAAACTTAGAAAGATTTCAATACATGATTTCAGATTCTTATACCACCATTGGAAGAGCTAGAAGAGTAAGTATTAGGAAAACAAGAAAGATTTCAGATTAAAGCACCCAAGCAGCTGGTTGGTAAGAGATTAATAAGAAGTCAGTACCATCCTAGGTACCTTTTGAAATCTCCCACCAAATAGTTTTGTCTCAGCAATGAAGAGAGTGTTAATAGAATGCTCTCCAGAAAGTCACTATGAAATTCATATAAGCAAGTCCATTGGTCTTGATTTAAATGCCCTTGCATAGTCTTTCTAATGTTTCCAACAAAAGTATAGCTTTTTAAGTTCCTGACACGTTGTACCCTTCAAAATTGTAAAGTTTCATATGTAAACAAAATTGTAAAGTTTAATAATAAAGATGTAGATATACATTAACAGCTGATAGCTCAGTTGATGTTTCTTTCTTTTCAAATTTAACCCATTGGAATTAATAATGTATGATAAGTATATATACATTTTGGAAGGACACCCTGTAGATATTTTCATGTAACAGTAACTGATAGAATTTATTACAGCAAGATTTGCATTTCATATCTTCATTTAAGCCATTTCTGGAGCTTTCATTTCTTTATGTAGACCTAAGTTTCCATGTAGTATTATATTCCTCCTTCCCAAAAAACTTTTTTCCCCCAAGTTCTTATAGTACAGATCTACTGACAATGAATTCTCTCAACTTTTGTTTGTCTGAAAAAAAAATTTATTTTGTCTTTGTTTTTGATAGAACTATTCCAAGTGTAGAAGTCTGGATTGGCATTTTTATTTTAATGCTTTGAAGATGTAATTCCATTGTCTTTTTGTCTTGCATAGTTTTTGACAAAAAAAAAATATCTACTGTAAATTTTCACTTTGTTTCTCTAATGTGTCTTTTACTTTGGAATGCCTTTAAAATTTTATCTTTGCTTTTCGAGAATTAAATTATAATGTTCTTTGGGTGTTTGTTGTTTCCCTTTTCTGAGTGAACTTTGAAATTCTTGAATTTGTGGTTTGACATCTTTTTTAGCCTTTGACCATTATTTCAATTAATTAGACCATTATCTCTTTTGCCCCATTCTCCCTTCTCCTTCTGAGACTCCAAGTACACCTATGTTCAACTGTTTGATATTGTCCCACAACTCATGGATGTTCTGCTTAATAATTCTGAATTTTGTTTTCCTCTTTGTTTCAGTTTGGGGAATTTTTGTTGACTTACCTTCAAATTCACTGATTGTTTTCCTTAGCTGTATTGAGTCTACTGATGAGTATAACAAAGAAATTTTAAATCTACTGATGAGTCTAACTAATATTTCATTTTTGGTATTGTCTTTTTTATTTCTAGTATTTCCATTTGACTTTTTTTACATTGCATTGTTTTTTTGTTTATTATTATTTTTTAAAATATATTTTTATTGATTTCAAAGAGAAGGGAGAGGGAGAAAGAGGTGAAAACATCAATAATAAGAGAGAATCATTGATCAGCTGCTTCCTGTGTACCAAGCCTACAACCTGGGCATGTGCCCTAACCGGGAATTGAACCATGACTTCCTGGTTCATAGGTCGATGCTCAACCACTGAGCCACACTGGCTGGGATCCATTTGACTCTTATGTTTTCCATCTCTATGCTGAAATTCCTTATCTATTATGTATCATGCATGCTATTCACCCTTGGTCTGGGTTCTTGAATATTTGAATTATAGTTATTTTAAAGTCCCCATCTCATAGTTCCAAAATCTGGGTCATCTTTGAATCTGTTTTTTTGTTGATTGCTTTGTCTCCTGACAGTAGGTTCTTCTCTCCTTTTTTGTGTGTTTCATAATTTTTTTTTTGAATGCCAGACATCATGTGTAGGCTAGTAGAGACTGAAGTAAATAGCATTCATACCTGAAAATGGCATGCCTCTTCTTTTTTTTCTTTTTTATCCCCACCCGACGATGTGTTTATTGATTATAGAGACAAAAAAAATCTATGTGAGAGGAAAACATAGATAGATTGACTCTCACATGCTCCCCAACCAGGGCTCAAACCCATAGCCTAGGTGTGTGTCTGTCCAGAATCAAACCCACAACCTTTTTGGTGCACAGGATGATGCTCTGACCAACTGAGCAATCCAACCAGGGTGGCATGCCTCTTCATATATCAGGCTATAAAGAACTGAGCCATATAGCTAGAAGTTGTGTTGAGTTGAGTTTGGTTGTTGCTGTGGTTCATTTTAGTGGACCACAGCCTATATATTCCTTTTGTGATAGGCATGTGTTTAGAGTGGGAGTGTGTGCTGTTCCACCCTTAGCTTTCAGCAGAACCTGTCCACCTGTGCCATAGAGTGGTTCTCTCTTTATGTATCTATTCCTCCCTTGGTAATAGACTGCTATTGCCTAGTATTTCATAAGTGAGGGGAGAGATGGTTTTATCCTTATTCTAATCAAAAGACGGTCTCTGGAAAGTGCTATATGCTTGGCCTTTAGAGATGATCTTTCTCAGGATTCCTGTCCCTCTTCCCTGTGGCAATCTACCTCTGCCTTATGCCTAAACTTGACCTTGATTAGGTGTTCCTATCCCTGCTGCAATTCTAGGAAACTCCATTTGGTATTAGCACAGTCTCTAAGGCATAAGACAATCACCAACCCCTCCCCCGGAGGAGGAAAGTGTTTCTTTTATTTCGCCCTTGTCATATGTGTTCATCTGTGCTATGTAAGCAAGAGCTCTGATGCTTTCCCCAGCCTTTTGTGAAGGGGATAGGGCTTGGTGCCCAACACTTCTCCACTGATCACCTTCTTTGAGTCTGATTGGCCAGAGGGTTTGCTTCCCCTCTTCCAGGAACTTAAGTCTTTTGTTTCCTGGGATACAAGGGCTTGGGAAGATACTTTTCTCTTAGCAGCAGCTGATCCCCTCCACAAGCCTGCATCATCATAAGTCTCCTGCCCTGCCCTCAGTTTTTCTCATGAGCATCTTGTAAGAAACCGTGACTAAAGCTGTGAGCATGAACTCTTCTATAAGCATGTGCCCCCAGCTACTTCAAACTGCTCTCCTAACCCATAATGCTCTTCAGGAGTTCTTTATATTTTAGCTTGTTTTTTTGTATCTGCTTGTGTTGCTACTGGGATGGTACTGCTTCTGCTGTAGGTAAGACTCTTCATGTGTCATAACTCCCCTTGGAAAGGCTCGCTTCTCTGGAATGCAGGTCACCTGGTTGTGACTTTAATTCTCTGATAGGTTCAAGAAAAGTTGCCATTTTGTAGTGTATCTGAATTTTTCTTGTTGTTAGTCTTGGAATGGCATTTTTTTTCATCCTATATGAAAGCCATAAATCTGAATCTGTTATATAAAACAGATTTATACTTACACAAAATAAAATAAGAAAGAATCTGCCACCTTGACATAATCATTAAAAATCCTTTGTAAACATCCTTTCAGACAAAACTTGATGAAGATTTGCACATACAACAAAATATGGGTGACTTCATTCAATACCATTGAATATATAATCACTCATGTGCAGTATTTCACTCCATAGAAGTAGCACAGTTTAGTTAACCAATTTCTATCAATGTATGGTGCCTTCCTGAAATATTGTTTCTCTTCCATTGCTGTTATAAACAATGGCTTCATAATCTTTAATAGGGACATTTCCATCTTGGAAGTGTTCTGATTACAAATTGTTTATATTGAATAATTTCATAGATGCGAAGCTGCTTCTATATACTGATTTCCCACAGTGAACATAAAGTCTAGGATAAGCTGGAGCCAGGTGAAGAGGCCAAGCCCCACAATGACTTGGGTGGGCTTCCAGGCCTTTGAGAAGATGTGCCTGAAGTTTGCATATGGCCTGGATCAACCTGGATTCCATAGGGCTTCATAGCTCAGTCACCTGCCAAAATGTTTCTGAGGCCCTGGGCAGACAGGGAGCAGTAGCACCCTTGAAGCACATCAAATGAGGAAAGCCTTGTCATATTTTTAAAGAAGTTCTCTAGCTTAATGTTCTTTTTAGAAGCAAATTTACTAGTGTTATATGTAGATAGATATTTTGTTTTGACTTCTGGTCTACACAGTGATTAGTGCTCGCTTGCATAAAGCCTTATGTTTTAGTCTCAATGTTTCTAATTTTCAAGTCTCTTCTCTCCAGATTATAAGGACGTGAGGCTAGTCCTCCTCTCTTCATGTGGCTTTGTCACTCCCTCCTCCCACTAACCACCACCCACTGGCACATTACTGGTGTTCAAAAAGAGTTGTTTGCTTAGGAATTGAAAGAAAAAAATATGTTAATTAAAAGTCAAGATTAATGAAGTTTTAGAGACAGAAGATCACCTTCAGAATGCATTAGAAAGATTGTTTTGATAGTAATATAATTGAAAGGAGAAAGAGGCATTAAGGCCAGGAAGAATGGTCAACGTTTCAGAAGAGGCATGTTTGTGGAAATTAGAAGAAATGACAGAATGTAATGACTCTTTCATTGACAAGGAAAAAGAGAAAGAAGACATGATAAGGAATATGGTTGCTCTGTGTTAGTGAATATGCATCATTGTACTTCTGTTATAATAAACCTTGGCTGTTCATTCCTAATTTATATGATTATATGTATGAAATGTTTCCTTTTAAAACAATGTTAAGTGCTTAAAATGGGAAACAAAGTTAAGAATTATAACTTCTGTTATAAAGAAATGTCATTTCTTAATTTTATGAATTTTTAGTTATAAATATATATACATTTAAAAGAAAGTGAGAAATATTTGTAAGAAATTATTTCTAATCACAACTTTTGATTACCTTTATAATTGTTAATTTACATTTTCCTACGTAGGAAGCTATCTACTTTCATATTGATCTTACCATTCATTTTCACCTCTTGCTATTGTTCAGCCATCCAATATTTGTACCTGTCAATGCAGTAGTCACATAAAGACCAGCGTGTGTGTTCTAGAGAAAGTGGAATGTCAGCAGCTGACAAAACAAAATGACAGTTTAATGTGGACAGAGCCAGTATCCAATATAACATGCTCTAGCAAAGCTGAAAGTTCAACTCAAACTAGAGAGCAAACGCTCTTGTCTACTGGGGTGCTTTTTTTTTTCTCTCTGAAAAGAGAAGCTATCTTTGTCATTATCACTGTGAAGAGTATTGTCTGTTGGAGAGATTGAATGATTGTTTGCTTTACAGAAAATATGCTTTAGCACAGTCTTATCTCTATCATAGAAGCCATCATTTTATGAGAGACAGGAAAAGGGAGCCTTAAAAATTTTTACTAGATGTGAATTTAAACACAGAGTTTTTTTTTATAAACTTTCAATTACTGATATGCCTTTGGACATAGTGAAATAAATAAATATAAATGTCTTTCTACATGGAAGCTTATTTTGTTTTACCAACTTGTTTTTCTAACTTTCCATGGATGAATTTTTCAAATTTGAGTTATTTTTTTCTCTGTTACCATACTGGCACATGCCCTCCAAAGCCTGTGGCCCTTTCCCCAGGGATTTCCTAGGTTCATATTAACCAGATGGCAGTGAACTCACTCCCAGCCTGTGCCTTGGGGGAGAGGCATTTGAGGTGGATTATGCCCTTTATTTGAGCAGAAATAGGTGGTATGACCCCCAAAAGTACATGCCTTCAGGGACATGAGTGACCCCCAGGTTTTTGAAGCCAAGGAAGCTAATGATAACAAAGACTTCTCGTTGTTTTTGTCAAATTGGTGGTGTTGTGCCTTAGACTTTCTGTTTGATTAGCTTCCTGTCATATGAGCCTTGGAAAGACAGTCAGTCACTATACTGGTGGTGGTAGGTGGCAGTTCCCTCTAGGAAGTTCGAGATACAGTGTAGACAACTAAGGGGGAAATTATTGGGGTCGTTCTAGGATCACCAAAGAGCTCCCCGGGACTGTAGGAACTGATGGAGTAGGAGTTAGAGTTTACAAAACTAAGTAAGAGTAATGGGTTAGGGCCCAGGTTAGGATTAAGCCAGCCGTGAGAATTCTATCAGCCAGGGATGAATCAGAACTACAGATCAGCTATGCCCAGCCTTCTATCCCTGACCTATGCTTTTCCATTTCTATAAATATTATGAATGCCCTTATTCTAGTCTTTAGCTGGTGACTCCTGATTCTATCTCTAGAACTGATCCCAGTCAAAAATCCCAGGCCCTTGTCCCAGTTGCCTATTGTGGGTTTTTATTTGATTGTGCCTTGGGTATCTCAAACTGTGTCTGAAACTGCATTTACCAAATTCTTCCTTAATAAAAGGTGAAGGAGGAAGAGGAGGGGGAAGGAAGGGAAAGGAAGGAGGAGGAGGAGGAGAGCGAGAGAGAGAGAGCGAGAGAGAGAGAGAGAGAGAGAGAACTAGCACACAAAATTGTCTCTATTTCTATTATTTTTTCTTATCATAGTGAATAGTACCATTCTCCATCTAGTTGCTCATATAAGAAATTATAGGCAGTTCTCTTCTCACTCAAAATTGCCCTAAATTCTATCTCTTTCATAATTCCTCTCAAATATATTTTCTCTGCATCAGCCCTGTTTTCTTTTCTATTGTATCTTCAGTGCTTCAAATGTTTCCTGGCACAAAGTAGTAATTCAGCAAATATTTAGTGAGTTAAAAAAAACAAAGAAAATAAACAAAGCCATTAGCCCTGTAGGAAACAGTTAATTTAGGAAACAGATACAACCTTTAAAAATAAATACATTTTGGAAAACATTCAAGAGAAACTTTTATCCATTAAGCAGGACAGGCTGCTATGAAAAACAAAACAAAAAATCTGAGGAAAAGAATAATTTATTGAAGGTAACAATTTTTTTAAAATAGCAATGGGCAGGGTGAATAATAAAATTGACACAACTGAAGATCTAATTAATTAAAGTGGAAAAAAGTCTCAAAAATAATGTAAAATAGCAGACATAAATTATGAGGAAAGTTAAACAGTGGTTGCTACAAGAAAATAAAACAAAGTATTCAAAAGGAAAAAAAAATATTTGAACCCTGTTTCTTATATTCAGCTAAAAACTAAGTATGAAAAGAAAAAAAGATATGCAGGGTGATTTGCACACAATAAAAGGGAGAAACTAGGTATGACTCAGAAGTCAGGGAAGCTAGAAAAAAATAAAGTTGAAACATTAAACTAACACTTGGAAGAGACTTTTTTCAGTGGCAAAGTTTAGTAACAGGTTTACACTTCCTTCTCTATGGATAGTTTCAATTACTTAGGCCTGTAATAAGTGGTATTTGCATAAACACACTGTTAATATTATTTACTAAATTTCAGTTTTTAAGAGTCAATGTGTAGATAAAGCATGGGGATTTACTTATAGTCAGAGAACAATCTTATAGACATTGACAATATAAAAATAACATTCCTTCTAAAAACTTGGAAATTAGGTGAGAGAATATGTTGGAAAACATAAAAGTCTAAATAAATTTCCATTTTCACAGGGAGGAGTTAATATATCAAGTATACAAGTTTATATATATCAGAATCATTATAAAAGCAACAACAAGCAGGTGGGAGAGAAGGTGAAAGGTAATATGAATGCTCTAAAATCTTAATCTTTATTTGTGGAGAGCCCAAATCAGTAAAGGCTATTATCCTATATAATAAAAGCCTAATATGCTAAGTGTCTGACTGTTTGACTGTTCGACCAGTCACTATGATGCGTACTGACCACCAGGGGGCAGGCACTCCACCCAGTAGGTTAGCTTGCTGCTGGGGACTGGGTGAGATGGGCCTGACACTCTCTGGAGCCCTCCCATGGTCCCTCCCTGGCCCCAATCGTTCATCAGTGGGGTTCCTCAGCCTGGCTTGCTCCCTCTTGCAATCTGGGACCCTTCAGGGGATGTCAGAGAGCTGGCTTTGGCCCAATCACTGCAGGTCAGGCCAAGGGATCCCACTGGTGCATGAATTCGTGCACCAGGCCTCTAGTTTATTTATAATGATAACGATGAGAAAAACTAAAAAACAAGAAAACAACAATACCTTAGCTTCTGGGAAGTAAGAGTTATATGTTCACGTATACTATTCTATTTGCAGTTTTTAAAAAATATGTGCATACATTATCATTTAAAAATCTAAGGTAATATGAATGAAGAAGTCAATAGCGTAGTGTATGTGAAGTGTCTGACACAGAGTAGGCACCCAATTATAGTTTTTTATGGCTGCTATTAAAAATTTTATTTTTATATGTGGTAGCTGATTCAGCTGTGTTCTCTCTGTCCCTTCAGATACAAATAAAATTCGGGTCAAACCAATTCTGTGCTTTGTGGTAGCCTAGAGTGTGTCCTCTGGTGTCTGCAGATGCCATGGTATTGTGGTGGTTGTCACTGTGAATGGGCTCCTCCCACCGAACTAAAGCACATTCTGAGTCATTGTGCCCCGCTTGCCATCCCAGTTCACACTTTGTTTAATTAGATGCTGAATTCAATCCAGTCCTGTGATTTCTACTAAAAGCATCCACTCACATGACAACTTTGCATTTGTAAGTTTGAAGAGGTTGAAGAAGGTTAACTGACAGGAA
Source organism: Myotis davidii (assembly GCF_000327345.1). Taxonomy (NCBI): domain Eukaryota; kingdom Metazoa; phylum Chordata; class Mammalia; order Chiroptera; family Vespertilionidae; genus Myotis; species Myotis davidii. The sequence goes on along the minus strand of NW_006298058.1, from coordinate 196,626 downwards.
CAGTTCATATCACGAAGATGCTATTTCAAATTAAATGTTGCACATCACCCCTGGCAAATGGTCAGCTGCAGCTTCACCACATATTCACATCTCTAGCTCTATGGTCTTGCCTAGCCATTTTCTCTTTCTCTAGCTCTCTTCTCAGCTTCCACCTCTGATTGCTTGGGGGAGCTTTGGAGGTCCCTTTTGTTTTATTTTGCAAGACTCCTACTCCCATACCTGACTCCAGATTCCACTTGGCAGAGCCTACCCTATGGAGATGGGCAACAGATCAAGGGACTTTTGGGTCACAGAATCCACTAAAGAAGTTAGTGGTGGCAATAAGGGACACTTTTTCTGTCTATTGTTTTGGAATACAGCAATAACTAACCAAGCAGACTGTTATATGCAGTATATTTTCTCACTGCCATCTACTCTTCTCATCATCAGAGTAACAAAAATTCACCCTGAGTATCATCTAAAATAAAAAGATTGTTTTAAAGCTGTGTCTTCACAGGTAATAACTGCCCATTTCATTTTTAAAAGATATAATGGTAAAATTTGATCACTGTATAATGACAGAGTAATGTATTTTTAAAAAAAACTATAGTGGGAAAGTTGGTCTTAATGGACCATAATTACCCAATTGCAAATCTATCCTATCTAATAATAGAGAAACATGGTAATTAACCATAACTTCACTACCCTTCCCATTGGCTAATCAGGGTGATGTGCAAATTAACTGCCAACTAAGATGGCAGTTAACCGCCAACAAAGATGGTGGTTAATTTGCAAATGTAGGCACAATGCAGGGAGGTGAAAGGGAAAGGACGGAAGAAGCCCACTGCCACTGATAGTGATCTGAAACCCAGCGGGGAGCCCTGCCCCCCAGCCATGATTGGAGAACCGGGCGCCTTTGACACTGGGGCCAATGATAGTGGGAAGCAGGGGTGGAGCCGGCAATGGGAGCTGGGCAGGGGTGGAGCCGTCAGTCCGGGGAGCTAGGGGTCCCTTGCCCAGGCCTAAAGCCTTGGCCAAAGACATTAGGCCTGGGCAGGGGTGGAACCTGCAATCGCAGGGAGCTGGGGGTCCCCTGCACAGGCCTAATGCCTTGGTCAGAGGCATTAGGTCTAGGTAGGGGCAGAGCGGGAGATCATGGGGGCTGGGGGTCCACTGCCCAGGCCTAACGCCTTGGCTAGAGGCATTAGGCCTGGGCAGGGGCAGAACCAGACATCACGGTGAGCAGGGCAGAGTCAGAAATCGTGATCAGCTGGGGGTCCCCTGCCCAGGCCTAACGCCTCAGTCAGAGGCGTTAGGTCTAGGCAGGGGCAGAGCGGGAGATCACGGGTAGCTGGGGGTCTCCTGCCCAGGACTAAGGCCTCCACCAGAGGCCTTAGGTCTGGGCAGGGCTGGTGCCAGAGATCGTGGGTAGCAGGGGCGGAGCCGGGGATGGTGGGAGCTGAGGGTCCCCTGTGCAGGCCTGACGCCTCTGCCGGAGGCTTCAGGCCTGGGTAAGGGGCCCATCCGGTGATCGGAGGGTGATTAGGGTCGACTCCTCTGGCCAAGGAGTCAGGCCTGGGTGGGGGGTGGAGCCGGCAATCGGAGGGGTCTGGGGGTCCCCTGCCCAGGCCTGACACCCCCTTCCCCCAGAGTGCACAAATTTTTGTGCACCAGGCCTCTAGTATATATATAAAAGCCTAAGAGACCAAACAACCAATCGACCAGTTGCTATGATGCACACTGACTACAAGGGGGCAGGCACTCAATGCAAGAGCTGCCCCCTGGTGGTCAGTGTGCTCCCACAGCGGGAGTGCTGCTCAGCTGATGGACCCATCCCAGTGGACTACCAGCCCAACAGCAGCCACTCACTCTCTCAGTAGGCCTGCAGGTCCAATCTCCAGAGAACGGGCCAGGCACTGATGGACTGGCACTGCTGGCATGATCTTGACAGTGCAGCAGGTCTCCTGGAAGTTGGCCTTGGGCACCACTGCTACTTCTCCTCCCTAGATGCTCCACAAGAAAGAAACGATATAAAATCAGCCGGCAGGTGGATGCTGACAAACTGCACTAACATCAGCAGCATGGATCTGAATCCCAGGCTGGTGAGGGGATCCCACCACTCACCCAGATTGCCAATCGTGTCCCATCCCCTCCCCTCCTCCCCCTCCCCCCGCTCCTCAGGATGGGCGCCAGATGCAGGGTTTATGGCTGGCGAGTAATGCTGCTGCTGCTGCTGCTGTGGTGCGAGCCTCTCCCAATTGGGACTGACTGAGCAGGAGCCCGTGGCAGGCGCAGTGGGGCTGGGATGAGTAGGAGTGGCAGGCAGGAAGGCAGGAGCAGCAGGCAGCATTGGACTGCTGGTTTCAGCCTGATCCCCACAGGCCACCCCAAGGGAACCCACCTTCACAAATTCGTGCACCAGGCCTCTAGTGCAATATATAAACACTGAACTTTATAAATTGGATAAGGCAGAGACAATCCCTGTGGGACTCTGGTTGACATATTTAAGTCTCAGGTTCCTTTCTCTAAGCTGCAGAGAAGCCACATCTTTGCATTTATTTGAAATGTTATACAGGGTAGGGCAAAGGTAGGTTTAGAGTTTGTATGGAAAGTAATACAAACATTAATAAATAATAACAAGAATAAACTCTGTTTCATGTATTCACAACTGTAAATCTACTTTGTCCCACACTATATTTACCTTGGTTTATTTCCTTTCCAGGTTGCATCTGATAAATCTGTTGAGACACATGAAGATGAAGAGGTGAAAATTCAACCTGAGTATCATCTAAAATACTCAGTGGACCAGGTATAATATGACTATTATGACCATTATTATTACACTAATTATTATTCATATTGATGCTGGCTATTCTTAGTAGCAATGACTTTGATGGAGAATTAGTTTTGTTTCTTGTTTTTCCTCTTAAAAAAAAATCTTCGTTGTTGAGAATATTACAGATATCCCCCTTTTTCCCTTCATTGCCCCCCTCCATCCAGTTCCCACCCCACTCCAGACCTTCACCATCCTACTGCTTGTGTCCATGGGTAAGATCTTTGGTTAATCTCCTCCTCACCCCCCTACCCACTTCCCTCTGAGATTCATCAGTCTGTTCCATGCCTCTGACTCTATTTTACTCACCAGTTTGTTTATTAGATTACTTGTTCACTTATTTTGATTTTTAGGTTCAATTGTTGATAGATATGTATTTGTTGTCATTTTAATCATATTTTTATCTCTTCTTCTTTCTCTCCTCCTCCTCCTCCTTCTCTTCTTCCTCTTTTTAAAGAATTCCCTTCAACATTTCATATAATACTGGGTTTGTGGTGATGACCTCCTTTAGCTTTTTCCTGTTCGTGAAGCTCTTTATCTACCCTCAATTCTAAATGAGATCTTTGCTGGGTAGAGTGATCTTGGTTGTAAGACTTTGCTATTCACTACTTTGAATATTTCTTGCCACTCCCTTCTGGCCTTCCAAGTTTCTGTTTGAGAAATCAGCTGACAGTCATATGGGTACTCCCTTGTAGGTAACTAACTGCTTTTCTCTTGCTTCTTTTAAGATTCTCTCTTTGTCTTTAATCCTTGGCATTTTAATTATGATGTGTCCTGGTGTGGGCCTCTTTGGGTTCCTTTTGTTTGGGGTTCTCTGAGCTTCCTGGGCCTGTAAGTCTATTTCTTTCACCAGGGAGGGGAAGTTTTCTGTCATTATTTCTTCAAATAGATTTTCTTGCTCTCTCTCTCTCTCTTCCCCTTTGGCACCCCCCATAATGCAAATGTTGGTATGCCTGAAGTTGTCCCAGAGGTTCCTTATACTATCTTCATATTTTTGGATCCTTTTTTCTTTTTGCTCTTTTGCTTGGGTGATTTTTGCTTACTCATATTCCAAATCATTGATTTGATTCTCTGAATCCTCTACTTTAACTGTTGATTCCCTGTAAATTATTTTTTTTAAATAATTCTTTCTTGTAGAAAGTCCCACTATTTCCCCATTGACCCCTACCAGCTTGCTCCCATCCCCCGCCCAGGTCCTTACTACCTCATTGTCTATGCCCATGGGCCATGCACATATGGATACAAGGACCTTGGTTGGTTACCTTCCAGTCCCCCCTCCTCCCACTTCTCTCCAAGATTCCACACAACGCTCCATGCTTCCATATCTCTGTATCCATTCCATTCATCAGTTTATTTTGTGACTTTCCACATATGAGTGAGATCATGTGATATTTATCTTTCTCTGACTGACTTATTTCACTTAGCATGATACTCTCCAAGTCCCTCCATGCTTTCTCAAGCGGTAAGATACTCTGTTTTCTCAACACCGTTTATTGAAGAGACTGTCTTGAATCCAGTGTATGCTCTTGCCTCCTTTGTCAAATGTTAATTGAGAGTAATGACTTGGGTTGATTTCTGGGTTCTCTGTTCTGTTCCATTGGTCTATATGCCTGTTCTTGTGCCAGTACCAGGCAGTTTTGATTGCAGTGGCTTTATAGTATAACTTGAAATCTGGTATTGTGATCCCTCCAACTTTGTTCTTCTTTCTCAAGATTGCTGCAGCTATTTTGGGTCTTTTTGATTACATATAGATTTTTTTGCATTATTTGTTCTAGATCTGTAAAATATGCTGTTGATATTTTAATAGGGATCTCATTTAATCTATAGATTGCCTTGAGTAGTATGGGCATTTTAATAATGTTGATTCTACCAGTCCATGAACACAGTATATTCATCCACTTATTTATATCTTCTTCTATCTCTTTTTTTAATGTCTGTAGTTTTTGAATATAGGTCTTTTGCCTCCTTGGTTAAGTTTATTCCTAAGTATTTAATTTTTTTGTTGCAATGGTAAATAAGATTGCTTGTTTAGTTTCTCATTCTGAGAATTTATTACTGGAGTATAAAAAAGCCATTGATTTTTGGGTGTTGATTTTGTATCCTGCTACATTGCCAACTTCATTTATTAAATCTAATAGTTTTTTGGTGGAGTCTTTAGGGTTTTCTATGTACAATATCATAATGAGAGTTTTACTTCCTTCTTTCCAATTTGGATGCCTTTTATTTCTTCTTCTTGTCTGAAGGACTAGGACTTCCAGTCCTACATATGTTGAATAAGAGTGGTGAAAGTGGTCATCCCTGTCTTGTTCCTGTTCTTAGGGGAAATGGTTTTAGTTTTTGTCCATTGAGTATGATGTTTGCTGTAGGTTTTTCATATATTGTCATTATCATGTGAGATATGCTCTCTCTATTCCCAATTTGCTAAGAGTTTTTAATAAAAATGGGTGTTGGATTTTGTCAAATGCTTTTTCTGCATTTATTGATATAGGTGTTTACCTATGCTGCCATCTTCGAGAATTAGTTTTATGAAGAGTCAGAGGACATGATTGCCTCCATAATATGATTCTGGGGTATAACCCTGACATACTCAAAGAAATCCTTCAGATTTATGGAGAAACAGGGTGTATTGTTCATGTAATTAACTTTGTGATGTATTTTCTATTGAAAGGTTGAAGAGAAACATACTTTGGAGAAGGAAATAGAAACGTTAAAGAAAAGTTTAGAGAATGAAAAAATGTTGACGGAAAGGTACTGGAAATAATGATTAATAACTACTCATTTGTAACTAATACAAAATTTAACTATCTATAAATTTATTACAGGTTTAGGAAGGAATCAGACCGGATAAACAAAATATGGGAAAAGAAATTTCTTATTCTCAAGAACAGGTATAGTGTGGTAATATATAAAAATTCTAGTTATAGAAATGTGACCTATCATCTTTTAAGGAAATGAGGCGAAATTTTTCTGTATATATTAATTAATATTAACAAGAAGTTCAAAATAATTGTACTAAAATAGAATGGTAGTCAAAGTCACCTCAAAGAAAAAATAATTTAAAACTTTCATTTCCAATGTCAATGTTTCAACTTCTAATGGATCAGCAGTACCTATTGATTCCTGGTTTAATCAGACCTGCATAATCATTTCTTTTCATAGGGCGTTAAAATGTTTTCCTGCTCATTTGCACATATTCATATATAACTGGTCTATAGCTTCCTTGTAAAATTGCTTTAAATACTAGATCCCCTTTCCATTTTTAGACAGGCAACACCAACTCCTTAATTCTCAGATCTAATTTTTATTCAGATAATTATTTTAATTTCTCTTCCCCATGTCATCTTTGTCTTCTTAAATATGGAGAACGTAAAAAGAAATGAAGAAAGTGACACTAAAATTCTGAAAAAGCTGAAAGCAATGCCAATTAAAAAGAAATGCTTATTTTTCTCTTGTCCTAACATCTTAGTATTAAAATTCTATGTTCTGTTCTCTCGGTTTATGCCATAATTTCCACTAGAATTTCTTTGCATGTTGGAAATTTCTTTGCAAGATTTTCTCACAGTGAAGCATCTACAGGATAGATTCAATGTTGGTCTGATGTCGTAGGTCACACTTGAGGCTCATACCTAACTTCATGGGATGATAATGCCATACATTTGCACTGCACTTCATAAACATACAGAGTGTGTGTGTGTGTGTGTGTGTGTGTGTGTGTGTGTGTGTAAAATTCTGAACATTAGCACTGAAAAATCCCAGGTGTCATGGTTGAGAATCTACATAACAGAAATACCACCAGATGATGAGTAAAGGATCTCTTCCTTGTGGTAAAACGTTCTGCTTTCCACTCCAGCTTGTGTTTCACATCTGTGATGATAACTATTTTGTGCTCTGAAAAAATGTGCATATTAGTACTTCCCCTGTCCCTTCACAGAGTTATTATAAGGAGAGCATATTAATACAGGTGAAACTAGAGGATGAGAACAAAGGAAAGTTTAAACACCCACCTAATTTCATTTCCCCACACAGGGAATTGGAGCTATCTCTGAAACTGAATAGAATGCCTTTCCCTTACTTATTTCTGCGGGGTTTACTTTCATCCTTAAGATTTATCATGTATCTGTCCCTATGGAATTCATTCTCTACTCAATGACCATTTACAGGAATATCTCAGTTTTACTTCAAATTGATTTGCTGTTAACCAAGATGTTGACAATCATATTTATCAACTTGGTCTCTGAAGACTTTATGTTGTTATCTAAGTATTTAGAACAACAGGAAGTATCATTACACACTTTCTATATGTTTTCTCATTTAATTAACTAACTAGAATATAATGTTGGGACATAATGCATTTGTTCATAATGGTTTGGTTGCATCACCAAGGGCTAACTCAAGGTAATACATGCAACAACATAGAAAGTGCTGTGTCATGGTGTGGTATGGAGATTAAGTGTATAGAAATGCCATAGATTTCTTGGCGTTAATTTTGTATCCTGCTACATCGCCAAATTCATTTATTAAGTCTAATAGTTC
>NW_006298058.1:169500-186480 GCF_000327345.1 Myotis davidii | reverse complement strand
TTTCTCTGACATTTCTAGATGTTGAGTCATTCCGGGGCTGCTCCTTGGGTGGCAGTGGCTCCTCGGGCTGCAGTTGCTCCTCGGGCGGTTGGGGTAGCAGCTGCTCCTCAGCTGACAGCAGCTCCTCTGGTGGGTGCTGTTCACAGCTGTGGTGTCTCCTCTGGCTGGTGGGCGGAGGCTTCACACACAGTTGCTGTTCCTCAGATAGAGGGTGTGCTGGTCACGAGGCTACTGTTGCTTGGATGGGGGAGGGCTACACATGCATTTGCTACTCCTTGAACTGGGGCAGACTGCTCACATTGCTGCTGTTCCTTGAATCGGGGCTGGCTGCCAGCTGCTGCCTCTGATGTGGTGGGCTGCCTGTGGAGCTACTGCTCCTTGGACTTGGACAGGTTGATTGCATGTCTGCTGCTTCTCAAATAGGGACCGGCCTCTTCAGAACTGCTGCTCTTGGGATGGGGGCAGGCTGCTCACACAGCTGCTGTTCCTCGGATTGGGCAGGCTGTTCGTGCAACTGCTGCTGCTTGGATGAGGGCAAGATGCTTGTGCAGCTGCTGCTCCTCAGACTAGTTCAGGGTGCGGGCTGTGTGCAGCTGCTGCTCCTCGGATGGGGGCAGGCTGTGCGGGACTGCCGCTCCTCAGACGTAGGTAGACTGCTCATGCAGCTTCTGCTCCTCGGACAGGTCAGACTGCTCACGTGGTTGCTGCTCCTTGGATGGGGAAGAGGGCCACTCACACAGCTGCTGCTCCTTGGACAGGGGCAGGCCACATGAGGCTGCTGCTCTTAGGCCCAAGGCAGGCTGCTCACGGGGCTGATGCTCCCTGGACAAGAGCGTACCGCTCATGTGTCTCTCTTATTTTTATATTTAAATATGTCTCTTGTAAGCTGCATAATTAGATTTTAAATATATTTTGCCAATCTTTTATTTTATTGACATACTTCATTTATTTACATTTAGTAAAATTATTGATAGAGTTAGGTTTGCATCTAACATTGTTTTCTCTCTCTCTTTTCTTTTTCTTAATCTTCACCTGATGATATTTTTTCCATTGTTTTTTAGAGAGTGGAAGACAGGGAAGAAAGAAAGAGGGAAGGAGGAGAGAAAGAGAGAGAGAGAGAGAGAAATTTGAGAGAGGCACATCGATTGGTTGCCTCCCACACATGCCCCAACCGGGGCCCAGGAATGAACCTGCAACCCTTTGGTGTACAGGTTGACATACTAACAACTGAGCAACATCAGTCAGAGCAATATATTGTTTTTTATTTAGCTAACCTCATTATTTTTCTCTTTTTTGAACAAATCAATTTATTTTTATTCCATGTTTTCTTCTGTTGTTATTTACTCTTTTCTCTTTTTCAAACTTTAAACTATATTCTTCACATATAAGTCTTCTATGAATTTTCATTTGATATAACTTCCCCAATAATTTCAGAACATTAGGACATTTTAACTCAATTTAACCTCTCACATTTTTATTGTAATTTAATATAAATTTTTATTTTATTGGACATTATGATTGTTTGGCATAGTCAATATTCACTTATGTTGACCCATATTTTTACTGTTTGTTAAGCATCCATTTCTTCCTACTTTTAATGTGTTTCCATCTAGTATCATTTTCCTCCTGTCCGAACAACTCTCTCTAGTTTTTCTGTTAATATAGGATTGCTGGCCAATAGTTCTGTCAGCTTTTCTTTATAGGAAGATGTCTTTATTTTACCTTCATTGTTGAAGAATATTTTCTCTCAGTATAGACTTCTGTATTGGCAGTTATATGCTTTGGCATGTTAATGGTACCAGTGCATGCAATGTTGGCTTCCATTGTTGATGGTGAGACATCAGCACTCCGTCTTGTTGCTCCTTTGAAGGTAATGTGTTTTTCCATGTCTGGGTGCTTTAAGATTTTCTGGAATATTTTTTGGAATATTCTTGGATATTATCTTCCCATATATTACTTCTGTCTCATTCTCACTTTTTATTGGATTCTAATTATATGTATCTTGTTCCTTTTCACTGTTACCCATATGTCTCTTATGCACTTGCCTTTTTTTCCTCACTGTGCTTCATTTTTGTATATTTTCTAATTGATCTGCTTTGAGATTAATAATCATGTGTTTTGCTATATCCATTCTGCTATTTAGTCCATCTGTGGAGTTCTTAATATTATATACGGTGTTTTCAGTTCTAAGGTGATTTATCTCTTTTTTATTTTGTTTTCTTTTATTAATCCTCACCTGAGGATATTTCTCCATTGATTTTTAGAGAGAGTGGAAAGGAGAGGAAAAGACAGAGAGAAAGAAAGACATTATTGTGAAAGAGACACATTGACTGGTTGCCTCAAGCATGCACCCTGACCAGGGATGGAGATACAGCCTGCAACCAAGGTACATGACCTTGACTGGAATAGAACCCAGGACCCTTCAGTCACAGGCCAACACTCTATTCACTGAGCAAAACCGGCTAGGGCTGGTTACTCTTTATAAAAAAAAAAATCAATTCAATTTTTTTTTACTGAAATTCCCCATCTTTTTGTCTATTTTATTGATCTCTTCCTCTATTTTCTTTTTAAAATTAATCTTTATTGTTGAGATTATTACAGATGTCCCTCTTCCTCCCCACCCCCCTATAGCTCCCCTCCACCCAGTTCTCACCACATTCCAGGCCCTCGCCACCCTATTGTCTATGTCCACAGGTAATGCATACATGCATATAAGATCCTTGTCTAATCTCTTCCCGTACCACCCTCCACACCTCCTTTCCTCTGAGAATTGTCAGTCTGTTCCATTTCCATGTCCCTGATTCTATTCCATTCACCAATTTATTCTGTTCATCAGATTTTTCATTCATTTGATTTTTAGATTCAATTATTGATAAATATGTATTTGTTGTCACTTATAACTGTGGTTTTGAACTATATATCCAATACTTTGCTTTCTTCCATTTCTTTCATTTGTGACATGTTTCTTTGTCTCCATATTTTGGCTGCTTCCCTGTGTTTGTTTCTATGTATTGGGTAGAGCTGCTAAGTCTCCTTGAGTTGATAGAGTAGCCTTGTGTATTAGGTGTCCTATAGGGCCAAGTGGCTCAGCCTCCCCAATCACCTGAGGCAGACACTCTTTGATGCACCCCTTTGTGGGCTGTGTGCACAGTTTTGTTGTTGAGCCTTGATTGCTGTTGGTGTCACTGGGAAAAATTGACCTCCAGCCAATTGGTTGTGGGGACCAGCTGCGATTACAGTGGGAGAGCTTCTGTGCAGAAGACACCCTTATGGAGCAGGACTTCCTTCAGTGGGGCTTTGGTTCTCACTGAGTCTGCCCCTTGAGTGTGTCGCTTACAGATGTGAAGAGTTGTAATCTGGTATGGTTTCACACTGACCACTGAGTATACTGGCTCTTGGGTCTCCAAGGAGATGCAAAGTCAGCCACTGCCTGGGGCCAGCCAGCAGGAGCTACAGAGAGATCTGCATAATCATCCTCTTTGTATTGGGTTTGCAAGGGTCCAAATGAGGCCAAGCTGTGAACCAAGGTAGGGTGGTGCTGGTGCTGGTGTTTGGGCCTTTTATTGATTGGTTTGGTGCTCACTGACCCTGCTGCAGCTTGTTTGAGAGCTTTTTATCCTGAGAAGGGATAGGCCATTCATATGCAAAAGCCATTGCACACAGCTTGGGTGGGGTTGTAAATTGGGTGGAGTGGGGTTTCAGGGAATCACCAGGGCAGAGCAAACAGAAATGGCTGCCAGTCAGCCCTGTACCGGGCAGGTCCCAGCATGGGAACAATGACTGCTGTGAGCACCTTCATCTGGAAGAAAGCCACCCCTGCGTTCCTGCCCTGATGCCAAAAAGTCCAGTTTCTCCCTGTATGTGTCTGGGTCCCCCAGAGCCTTGCCAAGCACTGAAGCTCAGAGGATGCAGGAGCTTGTAAATTCAGTTCATGGTGTTGGCCTTTTAAGAGGAGCAGCTTGGTCTCCAGCAGCCTGTGTGACACTCAGCCCCAATCCGCACTGGTTTTTAAAGTCTGCAGTTCTTACTGGCATAGGGATTTCTTTCCCCAGCCCTGAGCTGGAGGTCTGGTGTGGGGCTGGGACCCCTTGCTCTTCCAGGGGGTGAGGGTGGGCTCCACAGAGGTAATCTCCCTCTGGATTAGAAAAGCGACACCCCTGGGTGCTTGACCAACCCTTTCTGGGCCTCCCCACCTCCTACCAGTCTCAGTGTGCTTTCTTCTTTACCTCTCTAGTTGTAGTAGTTCCACTCAGCCAGCTTTCCGGTGGCTCTGCATGGTAGTTGCTCTGTATTTTAGTTGTAATTTTGATGTGGTTGTGGGAGGCAGTGAGTACACGCATTTACCTATGCCGCCATCTTGATTCTTTCCTCTATTTTCTTTTATATGTTTATTATGATGATATTAAAGTTCTTGTTTGCTACTCTACTTTCTTCTTTATTCATAGGATTCCATTTTTAGCATACACACTAACTTACTGTATAATAACTTTATTGATACATAGTTTACATTCCATAAAATCACCTTTTTAAAATGTGGATTTGGTGTATTCAGAGTTGGGCAACCATTACCACTTTCTAAATCAGAACATTTTCATCAACCCGAAAAGGAACCCCATACCCATTAGCAGTTGCCTCCCATTCTCCTTCCTGTCAACAACTAACAACCACTAATTTGTTTTCTATTGCTAAAGATTTGCCTATTTTGGACATTTCATATAAGTGGAATCATAAAATATCTGGCCTTTAGTGACTAGCTTCTTTCACTTGGCATATTTTCAAAGTTCATCTATGTTGTAGAATACATCAGTACTCTGCTTCTTTTGACTGCCAAATAATATTTTATTGTATGATTATACCATATTTTTATGCATTCTTTATTAAACATTTGAATTATTTCCACTTTTTGGCTACTATAAATAATGCTATTAACATTTGTGTACAAGTTTTAGTGTGAGCATATGTTTTAAATTCTCTTGTGTATACACATAGGAAGGAATTACTGGGTCACATGATAATTCTTTTTACCATTTTGAGGAACTACCAAAATGTTTTCCAAAGTGGCTACACCATTTTACAATTCCACAATAAATGAAGGTTCCAATTTCTCTGTCCTTTTCAACATTTGTTGTCTGTCTTTTTGGCTTTAGTCAGCCTTGTAGCTCTGTAGTGGTACCCCATTGTGGTTTTGATCCATGAGTCACATACCAAAATCTCTTCTAAGAGTGCCTTGTGTGACTGAATACTGTAATTTTTTCTTCCTACTAGCTTGCCAAAGGCTGTCCAGCATACACTTGGCTTCCTCTACAGAGCATGATTTCTTTTTTTTTTTTTTTTTTAAATATATTTTATTGATGTATCACAGAGAAGAAGGGAGAGAGATAGAGAGTTAGAAACATCGACGAGGGAGAAACGTCGATCAGCTGCCTCCCGCACATCTCCCACTGGGGATGTGCCCGCAACCCAGGTACATGCCCTTGACCGGAATCGAACTTGGGACCTTTCAGTCCGCAGGCCGACGCTCCATCCACTGAGCCAAACCGGTTTCGGCCAGAGCATGATTTCTTGATAGTGAATCTCCTAATTTTAGCATTATTTGCAACATAGATAGACTGAGAATTTCTTAAAGTTTTAATATATAAGTTTGCTTCAATACATTATAATCATTATTTTTATGCTTAATTTCTCCAATATTAAATTAATTGTAGCCCTTTAAAATTAACAACTTTGCGGTGTGTGTTTTAGATAATTTTTTATGATTCCCTTAACAATAAAATGCTCCAGACTCATCTTATATATTTATTGCTTTAGTTCTAGAAAGAGCCATTTCTAAAAGATGCCCTGATTCATTTTAGGAAGAAATGTTTTAAAAACATAGCCTGGACCCTCAGGTGGCTCATTGAAATGGTGTTGCCATTGCTTCAGTGTCTCTCAAAGCTGGAAAATACGTAATTTTAAAAATAAAAGAAGAAATCTGTTCATACTCATATTTTGAAATTTTTACTCCTATTTCTTTGCTCTCACACTGAAAATTTTAGTTCCTAACTACATGAACATCATACTGATTTGCTTTATCCTATGGTATCTATATATACTAATTTCACTGTTGCTTTTTTTTTTCAGTTTTCATGTCCTTAAGAATGAGATGTTTACTAGGCACACATTGTACCGTCAGTTTGCAGTGGTTGCTGATACATCCTTTAATTATGTTGTAAGTACATATGATGTTTAGATGTTATGTTTTGTTTATATCTGTATGTATCTTTCTGTTCTTATTTAACATTTATTGAACCCCTGCCTTTACAGGCTTGGAGATATTACCTGACAGTCATTCTTCTGGATACTAAGGGCGTAAGACGAGGGCCTAAACCCAAATAGCCCTATCTGGTGTGAGATACAGATGTGTAAATAAATTGTCACAATGTGATATAGTTAAGCTACAAGAGAGTAGGGTGAAGATTTCAGAAGAGTGATGACTCATTCTAGTGAAGAAGTAACTCAGTCTGACCATTTGTGGGCATGGAAGACTGTTGGGAAATATCAAAGCTCAAAATCCAAGTAGTCAGTCATTTCCAAAGGGAAAAAGGAGATTAAGGAATTTGTCCCTAGTACCATAGAATTGATTTTTACACTAAAAGTCACTTGTAAATAAAACCCAATCCTAGCATTGACTAATTTTTAACCTGTTACCTTAATGATTTCGTTTGAAGATTGTAATTATAAAGGTAAATGATGCCAAGTATAGAAATATTTTTAATAAATTTCAAATAATAACCAAATTAACATGCTATAAATACTGTGATATAAACTTTTCTGGGGACAACTAAAGTTTCTGGGAAAGGACAAAAAACATATAAAATATGATCTCTTGCTTCTAGACACTTACAGTCTGAAATCACTATCTTTTAAAATTTTTCAACTTTTTTTCATTTTAAGACTATTTTCTAAACTTATGAGGCTGCAAGAGATCAAAGAACTTAGAGCCATTGGCAAGGTAACATTGAATAATTTGAGTTTTTTAATTTTTAAATTACAGTTGACACAATATATTAGTTCAAGGTGTACAATCCCATGATTAGACATTCATATAACTTACAAAGTAATCAACACAATAAACCTTGTACCCATCTGACACCATATGTAGTTATTAAAATATTTTTGACTATATTCCCTATACTGTACTTTATATCCCAATGATTATTCTGTAACTTTCAGTTTGTACTTCTTAATCCCTTCACCTTTTTCACCCATTCCCACAAACCCTCTCTCATCAGGCAACCATTTGTCAAAATGTTCTCTGTATCTATGAGACTGTTTTTGTTCTGCTTGTTTATTCATTTTATTTTTTAGATTCCATATATAATTGAAATCATCTGACTTTATCTTTCTCTGACTTATTTCACTAAGCATAATACCTTTAGGTCCATCTATATTGTTTCAGATAGCAAGATGTCATTCTTTCTTATGCTGAGTAATGTTCAATTGTATATATGCACTGGAAACTTCTTCTTTATCCCTTCATTTATTGATAGAAACTTAGGTTGCTTCCATATCTTAGCTATCTATCTATACTAATAAAAGAGTAATATGCTAATTAGACCAGGAGACCTTCCGGACATCCTTCCGTACAAAGTGATGGTGGCGGGGCTGAGTTAGAGGCGGTTAGGGGTGATCAGGCCAGTGCGGGGGGGCACTTAGGGGGAAGCAGGCTGGTGGGAGGGCGCAGATTCCCAGATTGGAAAGGGTGCAGGCTGGGCTAAGGAACATTCCCTCCCCCATGCATGAATTTTGTGCACAGGGCCACTAGTATATATAAAAGCCTAAGTGACTGAATGACCAGATGACCACTCACTATGACTCGCACTGACCACCAGGGGGCAGACGCTCAATGCAGGAGCTGCCCCCTGGTGGTCAGTGTGCTCCCACAGTCCCAGATTGGAAAGGGTGCAGGCTGGGCTAAGGAACATTCCCTCCCCCATGCATGAATTTTGTGCACAGGGCCACTAGTATATATAAAAGCCTAAGTGACTGAATGACCAGATGACCACTCACTATGACTCGCACTGACCACCAGGGGGCAGACGCTCAATGCAGGAGCTGCCCCCTGGTGGTCAGTGTGCTCCCACAGTAGAAGTGCCACTCAGCTGACCAACCCATCCTGGAAGCCCACCAGCCCAGTGGCAACCACTCACTCCATCAGTAGCCCCACAGGTTCAGTCTCTGGAGAACGGCCCAGGAACTGATGGACCAGCGCCACCGGCATGATCCCAACACTGGCTTCAGATACTTCGGCAGCTTGCCCTCCCTAGAGGCTTCACAAAGAAGATATGTTGTAAAAGCGGCTGCCAGGTGGCTCCTGAGAATCGACCGAAATGGCAGCAGACCAAGTCTGGATCCTGGGCCAGCAAGGGCATCCCACCACCTGGATAGAGGGCCAGTCACGTCCCGGCTCCCCCCACCACCCTCAAGACAGGCGCTAGACACTGGGCTCAGGGATGGTGAGTGCCGCTGCAGTGGTGCGAACCCACGGCAGGCGCAGCAGGGCCAGGAAGAGCAGGAGCAGCAGGCAGGAGTGGCAGGCGACGACGTTGGACTGCAGGATTCAGCTCAGTCCCCACAGGCCACCCCGAGGGACCCCACCAGTGCATGAATTCATGCACTAGGCCTCTAGTTATAAATAATTCTGCAATAAACATATGCGTGTATATATCTTTTCTTTTTAGTGTTTTAGGTTTATTCAGATAAATACCCCAAAAGTGGAGTTGCTGGGTCCTTCTTCACCTTTTCTAAAAAATTTGCTTTTTATTTCAGAAAGGAAGGAAGAGAGGGAGAGAGAGAGAGAGAGAGAGAGAGAGAGAGAGAGAGAGGGAAATGGTGACAGAGAATCATTGATTGACTGCTTCCTGCATGCCCCACATTGGGGATCAAGCCTGCAACTTGGAAATATGCCCTGACCAGGAATCAAACCATGACCTCCTGATTCATAGGTCAATGTGCAACCAGAGCCTTATTGAAATCAAACCATGACCTCCTGATTCATAGGTCAATGTGCAACCACTGAGCCTTATTCATCTTTTGTTATAGCCTTTGTTTTAAAGTCAATTTGTCTGGTGTAAAAATTTCTACCCAACCTTTTTTTTGTTTGCTACCTCAATTTTTTTGTTTATTTGATTCTATATTCAAGAAATATCTTCTTTCATTATTTCACTTTCAGTCTGTGTGGTCTTTTAATCTGAAGTAAGTCTCCTTGTAGACAGCATATGTAAGGGTCTTGTTTTATTTTTTATTCAGTCACTGAATGTCTTTGATTGCAGCATTTAATCATTTACATTTAAAGTAATTGTTGAAAGATATGTATTTATTGCCATTTTATTATTCATATATTTGATTTATTCTTTTTTTTAACACCTTATTATTGAGAGTATTAAAGACACTCCTATTCCCCACCCCCATTGCCTCCCTCCATCCAGTTTGCACCCTGTCTCAGGCCTTCACCACTCTATTGTCTGTCCATAGGTAATGCATATCTATAATAATAAAAGAATAATATGCCAATTGACCAAACAACCTTCCAGATGACCACGCTATGACATCCACGCTATGACAGCCAAGGCTGGTGCGATGTGATTGGTCAGGGACCCGGTCATCGCCCCATGATCGCCCTGCAGAGAGAGGCCCAGGCCACCAGCAGGCAGGGTGATCAACTGGGGGGCTCTATGATCACCCCAAACAAGGAAGCCCAGGTTACCGACCAACGGGCTGTGGCAGGTGGGCGGGGCCTCCCTCTGTGGGGGTGATCCATAGAGGAGCCCCAGCTAGGTGGGCAGGACCTACCTCTTTGGGATGATCTCTCAAGGAGCCCCAGTTATGTGGTCAGGGCCTACCTCATTGGGGCAATCAATCGCGGGGTCCCCAGACTGTGAAAGTGCACACTCCGGGCTGAGGGATGCCCCCGAGTGCATGAATTTCATGCATTGGGCCTCTCGTCCCATATAATAAAAGTCTAATTGACTGCTTACAAATCGACCAGTTGGTGGAATGACTGATTGGTGGGGAATGGGGCCAGCAAGTGGGTGGTGCCAGGCCAGCCAAGGCAGGTGCCAGCAGGCAGAGGGAGGGTACAGGGATTGGGGGGCGGGGCTGGCTGATCACCAGCTGTCTCCAGGCCCCAATCAACCCACTGATCACCTTCCACAGAGGGAGGCCACTGGGGCATCAGCAGGGCGATGGGGGGGCGGGGCCAGAGCTGCCCACTGGTGATTAGTGTGCTCCCTCAGGGGGAGTGCTGCTCAGTTACAAGGCAGACTGATGACTGGCAAGCACAGCAGTTGTGGTGGGAGCCTCTCCCACACCCACAGTAGCGCTAAGGTTGTCTGCTGTCAGACATCCCCCAAGGGCTCCTGGACCATGAGAGGGCACAGGCCAAGCTGAGGGACCCCACCAAGTGCATGAATTTTCATGCACCAAGCCTCTAGTCTATATATATAAAAACCTAAGCAACCGAGCAACCGTTTGACTGGTCACTATGATGTGCACTCATCACCAGGGGGCAGATCCTCAACACAGAAGCTGCCTCCTGGTGGTCAGTGTGCTCCCACAGCCAACCTCCCATGGCAGCCAACATCCCATGGCCCCTCCCTGAGACAGCTGACCCTGATCAGCCCAGATCAGAGCAGGCCAGCTGGCCAACCTCCCACAGTCCCTCCCCTGGACCTGCCGGGTGGGGCCCAGGTCAAGGGACCCCACCTGTGCACAAATTTGTGCACCAGGCCTCTAGTATGCATTTTATTGTTCACATTTTGGTTCTTTTTTTTTTCTTCTTCTTCTTAAAGAAGACTCTTTAACATTTCACAAAATACTGGTTTGGTGGTGAACTCCTTTAGTTTTTTTTGTTTTGTTTTGTGTGGTTTTTTCTTGTCTGTGAAGCTCTTTTTCTGACTTACAATTCTAATTGATGGCTTTCCTGAGTAGAGTAATCTTGGTTTTAGGTCTTTGCTTTCCATCACTTTAAATATTTCTGGTCAGTTCCTTCTGGACTGCAAAGTTTCTGTTGAGAAATCAGCTGACTGTCTTATGGGAGCTTCCTTGCAGGTAACTAACTGCTTTTCTCTTGCTGCCTTTAAGATTCCCTCTTTGTCTTTAACCTTTGGTATTTTATTTATGCTGTGTATTGCTGTGGGCCTCTTTGGGTTCATCTTGTTGGGACTCTCTGCACTTCCTGAACTTGTTTGTGTATTTGTTTTACCAAGTAAGGGGAGTTTTCTGTCATTATTTTTTCAAATAGGTTTTCAATTTCTTGCCCCCTCTCTTTTCCTTGCAGCACCCCTATTATGTGAATATTGGTATGCTTAAAGTTGTACCAGAGGCTCCTTACACTGTCTTCATACTTTTGGATTCTTTTTCCTTTTTGCTCTTCTGATTGGGCATTTTGTTTTGTTTTGTTTTGTTTTGCTTCCTCATAGTCCAAATCACTGATTTGTCAGTGTTTTCTCTTCTACTGTTGATCCTTGTAAATTAGTCTTCATTTCAGTTATTGTATCGATCATTTCTAACTAGTCCTCTTTTATATTGTTGATGTTCTCACTAGGTTCCTTAAAATTCTCATTAAGTTCCTTGAGCATATTTATACCCTCTGTTTTGCACTCAGTATCTGGTATTTTGCTTGTTGCCATTTCCTTTAGTTCTTTTTCTGGAGATTTCTTTTGTTTCTTTTTTGTTTGTTTTTGTTTGTTTGGTTTTCATTTGCGACATGTTTCTTTGTCTGCATATTGCCTGCTTCCCTGTGTTTGCTTCTATTTACTAAATAGAGCTTCTATGTCTCCTGGAATTAGTAGAGTGACTTTATGTAGTAGATGTCTCGTAGGGCCCAGTGGCTCAGCCTCTCCCATTACCTGAGCTGGGAACTCTAGGTATGCCCCTGTGTGGGCTGTGTGCCCTATTCTATGGTAATTGAGCACTTTGATTGATGTTGGCATCACTGGGAGGGACAGGCCAATCAGCTGTGCAGACCACTGCAATTACAGAAGAAGAGCTGCTTTGCAAGAGACACCCCTGTGCAGCAGGACTTGCTTCAATGGGGCTTTAATGCTCACTAAGTATTCCCTTTGAGTTTGTCACTTGTGGATGTGGTAGGGTTGTAATCTGGTATTGTCTGAAGCTGACTGCCAGATGTACTGGCTCTGGGGCCTCCCTGGAGGTGCAAAGTCAGCTATTGCCTATGCTCTGCCTGAAGCCACCCCACACAAGCTACAGAATGACCTGCAGATGGCTGCTACTTTTGTTGGGTTTGGAGGTGCCCAGGAGAGGCAAAGCTGTGAATCATCACAAGCTGCTGCTAGTGCTGGGCCTGGGACTAGTTAACAAGAAGTATGGACACCCTGAGGCCAGCTTCTCTTTTTCTAAGAGATTTTAGGAGAGTCTGAAGCCTAACCCAGAACAGGCCGTTCATATGGAAAAGACACTGCAAACAGCTCAGGCAGGGCTGCAGATTGAGTGGGATGGGATTTCTTGGAGTCACCAGGAAGGGTGAAAAGTGTGGGCCAGGTTGATGGAGTCTCAGATATGGCAACGCTTGTCAACGCTCTGGTGGGGAGATCTCAGCAAAGGAACAATGGCCTCTGTCAGCACTTTTTCTGGGAGAAAGCTGTCCCCCATTTTTGCTCTGATGCCAGAAAATTTAGTCCCTCCCTGTATGTCCTTGGATTCTTTCAAGCTGCTGCCCCAGCTCTGGAGCTCAGAGGGAGTGAGTCCAAGAAAGTCCACGCACCAGCCCTTTAAGAGTAATTGCCTGGGACTTCAGCAACCTTCTGTGCCACAATCCCTTCTGGTTTTTACAGGCTGAAGTTATGAGAACTTGTCTTCCCAGCACTGGAACCCTGGGCTGGGGGTCTGGCAGGGGTGGGACCCTTTGCTCCTCATAGGAGCCTCCATAATCAAGATATTTCTCCTGGTTTAAAAAAAAAAAGTCACACATGGGTGTCAGACCAGTTTATCACACACACCTGGCCCTTCTACTAGTCTCAATGTGGCTTCGTCTTTAATTCTCTAGTTGGCAGATTTCAGGTGGTTCTGAATGATAGTTTTTATTTGGTTTAGTTGTAATTTTTATGTGGTTGTGGGAGGTTGTGAGTACTGCATTTTCTTACACTGCCATTTTTTCCCCTTCTTGTTCTTCTTTTTGTTCTTGTTCTTATTCTTTAAAAGAAAAAGAAAAAACTTTAACATTTCTTGTAATACTGGTTTGATAGTGATAAATTCACATTATCTTTTTCTTGCCTGGGAAGCTTGTTATCTGTCCTTTGAGTCTGAATGATAGTTTTACTGGGTAGATTAATCTTGGTTATAGGTCCTTACTTTTCATCACTTTGAATACTTCTTGCCAATCCCTTTTTACCTGTGAAGTTTCTGATGAGAAATCAGCTGACAGTCTTATGGGAGTGCCCTGGTAGGTAACTAATGACTTTTCTCTTGCTAGTTTTAAGATTCTCTCTTTATCTTTAACCTTTGGCATTTTAATTATGATGTGTCTTGGTGGGGTCTCTTTGGGTTTGACTTGTTTGAGACTATCTGCATTCCTAGACTTGTATGTATCTCTTTTACCAGGTTAGGAGAGTTTTTTGATATTATTTTGAAATAGGTTTAAAATTTCTTGCTCTCTCTCTCTCTTCTCCTTTCAATATCCCTATGATGCGAATGTTGGTATGCTTGAAATTGTCCCAGAGGCTCCTTACACTATCCTCATTTTGGGGGGATCTTTTTTTCTTTTTGCTCTTCTTATTGGATGTTTTCTGCTCCCTTATCTTCCAAATTGCTGATTTGATTCTATGCTTCATCTACACAACTGTTGATTTTCTGTAATTTTTTTTAAATCCTCACCTGAAGATATTTTTCCATTGATTTTTAGAGAGAGTAGAAGAGAGAGGGAAAGACAGAGAGAAATATCAATGTGAGAGAAAAACATCGATTGGTTTCCTCCTGCAATTGCCCTGACCCAGGCCCGGGCTGGGGAGGATCTGCAACTGAGGTATGTGCTCTTGACTGGAATTGAATCCTGGACCCTTCAGTCTGAAGGCCAACACTCTATCCACTGAGTTTAGCTGGCTAGGACTAATATATTTTTCATCTCAGTTACTGTATTCTTCATTTCAGACTGGTTCTTTTTTATGGTTTCTATGTCCTTTTTTATGCTGCTGAAGTGCTCACTGACATCATTGAGCATCCTTATAAGCATTGTTTTGAACTCTGTATCTGGTATTTTGCTTGCTGCCATTTCATTTAGTTTTTTTCTGGAGATTTCTCCTGTTCTTTCATTTGGAACCTCTTTCTTTGCCTCCTCATTTTTGGCTGCTTCCATGTGTTTGTTTCTATGTATTAGGTATAGCTGCTATGTCTCCCAGTCTTAGTAGAATGGCCTTATGTAGTAGATATTCTGTAGGCCCCAATGGCATAGCCTCCCATGTCACCTGATCTGGGTGCTCCACTTGCACACCCCTCCCGCCCACACACACACCCTATGTTGGCTGTGTACACTCATTATAGATGAGTCTTGATAGCTGTTGGTATCTCACTGGTATAAATTGATCCATAGGCAGATTGACTTAAGGACTGACTTAGACTGTAGCAGATAAGCTACTGTGCAAGAAATGATCCCAGCACTAGCTTCAGTGGGACTTTGGTGCCTGGCCATGTCTGTGCATTGAGTGTGTTGCTTATGGAGATGGTTGAGTTGTAACCTGGTATGATATGAAGCTGTTCACTTGATACACTACTGGCTCTGGGGCCTCCTGGGAGGTCCAGGCTAACCACTTCCTGTGCCTGGCTCCGGGCCACCAGGTATAAGCTACAGAACAATCTGCAAATGGCTGCTACTTGTGTTGGACTTGGAAGTGCTCAGGAGAGGCCAAGCTGTAAACTGAGGCTGGCTCCCTCTGTTGCCAGGCCTGGGGCCACTTAGCAAGAGATACGAGGTATGCAGAGGCTAGCTACTGCTTAAGAGATTTTTGGAAAATCCAAGGATGAGCCAATAAAGAGCATTTGTATGGAAAGGCCAAAGGAAGTAGCTTGGATGGGCCCACAAGCTAGGTGGGGCCAGGTCTCAGTGAATCACCACAGCCAGGCAAACAGTGTTAACCAGGTTAATGGAGACTCAGATATAGTGCCTGCTTTGTGTGTGTGTGTGTGTGGGGGGGAGGTGGGGTGGGGAAGGCTGCTCAAAAAAGGAACAATGGTCTCTACCAGCAATTCTCTCTGGAAGAAAACTGTTTTCCTGCCCTCATCCTGAAGTCAGAAAATTCAGTTCCTTCCTGTATGTCCCTGGTGCCTTTTGAACTGCAACCCAGTGTTGGAGCTCAGATGGAGTGAGTCCAAGTTCATACATGGGCCCTTTAAGAAGAACACCTGGGCCCTGGTTGGGTAGCTCAGTTGGTTAGAGCATCATCCCAATACACCCAGGTTGTGGGTTTGATCCCTGGCTGGGGCACATACAAGAATTTACCAATGAATACATAAATAAGTGGAACAACAAATGATGCTTCTCTCTCTCTCTCTCTCTCTCTCTCTCTCTCTCTCTCAAAAATCAATAAAATTAAGCAATTAAAAAATAATATAAAAGTTATAATTAAGAGTGCCTGAGAAGATGGCGGCTGGCAGGACGGAGGTGAAGGATAGGGAGTGAGTGAGGGGATGAATGGAGAGTGTGTGGATGAGTGTGGTGTGTGAGTGAGTGAGGGACAGTTAAATCCAGCAGGAGCAGCAGAGGCTGACAGACCAGGCTCTATGGGACACAGAGAGACTACCACCGCGGGGGCACTCCCTGGACTGTGGGACCGGGGCACGGAGCCCACGCCATCTTGAATGGGAGAGCGGCCTCTTCTAGGAACTCAGCAGCACCACCACCCAGACAGGCCTTGGACACTGCCAGTGACCTGGCAGCCACTCCGGCAAAAATCCTGCAGCCACACCCCCAGACTCTGGGACTCTGCGCCAAAAGAGCAACGTGCTGCCGGCAGCAGTAAGTGCAGTCTCCCCCTCCCCAGCAGCAGACCTCCAACATTGCCTGCGCAGATGCGTGTGTCCAGTGTGCAGGTCCCCGAGGCACACCACTCCATAGACTCCCCTTAGGAGTCACTGGGAGACTAAGCTGGGTGTGAGTTTGTACAGACACAGGCTCACTGCCCCCCAGTAGAAATTCTGAATTCCCTCTGCCTGAATAACTGCCCCCACACACCCAGCTGAGCAACTTAAGCGCCAGGGCCCCTCAGAACCAGGGCCCCACAGAGTGCATCAGAGCTCAGCGCAGGGGAACTGCCCCTGCGAACTGCACCACCAGTTACTCACTCCCCCTCAGCCCATCTATCCACAGGGCACTTTGGGGAAGCCATGGTGAGCCTCTGCTGGGTCCGATCTTGGACTAATAGGGACGCACACCCCTGGGCAGTAGAAATTCGGAATTCACCCATCCTGGATACCTGCCCAAAGCGTGCCAGGGCTCTTCAGAGTGCTTCAGTGCTCCTGCGCTAGCAAACTCATTGTAGGTGCTGTGTGCCACTATGCGGAACGCGAGCCTATCCACCACAAGTGCACCGGCAAAATCTGAGTTTCCCCACCCCACAGCTGCAGAACTCTGGACACTCGGGTGCATGCTTTTTCCAGTGTGCAGGTTTCCCAAGACCACTGCTCCACAGGCAGCCCTGGGGCCCCGCTGTGAGCCCTGCTGGTCGTGCACTTAAACAAACAGGGGTGCACTGCTGGGCTGTAGAAATGCTGAATTCCCTCTTCTGGGATACCTGCCCACGGACAATGCAATCCAGTGGCTTCAGTGCCAGGGCCCTTCAGAGTGTGTTAGTACACCCTGCTGGCAAACACACCACGGTGCCTCTATGAGCTGCTGCTGGAATTGCATGTATCCAACCATGGAGTCAGCAGCAAAAGCTGAGTCTACCCACCCCACAGCGACAGAACTCTGGACACCACCATCTCTCTTTG
>NW_006298058.1:161620-164916 GCF_000327345.1 Myotis davidii | reverse complement strand
GCAGGGGAATACAGTTGGCAAATGTGACCAGTGCTATAGGTGCTTCTTAATTTGTATTTGTATTTTGCCTCAGTGGTTAAATATTTTCTGCATGTGTTGCACTCAAATCAGTGATCAGTCCCTTTAGAAAAATAAATGTCACTGTCATAAAGGAACACTGTATAATACTGTATGTAGGGGTATATAAGGTAAGCCCAGCTTCAAAGAAAGAAAAGTTCTAGTCTCAATTGAACTTCAGTGTTAGAAGAACTAAAATCCAATTCTAGTAATGGCTTCCTTCATACTTGCACAGACTTTTGTGACTGCTGATTGCTGTGGCTCTTGCATCCACTATGATAACACTTGAAAGTGAGCATGTCACTCATCCACATCTACACAAGGGAATACTACGCCACTATAAAAAAGAGGGAACTCTTACCATTTGCAACAGCATGGATGGAACTGGAGAGCATTATGCTAAGTGAAATAAGCCAGTGGGAGAAGGATAAATGTCACATGATCTCATTTGTGGCTTATAATGAACAACATAAACTGATGAACAAAAACAGATGTAGAGACGGAGAAGCATTGATCAGATGCTCAAAACTCAGAGGGAAAGCAGAGGAGGGTGGGGGTGAGGGGATAAGATCAACTAAAGGACTTGTATGCATGCATATAAGCATAAATGATGGATGTGGACAACAGGGTAAGGGTGAGGTCAGGATTGGGGGGATGAGGGGACATTGGGGGGATAAGGACACATTTGTAATATCTTATTCAATAAAGGAAAAAAAAGTTATAATTAAGAGAAACACTGTGGACTCCAGCAACCATCCATCTC
This sequence comes from Myotis davidii, assembly GCF_000327345.1. Lineage (NCBI taxonomy): Eukaryota > Metazoa > Chordata > Mammalia > Chiroptera > Vespertilionidae > Myotis > Myotis davidii. Next base: position 164,096 of record NW_006298058.1, on the reverse strand, counting down.
ACTCAGCTACCGTCCCTACTGGTTTTTACAGCTAGAAGTTATGAGGCCTTCTCTTCTCAGCACTGGAACCCATGGTTAGGGTGCCTGGTGTGGGACTGCGATGCCTCCCTCCTCAGAGGGAACCTCTCTGCAGCCAAGATATCTCTCCCAATTTTTACCTGCTACATGTGTGTATGAGATCAGCCATTCTGTGTCTTCGTCCTTCCTACTAGTCTTGATGTAGGTTTTTCTTTATATCCTAAATTATAGGGTTTCTATTTGGCTAGATTTCAGGTGGTTTTGAATAATGGTTTTCTATAGTTTAGTAGTAATTTCAATGTGGTTGTGTGAGTATGTTTACCTATGCCATCATTAATTCTAGGGTTGTTTGTTGTCTGTTTGTTTGTTAATCCTCACCCAATGATATTTTTCCATTGATTTTTAGAGATAGTAGAAGGGACAGGGAGAGAAAGAGAGAAACATCAATGTGAGAGAGAAACAAATATATTAGTTGCCTACTGTACTTGTCCCAACCAGAGCTAGGGATCAAGCTTGCAATCAAGGTAGTGCCCTTGACCAGAATTGAACCCAGGACCCTTCAGTCTGCAAGCTGATGCTCTATCCACTGAGATAAATCAGCTAGGGCTAATTCTAGTTTTTAAATAAATTTATATAGTAATCTGAACCTTGCTAAAGATTTTAATAATTAAGTCCCCTAAAATGTTCGAAAACTGATCTATATAGATAGGAATATATATATAGTCTCTTTCTTTTCCTTTTCTCAAATAACTTACGGTGGAATCCTCATTTTAGATACTTAATCAGCTGGACAATAAAATATTGGATTACCAATGAGAATGCTATACTGCTCAAAATCAGGCTTGTTTTAGGATTATCTGGTAAATTTTCTCTAAATTTGAATTGCCTAAGCTTTATGAAACAGACTTCTAAAATCTAAAAATTATACCATAGGGATGTAAACTATAGCATAGAGGACATATTTAATAGTATTGTAATAACCATGCATGGTGCCAGGTGAGTACTAGAAATATCAGGGGGAACACTTTGTAAAGTATATGATTATCTAACTACTATGCTCTACATTTTAAACTAGTAAAAATAATATTGAATGTAAAATATAATTGGAAAAAATAAAATCTCAAAATTATACCAGTCCAAGCACATTAATAGATCACATATTTCTTTTGAGAATCATCTTGACCCTGCCCTCAGATATTCATGCAATCTATCTTCCTAAGGAGGTGGGATGGTTCTCCATTGACTTTAGAATATGTCTATGTGTCTCTGCTTATCTGGGGTTCCAGGCTCCCGACTCCTTACCTAGACATCCACACCATATGTAGGTGGTTGAGATACTCATCAGAGTAGATAGCAAATCTATATGTATCTATCTATACTAAAAAAGGCTAATATGCTAATTAGACCAGACATCTTCTGGACATCCTTCTGGACAAAGCCATGGTCGGGGGGCCGAGGCAAAGGTGGTTAGGGGTGATCAGGCCAGCAGGGGAGAGCAATTAGAGGGATCAGGCCTGTAGGGGGGAGCATTTAGGGCTTTCAGACCACAGAAGAGAGTAGTTAGGGTGATCAGGCCAGCAGGGGAGCAGTTAGAGGCATCAGGCAGGCAGGCAGAGTGGTTAGGGGTGATAGGCAAGCAGTGAGAGTGGTTAGGGGTGAACAGCCAGGCAGGTGAGTGGTTAGGAGCCAGTGGTCCCAGATTATGAAAGGGATGTCCCCCAAGGGGTTCCAGATTGGAGAGGGTGCAGGCCAGGCTGAGGGACCACCCCCCATGCACGAATTTCATGCACCAAGCCTCTAGTATATTCTAATCTAATAAAAGAGAAACATGCAAATTGACAGCACCTCTGCTACACCCCCATGCCATGCCCACCAGTCAATCAGAGTGACTATATGCAAATTAACCCAACCAAGATGGCAGCTGGCAACCACAAAACTGGAGCAAGCAGGAGTCTTGGTTGCCCCAGCGAAGGAGGAAGCCAAGCTTCCTGCCTGCCCTGGCCTACCCCGAGCACCACTCAAGGCTACAAAGTTTCAATTATAAAAGATAAATAAATCCCAGATACCTGCTTCCAGCCAGCCTCCACTGGGAGCTTGGGTGGCTGGGGGCCATGGCCAGCCTGCAAACAGCCATCAGCCCCTCACCCAGACTGGCCAGGCACCCCAGCAGGACTCCCCACTCTGAAGGGGGTGTGACCAGCCTGAAAATGGCCCTCAGCCCCTAACTTAGGCTGGCCAGGCACCCCAGTGGGGACCCCCACCCTGAAGGAGGTGTGACCAGATTCAAACAGCCATCAGCCCCTCGCCCAGGTTGGCCAGGCACCCCAGTGGGGAACCCCATCCTGAAGGGGGTGTGACCAGCCTGAAAACAGCCATCAGGCCCCCACCCAGACTGGCCAGGCACCCTAGTGGGACCCCCGCCCTGATCTGGGACACCCTTCAAGGCAAACCAGCCAGA
>NW_006298058.1:160355-161537 GCF_000327345.1 Myotis davidii | reverse complement strand
TGACCACGAGGGGGCAGATGTGCAACGCAGGAGCTGCCCCCTGGTGGTCACTGCATTCCCACAGGGGGAGCTCAGCTCAGCGACAAGCCAGACTGATGGCTGCCAGTACAGCAGTGGTGGTGGGAGCCTCTCCTGCCTCCTCGACAGCACTAAGGATGTCCGACTGCAGTTTAGGCCTGCTCCCCGCTGGCAAGTGGACATCCCCTGAAGGCTCCCAGCCTGCCAGAGGGATGTCTGACTGCCAGCTTAGGCCCGTTCCCCCAGGGAGCGGGCCTAATCCAGCAGGTGGTCATCCCTTGAAGGGTCCCACACTGCGAGAGGGCACAGGCCAGGCTGAGGGACCACCCTAAGTGCACAAATTTTTGTGCACCGGGCCTCTAGTCTACTTATATAAAAACCCTGGGTGGTGTAACATTATGACCGGTCTGGCGACCAAGCAGAAGGAAATCAGTCTGCAGAGACTGATTGTCTTGGAAACGGCTGCACCCTCCCCTGAGCTGTTTCCTGGAGCTGTTTCTGGTGAGGGTGGGATTTGAGGCAGAAACCCACCCTTGGAGCATGGAAGCATATCTTTATAAAGTGTGCCATGCCAGTACAGCCAAGGGTGAACCTGAGTGGGGGTGGCTGAAAGGCTTAGAAAAGACAGACAAGAGAATGAAAGCCAGGTCTCAGTGGGATGCTGCTTCTCTGAGAGCGACCACGCCCACAGCTGTGTCTTTATTTTATAGCAGATGCCATGAGGCAAAGTAAGGGTGTGACTAAGAAGTTTACAACATTCTCCTGGGTTTCTGTCCCACTTCACTACATGCACCTGAACTCTATCACTCAGACATGAGGGGCCACGTATTCAGATCACAGGCTCAAGCTTACAACTATAGCTGTTGACTATAATTGTGCTAGGAGGCCTCTGTCATCCAAGCTGGGACTTGCACATGGCAATGAGAGGACAGTGCCCTCTCAGTAGTCCAAGGCTTGAACCTGTCCAAAACACTGTGGCCGCGCCCCACAGTAAAACTCTAATTATTCGCAGATGACATGATATTGTACCTAGAACACTCCAAAGACTCCACCAAAAAACTACTAGGTTTAATAAATGCATTTCACAATGTAGCAGGATACAAAATCAAAACCCAAAAATTCAGTGCCTTTTTTATACACCAATAATGAATTCTCAGAATCAGA
>NW_006298058.1:157899-158527 GCF_000327345.1 Myotis davidii | reverse complement strand
ACTAATTTCCTTTCATCTCTCACACTTCTATTATAGAGAAAGGGCAAATAGCAATATTAAAATATCTTTGCTAATTAATTGCCTTTTAAAAAATATATATACACTTTATTGATTTTTTGCAGAGAGGAAGGGAGAGGGATAGGAAGTTAGAAACATCGATGAGAGAGAAACATTGATCAGCTGCCTCGTGCATACTCCCCACTGGATGCAACCAAGGTACATGCCCTTGACCAGAATCGAAACTGGGACTCTTGAGTCCACATGCTGATGCTCTGTCCACTGAGCCAAACCGGTTAGGGCAATAAATTCCCTTTTAGTGTGCACAAATTTCATGCACTGGGCTACTAGTATATATATCTACGCTAATAAAAGAAACATGGTAATTGGCATACGACCGCTACCCTTCCCATTGGCTAATCAGCGAGATATGCAAATTAACTGACAGCCAAGATGGCGGCAGGCAGCCAGGCAGCTTAAACTGAACATGAGGCTTGCTTGCTTCAGTGACGGCGGACTCCAATGTTCCCCGCCTGCAGCTGCAGGCCTCTGAGTGGGCAGTTTGAAACATAGTAACATATAGAAGGGACTTCAGCCAGCCGATTCACAACATTGTAAGCAACGGACAGAA
>NW_006298058.1:155262-157159 GCF_000327345.1 Myotis davidii | reverse complement strand
CTTCCCGATCCGCCCTGCTCTGTGCATGACAGGGGGCGGTGCCCCAACTCCCCAATTGGCCCTGCTCTGAGCCCGACCAGGGGCTGAACCTAGGGATTGGGCCTGCCCTCTGCCACCGGGGAGCAGGCCTAAGCCAGCAGGTCATTATCTCCCAAGGGGTCCCAGACTGCGAGAGGGCACAGGCCAGGCTGAAGGAACCGCCTCCCCCACCTAAGTGCACAAATTTTTGTGCACCGGGCCTCTAGTATATATATAAAAGACAAGCAACCAAAACACCTGAACAACCGAAATGACCAGAATGACCCGGTCACTATGACATGCACTGCGGTGGCCAACCAGCCTGGTCAGGACCACGATTGGCCTCCCTCAACCTCCCACGGCCCCTCCCCCCAGTGGGTCCCATCCCCAATTGGCCTCCCCCTTCCCCCAATGGGGAGCAGAGCTGGCCAGCCAACCTCCTGTGGCGGGCCGGGCCCTGATCGGCCTCAATTGGGGTGGGCCGGCTGGACCCCACCCATGCACGAATTCATCCACCAGGCCTCTAGTATTTAAGAAAAATAAAAAAGGATAGAAGGATAGAGAGTGATGAGTGAGTTTCGGGTACACTAACATTTACCCTTGGTTCCCTCCACTTTAGTCACTCATCCACTCCACAAATATTTATTGAGTATAAATATGTACCAAGCGCCATGCTCTGTGCTGGGAACAAGGTAATATACATGCAAATATGGTTCCTTCCTTTATAGACTATATATTCCATGAGATCACTGCCATGTCTGTCTTATAAATTGTTTTACCAACAGAGGTTAAAATAACCTACAGTGTAGAAAAGATAGACATTAATAAGGAAACATCAAACTTTAAATTACATATTTGAATAAATGCTATGGAAGAAAAGATTTAGTATTTTCTTAATATTGAGGTATATTTTTATATAATAAAATACACAAATATAACATTTTGAAGACTTATGACCTGAGTAGCCATCACCCAAATGAAAGCATAGAACATTTCAATCATCCCTAAAATCTCCTCATGTCCCTTTCCAGACAGTAGCTCACCCAGATTCTCATGCCAAACAAACATTGTTCTGATTTCTATCACTACATGTTGGCTTTGCCTGTTCTTAAAATGTATCTATAGATATAATATACAGTGTGTATTCTTTTATATCTTATTTTATTCATACAGTGCTTTTAAGATTCATCCATGCTATTTTGTGTTTCTTTGTAATGCTGAATAGTATTCTACTGAGTGACTAACCAGGGGTCCTCAAACTTTTTAAACAGGGGGCCAGTTCACTGTCCCTCAGACTGTTGGAGGGCTGAACTATAGTTTAAAAAAAAAAACTATGAACAAATTCCTATGCACATTGCACACATCTTGTTTTGAAGTAAAAAAACAAAACGGGAACAAATACAATATTTGTATTTGCATGTGGCCCGCAGGCCGTAGTTTGAGGACCCCTGGAATAAACCATACTTAGTTTTTCCATTATCTTCTTGATGGGCACCTGGACTGTTTCCAGTTAATGGCTATTTTGGGGAGTGGGGGGAGTTTCTATAAACATTCTTGAGAAACCAAGATGGCGGCATAGGTAAACACCAAAGTTTGCTGCCTCGCACAACCACTTCAAAAATACAACTAAAAGACGGAATGGACATCACCCAGAACCACAGGAAGGCTGGCTGAGGGGAAATTCTACAACTAGAAGGAAAGAGAAAAGCATACCGAGACTCAGAGAAGGCGCAGTGTGGAAGTAAAATACAAAGGTGCGGAAGTGCGTGTGGAGAGGGCTGGCGGCTGAGGGCGCGGTTGTCTGTTTCAATCGGGAGGGAGTCTCAGGCTCTGAGCTCCAGTTCCAGGCGAGTCTCTAGGGACCCAGACTCATACGGAA
>NW_006298058.1:152362-154154 GCF_000327345.1 Myotis davidii | reverse complement strand
ACTGGAAAAAATCGTGCGTCTATGGATGAGGACAGTGGGTGGGGAGTGAGGGCGGAGGGTGGGGTGGGAACTGGGAGTGGGGGAGTTATGGAGGGGAAGAGGAACAAATGTAATAATCTGAACAATAAAGATTTAATTAAAAAAAACATTCTTGTACAAGTCATTTGGGGAAATATGTTTTTGTAACTCTCAGGCTGGGACATAAGAGTGTGCATATTTATAAGAAATTGCAATATTCCAAAGAAATTGTATCATTTTACTCTCCCGCCAGCAAGTTTGAGAGTTTCTTTTGCTCCACATTGGTACCAACTTGATATTGTCAGCTATTAAATTTTAGCCATGCTAAAATACTATCTCACTGAAGTTTTAACTTGTATTTCCCTGATAATTAATGTTGTTAGGCATCTTTTCATCTGCTTATTGGCCATTCTTGGATATACTTCTGTAAAGAGACTATTTAAGACCTTTAAAAAATTGTAGTAAAATGCACATAAAATAAATTTGCCATCTTAACCATTTTTCAGTGTACAGTTCAGTAATTTTAAAACTTTCACATTGTTGTAGAACAGATCCCCAGAACCCTTTCTTGCTTATAAAACTGAAACTCTGTGCCCATTAAACAACAAATCCCAACCCTTATCAATTTGTCTGTTTTTAATTATTTTTGGGGTTTTTAAATATTTTCTTGAATTTTCTCTCAAAGTAGCCTGAATAAGGAAAAGGTTTTTTCTATGGGTTTAAAATAAAGGATTTTCTCACCCATAATTTGAGCAAATAAGTTAGGAACATAGTTTTCATGTCTTGGTTAACTAGGAGCTGAAGAACATTCTACATTCATTTTATTTGATAATTATTTCCCTTTGACAACATAGTACATACCTTTGTGTCTTTCAGAAATTAAAACCTTTACTTGTGCATTCTAAAACGAACTTGGTAACAGATTCTATAGCTTCTGGAAATGATAATCCTTCTTCGGTAGGTATATTATTTTTCCCCTGTTAAACATTTAATCAGTCAATATTCAGCCGCAATAATGAAACTTTTTGGTTTAATATTCTTCAGACAGAAAACATAGGCAGTGATCAGAGATCCTTTTCGAGATCACCAAAAGGTAAAAATCTTTATTGCTGGAAAAAAGTTTCACACATAGAATGAATGGGTACTTAGTTTAGAATAATATTGCTTTTCTTTGTTAACTTGAGGTGTTTGGTATTCTCGGTGAATGTATGACTTTTTTCAGATAATTTATAAAACTAATACATAGGTATGTTGGAAAAATGCTAGTATGTATTTCTGAATATTGTTGCTCTTACTTGAAAATGGATTGTCATATTTCAAAACTAGAAACTGTCTCAATTGAATCCTGTTTCTTTTTTATTAGTTAACTGCTCAACAACCTAATGCTCTTGTTAAACTTCTATTTTTCCAATTTAATAATTAAAAAAATATATATGACTATTTCTAGCATACTCTATCTCTGCTCAGTCCTTACAGGGCTTCAAATTGGAGTTTTTGAAAATGGAAGTATGTTTTGTTCATAACTTTATATAGGTCTTTGAGGATACAACCATACTTCCTTTTATTTAAACTTGGAAACCAAAATACAAACCCTAAGTATTACACCTTTCCTTAATTGTCTATGTTATAGTCCAGCTGAGGGTGTTGAGTGGCAGGGTGATTGAGTAAAATTAAAGAAATTCATCATTTAAAGGTATTAGTACACTCTATTAAGCAAGTTAGGTTAACAAAATATGGCATTATTAGTCTGAATACAAATAATTATTATTTTAAA
>NW_006298058.1:138445-152304 GCF_000327345.1 Myotis davidii | reverse complement strand
GAAAGAGAAACAGAAACATAAGTGATGAGAGAAAATTATTGGCCAGCTGCCTCCTGCATGCCCCAAGGCTGGGGATGGAGCCGGAAACCTGGGCATGTGCCCTGACTGAGAATGTAACCATGACCTCCTGGTTCATAGGTTGACACTCAACCACTGAGCCACGCCAGCTGGGCTTTAATAGTAAATCTTTATATAAGGTAGAAGTGTGTGATATGAGTTTAAATCCTGGACACCAATTTTAAAATCTTCTACTTTTTGTAAGCTAAATTATTTTTTAGCAGAAAGAAACCTCTGCTAGAGATTAATTCTGGGCCTCCACGCAATGGAGAGGCTATTTCTGTTGCGCTTACATTGTATCGGCAGTATCTGTTCCAGAGGTGCCTTGCTCTGGCTACATAGGACTCTTTCAGCAATCACTGGTTGCCTCCTGCGCTGGCATTTAAATTACAGTAAGGCTCAGACGGACTCTATAGTGCATGACTACTACCTTTTAAAGGTATTGGCATGTGAATAAATTATTAGATCTTTTGAGTTATCAGAAATTCCAATAATACAGTAAATTTCTGTGGTTGGCCTGAAGTTTTAATTCTAAAATTTAATTAAATGCAGCATTTCATCCCACAAAAATCTCAATTGAGGAGTTCGCATCCGAAATTGATTTTCTTCAGCCAAGCAAACCATTTTTCAAAGGTCCATTTGAGGTAGTACAAATCGATAGCTGAAACAAATATCACTCCCTTTTCTCAGTCCTGCAAATGCAAAATGTGGAATTATTTCCACCTGGTCTACTCAAAACCCTCCTAAAATTCATTTGTCCACTTTTTTGCCTTACTAATTAAACTGAATGTAAATGTTTTCTATGATCCATAACTTTGCAGTATGCCACAGAGCTCATCATTCTGAATATGAATCCACATTGCATAGAAGACATAGGTGACAATGCTCAGACCAACCGCCTCTGAACATAACCTGGCATTTCTTTCTACCAAATCTCACACACAACTTTGACAGGTCTTGGTTTTCCCTCTGAAGTTAGAGGAAATAGCCCTGTTAACAAAAGTTTCTGGTTAATTGGGTTCCAGTTAATCCAAAGTTTACTAGAAATGAATTTTTTGTTCTTAATAAATATAAACAAATAAATGAATTCCAGGGAGAATTTTAATGACAACTCTGCCAATTTGGGGAATAAATGAATCATAAATTTACTAATTTGGGGAGAAATGAATCTTTTCATTAGAAAGCACAGCTTTTAGTGGTTATGACTACTGAATGGTAGTCACACTAGACATTCAAAGAACCAAATTATCTTCACTACACAAGTCACTAGCAGGCTCTCAGATATTTTGGAAGATTGAGTCCCCTCTTTAGGCCCCTAGGAAATAGTTTAATACATTATTGCTGTTTTTGAGCACTAATTCATAAATACATTATTAAAGAAGTATTTAGTTATGTGGTTAGTATGTACCTGACTTATAGACAAATCTTCATTACATTCTATTACAAGGCAGTGGGGAGGGGCATGGTTTACTATAACCCATCTCGTAACAGAAGCCAAATTGAGCTCTTTAAAGTCACTATTGTATTAAGTTCCATTTTTAGAATATGTAAATGGAATATTAATATTGTATTCTATTTTTTAATCCTCACCCAAAGAATAAGTTTTTATTGATGTTTAAAGAAAGAGAAACATTGATTGGTTGCCTCCCGTATGCACCCTTACCCGGATCGAGCCCAAAACCTTGGCATATTGGGACGATTCTCTAATTAACTGAGCTACCCAGCCAAGGCCTCACAAGATACTTTTAGTGAGTGTAGGTCCTATTCTAAATGCCTTTCAGGCTGTAACTTCAACCCTCTAAGAGGTTGGTACTCTTGCTTTCCCCCAATTTAGAAAGGAGACAATGGATGAAACGGGGTTTAGTAAGCTGCCAGGGTTACACCACAAGTAAGTGGAGCAGCTTGAATTCAAATCCAGACAGGGTAGCCCCAGAGCCCAAGCTGGCCGTCACTCAGTCAGTTATAATGACTTACCCCAAGGCTCCTGCTTGCCTTGTGGTCCCATTTGCAGCAATGCAGTGGGAAATGTGATGTAACAGGAAGGCCTCGGCAGTGGACAGTTTTGGTTCTCATCTCAGTTCCAGTCACTCACTGGGTGACTTCAGCTCAATTTTCTCTGCTACATAAAATGGAGATGGTGACCTCACCCCAGCTTTGTGATGAGGATTAAGTGAGATAATACGTGATGTGCCTAGCTAACCCCTTACCTTTCCCCCCAAGCTATTAATAATAGAATCCCCGGTCCGCAAAATAAAGTCTGTGTTTTGACCTAAGCAGTAGATTAATGATTTAAAAGAACTACTCTTTCTGTTAGTTTTTCAGTAACTAATTTTCTACCAGACATAAGTATAAAAATAAAATCCACCATTAGTGTTAATATTTAAAGTAGCTATGCAAAAAGTAAAATAAAACATATTTACAATAACATTATATTAGGTAATAAATCTTTCCTAAGCAGATTGGAAATAACTTTGTATGTTGCAAGTTTTAATTCAAAAATCTTTAAAGGGAACAACAGAGAGTCATGCAACAGAAAAAGAGATAAAGTGATAAATAAATCTTTGTTAATCACGGGGAATAAAAAATGAGGTACAATACTATCTGCAAAATTTTAAAGCAGTTTTTTACTCAGTCGTAATTATCCCGAAAGAGCCCGGGTAACATTATTAATTTGTTTGCTACTTAAGTGTGATAAAATTTGGGATCTGAGCTGCCCATTGTGTACTATGCACAGCCACAGATTTTATGTACTCAAGAAGACCTTTCTCACAGTCCAGAAATTAGGTGCTATTGACATTGTAATCTTTGTAAATGTCCTTAATGAGCCCCAAAGACACAAATCTCATAGATAAAACCTCAAAGTAACAGTGACTCTTTAAGTGGCTTGTCTGTGAGGGAAAGCTCAAACATAAATATCTTAAACACAGGAGGAACCCAAATTCAAACCTAGATTACATTGTGTTGTTAATTCTCTGAGATATTAGGGAAGAAACATCCATGAGGTGATTTAAAGGCTTTTAAGGAATAGTAGGACAATCTCAATATATATGAAAGCATTTTAAATTCTTTCTTTTCATCCTTTGAAATTTTGGACCTGAAAATTTTTGCTTTGTTTTTACAAAGTGTAGTTAAAAATGTATAAAAATAAATATTGATTGAAAGTATATTTGTTTTAAACACAAAAATAATTTTAACCGTAACAAGAAATTGGAACTTGGCAGATAAAAAGACGAAAAATATTTTGAGCATAAGTGTTAGAATTATTTTACATACTGCTTCTAGACTTCAACTATAATCAGTATAATGTAGTAAGGTTTTCAGATTCATATTCAAATGCATATTTAATAATATTAATACATATACTATAATATATAACATTATTTAGTACGAATTGATGGTATAAAAATGGTAGAAGAAGGAATTAATCAATGAATTATGAGTTAAGTACCAGAACTAACCTGATTGACTAAATATAATTTATTAAGGTGTTTGTAAAGTTAATATTACTGCCACCAACTTGTCTACTACTTTTTTTATTGTCACCTACTACCTATTATTCAAATGGTATATTTCTAAGCTGTAGATGTCATTCTTGTCTTTGAGACTTAAAATGATTCTCAACCAACTTTTCCTAAGAATTTCCTTGTTCTGTATATCTATATTCTAAAAATATTTTCTTTTTTAATATTTGCAACATTTAATTATGAAATTTAAGTTACATTTATTAGGGTGATATTGGTTAATAACATTATATAACTTTCAAGTGTACATCCTATAATACATCGTCTGTATATTGCATTGTATGATCACTACCCAAAGTCTAGTCTCTTTCTGTTACCATATGTTTGTCCCTCTGTTCTCAAGTAACCACCATACTATTGTCTGTGTCCATGAGCTTGTTTTGCTTGTTTGTTTACTGCTTTCTGTTTCATATTTCACAGATGAATGAAGTTATATTGTTTTTATCCTTTTCCATTTGACTTATTTTGCTTAGTATAATACTCTCAAGATTCATCCATGTTGTTGCAAATGGCAGTATTTCATTCTTCCTTATGGCTGAATAGTATTCCATTGTATATATGTACCACATCTTCTTTATCCAATTATCCATCGTAAAACACGTTCTTTCCATGTCTTGGCTACCATGAATAATGTTGCAATGAACATAGGGATACGTTTATCTCTAAAGATATTTTCTACGTGAGGCATGGAATTTACAATATTAGGTGTAAATATTAAATGGTAAAACCTGTAAGATCAGTGCCATATCTCATAGTATGCCTTTCCAAATACAGGGAGTATTCAAGGGCAAAGAAAAGAGCCAAGATTATCAACTGAGGTCCAGAAGAGGAAGAGGCTTATATCCAGGAAGGAGAGAAACTCCCTGGAGGCTGGTAAGAAGGGTGAGGTGGTGAGAGGGGCTGACCTCCTCACAGGCGTCAGGCCCAGAGTGAGGAGGGAACTCTTGGCTACAGGATCTTTTCCTTCAGAAGTTTGAGGCCTAGAACCCAGGCTGGGCACCATATTTATCTGTGAGATATGAAACCAGAGCTGAGACCAGCAGCGCACATTACATCCAGCCGTGAAAGGTGGCAGGGTTGTTTGCCACCAGGTAGTCTGGAGCCAGTAGACTGGAGCTGGTTGCAGAGAAAACCTGTTTCTGTTTTTTGTTTGTGTGTTGTTGTTTTTTTTAACCCAGGCCCCGGAGTTTCATTTGCAGCTACTCACCTGAGGCTTTGGTGTCGGGAAGTCAGTCGGTGTGGGCTCCAGGTGCCTAAGGAGAGGCTGGGGTGGAAGCATTGGAGGAAGATGTGGAAAAGCAGCAGCTGGGAGTCCTGGGTTCAGCCGTATACCTCCACACTGAAATCGTCATTTTTCCTGAGAGGAGCTAGCCATTCCCAGAAGCCACAGCTCAGGAAAAGGAGAAAACCCTGCCCTAAGTAATACAGACCACCACACCCTCAGGAGCCCTGCCTGCCCACCCTGCATCTTGACCTTTGCAAAGGATTCAGCCATAGAGGCCAAGCCTGCCCATTTGATCAGTCTCAGGGACAGTCTGAGTTGGGGGTAGGGCTGTCTTGCCCCACTATTCTGGGAACTTGGCTAGTGCCTCCCTTGCACCAGGAGAGCTGATAGAAACTCCAGGTTTCCAACTGATCCCACTAGACTGCGTATGAGGATCTCCACCCAGTCGAGGGCAGAGTAATATTCTGGGCCACTCACAGAGGAGTAGCTCAGGGAAGGGAAACTCACCCACCACTTCCCCGGAAATCTGAATAGCATCTTCCCCTCATGGAGACACACAGGTCTAGACTCCGGATTCTATCTAAAGCCCTTTCAGAAACAGACTTTTGAGTGATTAAGATTGACAGCTGGCTGGCAAGTGAAGACCTCTGAGGCAGAGCCCAGGGAACCTGGGGAAGCTTACTGATCCAGCCCAGGGCCCTATGTTTAGAGGGTAGCTGGGCCCCTCCCACATGCAGTCAAGTCCTGTGGAGACAGCCACAAACTGTTGATCACTTGGAGCTTCAAGCAGGTTGCTGGAAACCAAAGGAGGATAGTTTCTGACAGTGGTTAGCACCCATGTACCTCATGGGAAGCCCAGAACTGGCAGACAGAACAGTCAGCCACAGTCATCAGAAAAGCAGGATCCAAATGGAGCTCCCATGAGGCACTAAACTCTGCTGAGACAAATGCCATTTCACTGTATTCTTTCCTTTTTCATTCTTCCCTTTCTTTTTTTTCATTTATCTTCATCTCTCTGCTTCATTGATCTGTTATTATTTTAATCTCTACTGTTTTGTTCATATATCTAATTTATCTCTCCCATTTTCCTACTCATTTTTTTCTTTGTCTCCTACTCTCTCATATATATTTTTTTCCTTTTCTTATTTTGGGTCTATTTGCTTCTCCTCTATTCTCCTTTCTAAATATTTTCTTCCTCTTTTATTTTATTTTATTTATTTTTTTAAAAAAATAAATTTTATTGAGTTTTTACAGAGAGGAAGGGAGAGAGATAGAGAGTTAGAAACATCTATGAGAGAGAAACATTGACCAGCTGCCTCCTGCACACTCCCCACTGGGGATGTGCCCGCAACCAAGGTACATGCCCTTGACCGGGATCGAACCTGGGACCTTTCAGCCCCACAGGCCGACGCTCTATCCACTGAGCCAAACCGGTTTCGGCTTCCTTCCTCTTTTATTTTAAACTGTTTTCCTTCCCCGATTCCCCTATTCTTTATTCTTATTTTCTTTATTTTATCTCTGCCCCTTCATATTCCTTTTTCACCCACCCCCCTTCCATTTTGGTTTTGGCTTGCTTTTTTTCTCTTCATATTTTCTTTCTTTTCTATAATTCTTGCTCTCTTTTCTCTTTCCTAATTTTCTCTTCTCTGGTGGTTATTTTTGTTGTCGTAGGGGTCTTGTTTATGTTTTGGTTTTGTTTCTTTGTTTCGTGTTTTTTTGTGCTGTATTTTGTTCTGTTCTGTCAGCACCTCCACAACAACTCTCATGACATGATTGGGGATGAGCCTCATTGTCAGCCAGCCTGAGAGAAGATCCCATCCACAAACAGGACAGCAACATTCAAGATCCAGTTAAAACAGGATACCCCACATAACACAAACAAGGGGCATTTCTAGAGTACCCAACTCGGGAAATCTAAGAGACTGCACTACCAGGTCCCACAAAGCATCTACTAAATAATACCACTCCACAAAATCTGGGGGTCAAAGCAGTTTGATCTAATACATAGAAAGAAACACAAAGGAACAGTAAAAATGTTGAGACAAAGAAACAACCCCCAAGTGAAAGAAAAGGAGGAATCGCCAGAAAAGAAACTAAATGAAATGGAAACTAAATGAAATGGAAGCAAGCAATTTGCCAGACGAAAAATTCAAACTAATGGTTATAAGAATACTCAAACAACTTAGTGATAACTACAAGCCAATTAATGAGAACATTATGGAACTTAATGGGAACTATAGCAGCATAAAAAAAAGTAGAAACATCAATGAGAATCAAACACAAATGAAAAATGACAATTGAATTAAAAATACCCTGGAAGGAAACAACCGTAGACTAGTAGAAGCAGAAGACCAAATCAGTGAATTAGAAGACAAGGTAGAAAACACACACACACACACACCCATTCAGAGCAGCAATTGGAAAAAAAAAACAATTTTAAAGCAGGAGGAGAATGTAAGAGAGCTTTGGAACATCATGAAATGTAACAGCATTTGCATTATAGGGATACTAGAAGGTGAAGAATCTGAGCAAGGAATAGAGAACCTATTTGAAGAAATAATGGCAGAAAAATTTCCTAACCTGGTGAAGGAAAAAATCACTCAAGTTGAGGAGACACAGAGGGTCCCAATCAAGAAGGCGTTCAAAAGACCCATACCCAGGACCATCATAATTAAAATGGCAATCATTAAAGACAAAGCAAGAATCCTAAAGGCTGCAACAGAGAGACAAACTCCTGCAAGGGAGTTCCCAATAAACTGTCAGCTGAATTCTCAATAGAAACACTTCAGGCCAAAAGGGAGTGGTATGGCGTGGTGTGGTGCAGGTTCAGGGTTGTTGCAGGGCTGCCGGCACTGCGAGTCACATGGGTGCGGCGTTTCCTGTTCTTTCCCCCCACGGGGCTGCGGCTCGTGCCTTGCCTACTCAGCCTGACCATGGCTTCAGCTGTGGAGGAGCTACAGAAAGATCTTGAAGAAGTAAAGGTGCTGCTGGAAAAGGCCACTAGAAAGAGAGTATGTGATGCTCTTATGGCTGAAAAATCCAAGATTGAGACCGAAGTCAAGAACAAGACGCAGCAGAAATCACCAAGGAAAGCAGAACTTGACAATGAAAAGCCAGCTGCAGTTGCTCCCATTACTACGGGATATACAGTGAAAATCAGTAATTATGGGTGGGATCAGTCAGATAAGTTTGTGAAAATCTGTATTACCTTAACTGGAGTCCAGCACGTCCCCACGGAGAATGCACAGGTGCACTTCACAGAGAGGCCATTTGATCTTTTGGTAAAGAATCTAAATGGGGCCGAAACCAGTTTGGCTCAGTGGATAGAGCGTCGGCCTGCGGACTGAAAAGTCCCAGGTTCGATTCCAGTCAGGGGCATGTACCTGGATTGTGGGCACTTCCCCAGTTGGGGATGTGCAGGAGACAGCTGATCGATGTTTCTCTCTCATCGATGTTTCTAACTCTCTATCTCTCTCCCTTCCTCTCTGTAAAAAATCAATAAAATATATTTTTTAAAAAAGAATCTAAATGGGAAGAATTACTCCATGATTGTGAACAATCTCTTGAAACCCAGCTCTGTGGAAGGCAGTTCAAAAAAAGTCAAGACAGATACAGTCATTATCTTATGTAGAAAGAAAGCGGAAAACGCACGGTGGGACTACCTGACGCAAGTTGAAAAAGAGTGCAAAGAGAAAGAAAAGCCCTCCTATGACACTGAAACAGATCCTAGTGAGGGACTGCTGAATGTTCTAAAGAAAATTTATGAAGATGGAGATGATGATATGAAGTGAACCATTAAGAAAGCCTGGGTACAATCAAGAGAGAAGCAAGCCAAAGGAGAGACAGAATTCTGAGACTTTAAAGTTCTTTTGGGAATTGTGATGTGGAAATAATGATGTTTCCAATAAGGACATGTTGGTGAGCTGCAGATACATTTAACAGATAATTTTACAGAGCCTTCTTCTAAGTAAAGGCAATGAATTCTCCTGCTGGAGGATTTATTTAAATAAAATATGCTTATTAAACAGTTCCTCTAAAGATGGTTTCCTTAGTAAACTGGTCATTTTGTTCAAGAACGATTAATATTTGCATTCTCATGTGAAATGTAAAGAAGCAAGTCTTGCCTAATGAAAATGCCATATTGTGTGTATTTTTGTTCAGCTAAGAGGTAGGGGAAAATGTTACCACTTTTTAAGTTCTTGACATCAGTTCTCACCAATGTAAGAACAAGTAAATAAAACTTTAATTTTTTCAGGAAAAAAAAGGGAGTGACATTCATCAGTCCCTCACTAGGATCTGTTTCAGTGTCATAGGAGGGCTTTGCACTCATACAAAGTAATGAAAAGGAAGGAACTGAATCCAAGACTACTCTATCCAGCAAGGCTATCATTCAAAATAGAATGTAAAATAAAGGGAAAAAAAGGCTAAAAGAGTTTATTACCACCAAACCAGCACTGCAAGAAATGCTAAAGGGCAGCTATAAGATGAAGAAATAGAGCAAGAGAGAGAGGCACACAAGCATAAAGAATTAAAATGGCAACAAATAAGTACCTATCAATAATAACCTTAAATGTAAATGAATTAAATTGTCCAATGAAAACACATAGTGTAGATGAATGGATAAGAAAACATAACCCATATACACTGAGTGGCCAGATTATTATGACCACGCATCACACCCCATCAGTACTTCATTGGGACACCTTTGCCTTCAATACTGCGGCGATTCTTCTTGGCATTGACTCCACAAGATGTTGAAAGGTGATGCGAGGAATCTGTCACCATGCCTGATGAATAGCACTGTCCAGTTCTGTGAGATTTGATGGTTGTGGAACCAGCTGCCTGATGGCTCTTTTAACTTCATCCCACAAATGCTCAATTGGATTGAGATCTGGTGATTGTAGGGGCCACCTAAGCAAGGTAAAGTCTCCCTCATGTTCTTGAAACCACTCCTGCAAAATATGAGCACTGTGGCATGGCACATTGTCTTGTTGGAAGAAGCCATCTCCATTGAGATACGCCATCAACATGATAGGATGAACCTGATACGCAATGATACTTAGGTATGTTGTGCTATTCAGATGTTGTTACACATGAATTAAAGGGCCCAAATCATGCCAGGAATACATGCCCCAAACCATAACCCTGCCCCCACCAGCTTGAAGGGTTATACCCATGCATATGGGGTGCATGCTTTCATGCTGTTTCTGCCAAATTCTCACTCTGCAATCTGCATGATGCAACAGGAAATGTGATTTGTTGGACCACATGACTTTTTTCCAATGCTCTACTGTCCAATCCTTGTGTTCCTATGTAATTGGAGACATTTTATCTTGGTAACTGCAGACAACAAAGGTGTTCATACAGGCCTTCGGCTTCCATATCCCATATGATGCAGTGTACTGCTAATTTGCCTACAAGTCAGGTGGTCATAATAATCTGGCCACTCAGTGTATATACTGCCTACAAGAGACCAACCTCAAAACAAAAGACTCACAGAATGAGAGTGTAGGGATGAAAAAAAATTTTTTTCATGCAAATGAGAATGAAAAAGAAAAGCTGAGGTAGCAATATTCATAATTGATACTTAGAGCACTTCAAAGTATGAAGCATGAGACAAGAATGCTTTCTAGTATGTGTTCTTATTCAGTTGTTGGGCCATGAGTTAGACTCCAGCAGACTCTCTGAATCTTGCAGCTACTGATTTCTTCCCAGACATTAGCTTCCCTGTTGCTGCCCACCAATTTAAGAGACAGCATAAACCATATAAACCTTTATGGTGATAACAAAATATTGAGAGAGGTTTTAGTTATTGTAGATACAAGTAGGTATTAATTTTTAAATTTAGCAATGGTTCTGTTTTAGAAATGGCAAGATGTCATAATTTATTGTGTATGGGTTGATGCAAATTCATGGACATGTCAAGTGCACCCTTAATTGAGCTTGAAATGACATCCTTGTGTACGAAAGATACCATATAGTTATTTCTTTCAACTGGAGGAACCCCAACTTTGAAACCTGAGGGAATAAGTTGAGATTATAAAAGTGGGTTTATAAATTTCAGTGTGCAGAAATGTCACTGGACGTTAATCCTCTACCTAGCATATTCCTGGCTAATTCAACTTCTTTAATGTAGGTTCCTCATCTTGAAATAAACAATCACATGGAAAAAAGTAGGTCATTGGAAGAACTACATTGTCAACTATTAAATTCTCTACAAATGTAAGCTAGAAGGGGCCAAAAATAGTATTAATTTCATTATTTGTGCTTTTACATCAGTAATAATGAATTGAGAAAAGGCTTAATTTCCTTAAAGACATATTTAATGTAGAAACTATTTTTATTATGAAATATTTCAAACACTCAGAAAATACATAATTAACTGTTAGATTTTGTCATGCATGATTCATAAAAATAGTCAAGCACTGAAGCTAGAGTTGAAGCTTCCTGATAACCATATCTTTCCCTCCCTGGTTTTAGTGTTCGTCAATCTTGCATATTGTTAAATATTTCCATAAACACATGCACACATATATACTACATATATAGAGACATATATATAATTATGCTATATAACACATATATAACATCATTAGGCATGTTTTCAAGCATTATATCAATGATAGTGGAATACAATGTATACATACTTTTTCCCATAAATATTACATCTTAAAATTTAATTACTGTATTTTGCTATATGTAGCCTGAGTTCACTTTTTTTGCCTGTTGTGTAGTATATTCCATTGAGTGAATATACTACAGTGTATTCATTCTCCTGTTGATGGGAACTTAGAATATTTTTAATTACTTACAGTCATAAACACAGCTGCTATAAACATCCCTGTATATTTCTCATAGTCATATGTGCAAGTGTTTCACTAGTAAATACCTACAAATGGAATTGCTGAGTCACAGAGTATATACATCTTTAACTTTGCTAGATACTGTCAAATTGTGCTACTAAACGTTACACTAATTTACACTCATAGGAGTAGTTTATGAATTTGAATTGTTCCATATTCTTATTAACACTTGAGGTAGCCAAACTTTTGCTTTTTGCCAATCTGATGGGTATGAAATTCTATTTCATTTTCATATTTAAAATTCTTGGTACCTAGTGAAATAATTTTTTATATTTATTCATCATTTTGGTTTTCTTTTCTGGAATAGTTTATTATTAGCAATTGATGGTTTTTATATTATTTTGTTGTTCTTTTTATTGATTTATAGGAATTTTTATGAGTTCAGGATATTAACCCTTTGTCAGTTATACATTTCACAGATATCTTCTTACTGTCTTCAGTATGTCTTTTAACTTTGCTTTCAGTGTCTTTTGTTTAACCAAACATAAAATCATCATATATAGTTATATTTTTCAATATTTTAATTTATGAATTATTCTTTTATTATCTTTTTTAGATAAATTTTCCTACTCTAAGCTTATAAAGATCATCCTACATTATCTTTTCAAAATATTACCAATTTGATTTTCACACTTAGCCACTTTATGTAAACATCAGAATTTAGTTTTTGTATATGATATGCTTTTTTGGGAGCCTAACTTTCCTTCTCTTTAGAACAGCCAATTATCCTATCACCATTAATGTCTCCCACCTCATGATGTGAAATGCTATCTCTGACATATGCCAAGTTCCCATGCCAGTATGGACATTTTCCGGGCTCTTCATTCTCATTCTATGCAAGTAACCTGTCTTTTCTGCTCTAATACCAGAGTTTTAATTACTTTTGTTTTAAAATAAAACCCAATGACCAACAGACACATGAAAACATGCTCAACATCACTGAATCATAAGGGGAATGCAAATCAAAACAACAATAAGATATCACATCACACCTGTCATTGTAACTATTATAAAAAAGTTAACATAGAATAAGTGTTGCCAACCATGTGGAGAAAAAAAGAATCCTTGTGCACTTTTGGTGAGATTGCAAAGATGGTACATTCATTATGAAAAACCCATAAGGGTGTCTTCAGCACAGAAGTTCTCCCACTGCAGACACAGCTGATTCTCACAGCCATTTGGCCTGGGGGTCAATTCCTCCCAGTGATACCTACAACAATCAAGGCTTAACTACAACAAGACTGTGCACAACGCCCAGCTATTTCTCAAAAAAATAAAACTAGAACAACCATATAACCCAGAAATCCCACTCTGGGTATTTATTTGAAGAAATAACAAAACAATAATTTGAAAAGATGTATGCATCCCTATTTTCACTGCAGCATTATTTACAATAGCCAAGATATGGAAACAACCTAAGTGTCCATCTATGGTTAAAGAAGTGATGCATGCGGAGAGGGCTGGTGGCTGAAGACACCATTGTCTTTTTCAATCGGGAGAGAGTCTCAAGCTCTGAGCTCCAGTTCCGGGCAAATCTCTGGGGACCCAGACTCATACGGGGAGAAACTGGACTGTCTGGCATCAGTTGGAACTTGAGAGCAGCTTTCTCTGGGAGGCACTTGCAGCGATTGCTGGGGCCTCTGAGGGCAGGACAGAGAGCAGCCACACTGCTCGCTCCGCCTGCCCTGTTGATCCCCTGGAACCCCACCCGGCCCACCCTGCACAGAGGCATTTGCCGGATAGCCTCATCCTCCCAGTGTTACCTACAACAATCAAGGCTTAACTACAACAAGACTGTGCACAACGCCCACAAGGGGGTGCACCAAGAGTGTCCACCTCAGGTAATTGGGGAGGTGTCCCTATAGGACACCTAGCATACGAAGCCAATCTACCAATGCAGGGAAGCATAAAAAATGCAGAGACAAAGAAACAGGTCACAAATGACAGAAATGAAGTAAAGCAAACTACTGGATATAGAGTTCCAAACAACACTTTTAAGTTTTTCAAGAATTTTCTAGAAACCGCTGATAAACTTAATGAGACCCTCAAGAAATCTAGTGAGACCCTTGATGTTATGATAAAGAACCAACTAGAAATTAAGCATACACTGACTGAAATAAAGAATATTATACAGACTCCCAACAGCAGACCAGAGGAGCGCAAGAATCAAGTCAAAGATTTGAAATGTGAAGA
>NW_006298058.1:130761-138094 GCF_000327345.1 Myotis davidii | reverse complement strand
GTACACATTAGTTATTCTTTCACAATGCAGTCATTTTGACTGCTTTTGGGCAATATAGGTATATACTAAATTTCAGTCTTTCTAGTGTTAAGAAGAGGAAGAGGAAGCAAAAGGTAAAGATACAAATTATGAACAACAAATACACATCTATCAACAAGTGAATCTAAAAATCAAGTGAATACATAATCTGATGAACAGAATGAACTGGTGATTATAATAGAATCAGGGGCATAGAAAGGGAATGGACTGACTATTCTTGGGAGGGGGAGGGGTGTGGGGGATGCGGGAAGAGACTGGACAGAAATCGTGCATCTATGAATGAGGACAGTGGGTGGGGAGTGAGGGTGGAGGGTGGGAGGGGAACCCGATGGAGGGGAGTTGTGGGGAGGTGGGGAAGAGAAACAAATGTAATAATCTGAACAATAAAGATTTAATTAAAAAATATAAAAAATAGAAGTGATGCATATATACAGTAGAATATTACTCAACCATAAAAAATAATTAAATATTGCCACATAAGAAGCAAAAGAGGGTATTATACTAAGACAAATACCATATGATTTCACTTATATGTGGAATTAAAAAAAAAACACAAAACAAAACATACACAAACCATAGATAACAGAGAACAAACTTGTGGTTGCCAAATGGGACTGGGGAGATGGGTGAAAAAGATGGAGGACACTAAAAAATACAAACTGCCAGTTATAGAGTAAGTCAAGGGAATGTAATGTACAGTATAGGGAATATAGTCACTAATAGAATAACTATGTATGGTATTACATAGCTACTAGACTTATGGTGTTGATCACTTCATAAAGTACATAAATGTTGTCACTATATTGTACATCTGAAACTAATATATTGTATGTCAACTATAATTTTAAATTTTTAAGGATAAAATAAAACTTGATATCTGGCATAGAAAGTCCTTCCATCTTATATTTCAAAGTTGTTTTAGCCTGTCTTGGCTCTTTAATTTTTCATATAAATTTTAGGTTTATCATTTCAAGATCCATGGAAAAATCTGTCAGTATTTTGTTTTAAAGATTGATCTAGAAAGAATTAAAAATTTTAAGTCATTGAGTCCTCCCATCTGTGAATATAACATTCCATTGATTTGGAGATTCTTATATCTTCTTCAACAATGTTTTGTAATATCCTTATAAAGGTCTTGTACATCTTTTATTAAATTTGTTTCTAAGTAACTTTAGGTGTAAGTAACATAGTTTTGTACTATTATGAATGTAATGTGTTTCTGTGACATTCTAAATACTTATTACTGTGGATTTTGTATTTTGATCTTGGTTACAGCAAACTTGCTGGGATCTATTGGTTCTAATAGCTTGTCTGAAAAGTCTCTTGTCATTTCTATAATTTAAAACACTTGTCTCTTACAATCTATAGGTACAGCTTATTTTTTTCTTTTCTTGTTGCACTGGCTTACCATTGTCAGTAGAATGCTGAACAGAGCAGTCAGTGGCAATTTGTCTTGCTTCTCTCATAGTAGGGCAGTTTCTAGAGTGTCACCGTTAAATACGATGTAGGCTTGTCAGTTCTTCTTTATCAAGTCAACAAAGGTATCTTCAATTTGCAGATATGAATTCTATAATCTCTGCAATTATGTCCCTCTTTCTGTCCCTAACATTATTTTTAAATTTTTATATATTTTCAATCTCTATTATTGAGATTATTACAGATGTTCCTCTTTTGTACCCCCCCTCAATGTTCCCTCCACCCAGTTCCCACCCCATCCCAGGCCTTTGCCACCCCATTTTCTGTGTCCATAGGTAATGCATATATGCATATAAATTCTTTGTTTAATCTCTTCCCATCTCCCCACCCCCCTTCTCTCTGAGAATCTTTAGTTTGTTCCATTTCCATGTCTCTGATTCTATTTTATCAGTTTATTCTGTTAATCGGATTTCTTATCCATTTATTTTGATTTTTAGATTCAATTTTTGATAAGTATATATTTGTTGCCATTTTGTTGTTCATATTTTTCATCTTTTTTTTCTTCTTCTTTCTCTTCTTAAAGAATGCCATTCAACATTTCATATAATACTGGTTTGGTGGTGATGAACTCCTTTAGCTTTTTCTTGTCTGGGAAGCTCTTTATCTGACCTTCAATTCTAAATGATAGCTTTGCTGGGTAGAGTAATCTTAGTTGTAGGTCCTTGCTATTCATCACTTTGAATATTTCTTACCACTCCCTTCTGGTCTGCATAGTTTTTGTTGAGAAATCAGCTGACAGTCATATGGGCATTTCCTTGTAGGTAACTAACTGCTTTTCTCTTGCTGCTTTGAAGAGTCTCTCTTTGTCTTTAGCCCTTGGTATTTTAATATTGATGTGTCTTGGTAGAGGCCTCTTTTGGTTCCTCTTCTTTGGGACTCTCTGCGCTTCCTGGACTTTTAGTCTATTTCTTTCACCAGGTAGGGGAAGTTTTCTGTCATTATTTCTTCAAATAAGTTTTCAATATCTTGCTCTCGCTCTCTTCTTCTGGTAATCCCATAATTCCAATGTTGGTATGCTTGAAGTTGTCCCAGAGGCTCCTTACACTATCTTCATATTTGTCCTTTTCCATTTATTTGGAAGTTTCTAGAAGATTCTTGAGTAACCTTATAACCATGGTTTTGAACTCTATATCCAGTAGGTTGCTTTTTTCCATTTCTTTCATTTGTAATATGTTTCTTTGTCACCGTATTTTGGCTGCTTCCCTGTGTTTGTTTCTATGTATTGGGTAGAGCTGCTATGTCTCCTTGAGTTGGTAGAGTGGCCTTGTGTAGTAGGTGTTTTATAGGGCCTGTGACTCAGCCTCCCCAGCCACTGGAGCTAGGAGCTCTAGGAGCACCACTTGGTGAGCTGTAAGCACAGTCTTATGGTTGAGACTTTATTGCTGTTGCTGTCACTGGAAGGAATTGACCTGCAGGCTAATTGGCTGTGAAGACCAACTGCAACTACAGTGGGAGAGCTGCTGTACAAGAGATACCCCTATGGAGCAGGACTTGCTTCAATGCAGCTTTGTTGCTCATTGAGTCTACCCCTTGAGTGTGTCACTTATGGATGTCTATAGTTGTAATCTGGTATGACCTGACACTGACCACTGGGTACACTGGCTCTTGGGTCTCCAAGGAGGTGCAAAATCAGCCACTGCCTGGGCCAACCCAGCAGGAGCTACAGAGAGAGCTTCAGATTCCTCCTCTTTGTATCATGTTTGGAGATGCCCTGATGAGGCCCAGCAATGAAGCAAGGCAGGCTGGTGCTAGTGCTGGGTCTTTTATTGATAGGTTTGGTGCTCCCTGACCCAGTGTTAGCTTGTTGAAAGATTTTAGCCTGAGCAGGGACAGGCCATTCATATGCAAAAGCCATTGCACAGAGCTTGGGTGGGGTTGTAAATTGGATGAAGCAGGGTCTTAGGGAATCCCTGAGGCAGAGCAAACAGAAATGGCTGCCAGTCATCCCTGTGGCCTGGAAGATCCCAGCATAGGAACAATGATCCCTGGAAGCACCTCCATCTGGGAGAAAGCAACCCCTGAATTCATACCCCGATGCCAGACAATCCAGTTTCTCCTTGTATGTGTCTGTGTTCCCTAGAGCCTTGCCCTGGTGCTATAGCTCAAAGGAAGTGGGACCTTGTAAATTCACTTCCTGGTGCTAGCCTTTTAAGAGGAACAGCTGAGTCTCCAGCAGCCTCTGTGTCACTGAACCCCAATCTGAACTGGTTTTTACAGCCCGTAGTTCTTACTGCCCATAGGACTTCTTTTCCCCGCTCTGGGACCGTAGGCTCGGGGTCTGGAGTGGGGCTGGGACCCCTTGCTTCTCCAGGCAGCCTCCAAAGAGATTATCTCCCTCCAGATTAAAAAAGCAGCACACTTAGGTGCCAGATCAGCCAGTTCTGTGCCTCCACACCTCTTACCAGTCTCAGTTTACTTTCTTTACTTCTCTAGTTGGAGGACAGCTTTCAGGCAGTTCTGGATGATGATTGTTCTGTATTTTAGTTGTAATTTTTATGTGGTTGTGGGAGGCAGTGCGTACAGGCATTTACCTACACCACCATCTTGGTTCCTATCCTAACATTATTTTATATATTTACCATTTGTTGTTCTCATTTCAGCTAAAGATTTTATAAATTTTAGTTTTTCTAAAGTACTAATTTTGGGTTTCTTTATTTGATCTACTATATTTTTTGTTTTATGATTTAATTTATGTATTTTATCTACTATTTCCTTCTATTTTGAAAGACTTTTCTGTTCTTTTTCTCTATTTTTACTCATTTCTTTTTGTTTTTACTATATTTTAATAAATGCATTTATGACTATAAAAAGTACTTTAGTTGTATCCCATAAATTTTGGCATATGGTATTTCAATTGTTGCTTAGTTCTGAATATTTTATTACCATCATGATTGCCTGTTTAACATGTGAGTTTTTAAACTGTCTTTATTAAAGAGATAGATTTACTTTTTTTTAGTGTATTTTATTTTATTTTATTTTATATTGAATCTATTGGAGTGGCATTGGTTAATAAAATTATATAGGTTTCAGGTGTACAATTCTATAGTACACTGTCTTTATACTGCATTGTGTGTTCACCAAGTCAAGTCTCCTTCCATCACCATTTATTCCCCCTTTACCCTCTTCTACCTACCCCCCATCCCCTTTCCCAGTGGTAATCACCAGTGTACTATTTTCTGTGTCTATGAGAGTTTTTTCTTTTCCTTAATACCTTCACCTTTTCACTCAGACCCCCACTAACCCCCTTCCCCTCTGATAGCTGTCAGTCTGTTCTCTGTTTCTGACTCTGTTTCTATTTTATTTGTTAATTCATTTTGTTCATTAAAATCATATGGTACTTGTCTTCCTCTGACTGGCTTACTCAGAGAAAGCAGAATACTATTCAGGTCCATTTGATTGCTTTACTTTTAACGATTTCTAATTAAATTTCATTTAAGTCAGAGGTTGTGATTTGTAAGACATTGAAAATTTGTACAGACTTCCTTTGTAAAGTATTTTGTAAGCATTTATATTACCTTGAAAATGGTTTCATTTTCTATATTTTCAGTGCATATTTTCACATCTATTAGGTCATTGTATTAATTTGAGTATTTTCTATTATTTTAACCTATTTTGTCCTTAATATCTTATTCTCTAAAAGAATGTAAAAATATCTCACTATGTGTAAGAATTTATCAGCTCCTGTTAGTAACTGTTAATTTCTGTTTTTCCTATTTTA
This sequence comes from Myotis davidii, assembly GCF_000327345.1. Lineage (NCBI taxonomy): Eukaryota > Metazoa > Chordata > Mammalia > Chiroptera > Vespertilionidae > Myotis > Myotis davidii. The sequence goes on along the minus strand of NW_006298058.1, from coordinate 132,861 downwards.
AGGTTATAAATGCATCCTAATTTATTATATTTTCCTTGGTGAATTATTGCATGCAGTGTTCCTCTTTATTTCTAGTAATTCCTCAATGCTTTAAACTCTGCTATAAACAACACTGTAATAGCTTTTGTTTTCTTAGTATTGCATGATGCCTCTTTTTTCATCCTTTTATTTTCAATCTCTTTTTTAATTTTTTATCCTCACCAAGGATATGTTTTTTTATTGATTTTAGAGAGAGAGGACCAGAAAGCGAGAGAGAAAGAAATGAAGAGAGAGACAGGAGAGAGAGAGAGAGAGAGAGAAACATTGATGTGAGAAACATCAATCAGTTGCCTCTTCTATGTGCCCCAACTGGGGATTGAACCTACAAAACAGGTATGTTCTCTGACCAGGAATTGAGCCCACAACCTTTTGGTATATAGGTCAAAGCTCCAAACAACTAACCCACCTGGCCAGGCTATTTTCAATCTTTTTATGATTTTTTATATTTGCTTTTCTTTTTTAAGCAACTTAAAACTAGATATTTTTATTTTAGTTCTCTCTGATAAGATCTACATTTTTAACTGTTCTATTTATAACAATGTATTCTATTTACAACATTATTATTATTGATAACTTTAGACTTATTTCTACCATCTTCTTTTATTTTCTGATCTTTTGCTTTACTTCCTATTGTTTTTTTTTTTTCATGCTTTCTTTTGGATTGTTAGTTCTATATTTTTTCATTTTCCTGTCTGCTGGATTGAAAGCTACAAGCTCTATTTACTTTAGTGCATATGTATAAGTTTATGTATATGTTTTAGTATAATTGTAGGTTAAAAATATTGTTACTTTGATAATTTGTTTAGTGAGGACCAATCATTGGTAAATTGTTTATTTTAATTTTTCTATACTTTTATGGTAGTTTAGCAAGATATGAAATTCTAAATTGGCAATTATTTTTTCCTCCATCTTTTGTTATTGTACCATTAAGTGAGCCTCTGCTCATGGTTATTTGAAGTTTATTATCAATTTTTCAATCACTTGTGAACATTTTATGCTTTCTTTATGGTAGCTTTTGAAGTAGTAGTAGCTTAGTTTTCATTCTTGATGATCTGTAGTTTTATTACAGCGAGTTCCATGGCATATTTATCTTTATTAATATTCAGAGTATAATTTGCATCTAGTGATTAGTTTACTTCTAGAAGTCTCTCAGCTACTGTCTTTGTAGTATAGGTATTGCTTGTACAAACATTCTCTACATTATTTTCTTCTTTCTTTTCAGCTTCTTCTCTAGGCCTCTAATCTGAATTTTCTAAATTAATCTTCAAATACTACTTTCTAATTTTCTAATTTTCTCTTCAGCAGTACCCACTTTAGCCTATGTTTTTCTTTAGTGATTTCTTTCCGTTGGTTCTTTTTCATAGCCACTAGTCCTTATTTTATTCTGTCCTGTTTTGTATAATCATTTGTTTCTTTTTTTAATGGATTATTATCAATTATTTATTTGAGTACTAAACACAGACATTTAAAAATTTTAGTCAGACTATTTCATCAACTTACATTTATTTGGAGTGAATTCATGTTCTAATGACTTATCTTGTTGTTGTGTTTCCAAGCTTTCTATTATCTTGTTCATATCAAACCTTTGTTTTACAGACTCAAATATCTCTCATTCTATTCTATATGTTTTAGTATATATGAATGTTAAATATATACTTCCCTTCTCTCTCTCTCTCTCTCTCTCTCTCTCTCTCTCTCTCTCTTTCTACCTGAATACAGTTATGTGACTGCTTCTATTTGTGCCAGTCTCACTCCCAATCCACAATACATTCTTATAAGCTTGAAGGTCCCTGATCTGCTATAACATTAGGGTCTTGAAGTCCCCAAGCAATCAAGTGGCTTGACTCAGTTTCTAAATGTAAAGTAAGTTTTGCCCTAGAGCCTCCCTAGTCTCATAGCTTTTTATAAAACCACTAGGGGCCCAGTGCACGAAATTCGTGCACTGGGTGTGTGTGGGGGGGGGCGGGGGGAGTGTCCCTCAGCCCAGCCTGCCCCCTCTCACATACTGGGAGCCCTCAGGCGTTGAACCCCATCACCCCCCACCCGCAGGACCAGCCCCCT
>NW_006298058.1:115805-130053 GCF_000327345.1 Myotis davidii | reverse complement strand
GCAGGGGGCTTCTTCCTGCTTTCCCTTTCGCCTCCCTGCATTGTGCCTACATATGCAAATTAACCGCCATCTTGTTGGCAGTTAACTGCCAATCTTAGTTCGCAGTTAATTTGCATATAGCCCTGATTAGCCAATGAAAAGGGTAGCATCGTACGCCAATTACCATTTTTCTCTTTTATTAGTGTAGATAGCCCCATATTAGAAACTGTTCTTGTTACCCCCATGTCAATTTCCTTTAATTTCAGCTTCTGGCTTCAAAGAGTGAATTTGTTCTTCACCCAACATGAAGCATGCTTAGCCTCTGTTATCAAAGAGCTTTATTCCTGGCTCTCAGTATGAATTTCTGAAACAAACCAAACAGCCTGTGGTTTCAGCCTGTGGGAGGGAATTACTAAGGTCATATATACCAAGGGGCCACAATGCTTAACCTTCTGGTTTCACCTTTTCTTTATTAATCCATCCATTCGTTCAACAGACTTTATGAACACCTACCAGAAGCAAATCCCTGCACTAGGCACTGCAGAGAGACTTCTCAGTTCTGGGAAGTTATTTTCTAAGATGGACACTCAAAGACTAGCACATTCAATAAAAGTAATACCAGGATTTACAGAGGTCCCTGAGAAGGGTGGGCCTGAGGCCTTTCTGCATTCTTCACATTACTGCAGAAATTGCTATCTCATTACCCAGGATTGTCTTGTAATAGCCTCTTCCCCCATAGGAAGGTGGGGGAATTGGATGAAGGTGGTCAAAATATACAAACTTCCAGCTAGATAAGTAATGTTATACACAACACGATGACCACAGGTAACACTGCCGTATGGTATATTTGAAAGTTGTTAAGACAGCAGATATTAAGAGTTCTTATCACAATGGGAAAAAATGTTTTCTCTTTTTTTGTATGATATGTATGTTAACTAAAATGTTTATGGTAATCATGTCACAATATATGTAAGTCAAGTTATATTTTATACTTAAATTTATACACTGCTGAGTGCCAATTATAGCTTAATAAAACTGGGAAAGATTGATCAAAAATGAAAATGTAGAAACAAAAATCTAAACTGTTTTCCGTGTGTATATTTTAAAAATCATACCTGAAAAATTACTGTATTTCTTTGGTAACATACTCAAACATGAAATTATGTAAAAACAGCACTTCTACAAAATATTCAAACATCAAAGGTAGGTTATACAGTAGCAATTAAAACTTTAATCATTAAGACACAAGTTGTTTGTTTGCTTATAGGAATGTATAGGTGCTATGACTTCAAATTCATCCTTGTGCAAATTACATAGACCAAATGAAAATCCCCTTAAGAATAATTATCTGAAGCTTCCATATTAAAGTATATTTATTTTTCCCTAGGATTAAAACAGATTGCATTGGAAGCCCAGTCTTTCATAGAGAAGGGGGTGGGGACAGAGTTGGGCCTTCATTTTCTCACAAAAGGCACAATGTGAAACGCATCTGTGAACATTGCATAATTTGTTATGTTCTACAAAGAGGTGGGTTTTTGTTATACACATACCAAAGCTATTTGGTACTGTTTCACCAATGATCTCTATTCAGGTCCAGAAAAGAAATTGGCCTCAGAAGAGTGAAAGGAGAGTAAATTTTTCTTTAAAAATTAGATACAGATTATCACTTCAAAATACAGGAGGGAATTTTACAAGTGATGGTGCACTGATTAGCTTTCCAATGGACATCCAGTCCTTTATGAAACACATACTAGCTGTGGTCAGCTGTGACCAATGTGCTTTATTACTCTCCAGAAGAGCTGCACTGAGAATACCCATCTAATTTAATTGAGAAATGTTGGGTGAACTTGAACTACTTCATGGACATGAATAACCAGAGAATTTATTTGATAAGGCATTAAAGGCTGAATATGGTAACTATCTCTTTGATGGTTTGATACAATCATCTATTTAGTTAATTAGCGTGTCGTTCATATTTTTTGTTATTACTATTCCAGTAATTACATGAGCAGCTTAAGAAAGGGAGAAACATTTCAGTACAACATCACTCTGACAAATTATAACCATTACTTATTAAACCATTAAATATTCATGACAGTTTTTATGTAGTTCAATCTTTAAAAAGTGACATCAGTTTTCAGGTAAAGGAGCCTAACAATAATTAAACTGTGGGAAAATTAATAAATTTACTCTTTTTTCATATAATAGTCTCTAAAAAAATGTCAGGAAGTTGACATGCTATTCACTAATCTCTTGCATTTTTTATTTACTTTTTTTGTAAACTGGACAGTGCGAACTATCATTATAGTAACTCTATCAATAGTATGGCACTCAAGGTAGCATTAGATGATAAAGTATTTTTCCTTCATATGTCTGCCAACATTTAAGCGAAAGTCTGTTGTATCCCCATGACTAATGCTAAGGTATGATTTGGATACATGAATTTTTTCTTACTGTATTTAAATAGTATACCTTTTAAACTATTCACAGAAATGCAGAGAGAGAAACTCTAAAAGTAAATTACAAAATCACACTTCATGTGCTAGTGACTCTTTAAATGGAATTTTTCATTGAAACTTGGTCATTAAAATAGAAAGGCCTTTGGTTGTGCCCATACAAGCATAATAAATTGTATATGTTTGTGATGCTGAATGACTCTTGCCCATATGCTGCACTGCAAAGCTACATGAATGAGGCATTTACCAAATCAGGCCCACCACATTAAACAGAAAAACAATCTTTATTCATGGTAACTTATCAGTTTCAATTAATCAACCTCAACAATGGAAATTCTGATGTGTTCAAGCAACTTGAAAGCAATAGGTCATCTCCAGGGCAGCCATGTTGTGTCTTTGTGCCTAAGGTTTCAAACAAAGCAACATCTCCAATAAATAGACATACATATACATACATACATGTGCATATATATATATATACCTACCAGTGGTTGGCTACAGCCATGCCATGTGGTGTCAATTAAAAAAAGCATGTTTATTGTTGATTTTTATCATAGCCAATGTAATTGTTTTCCTTCAAGTATTACTTTTTTGAGCTTGCAAGTTTAAACAAAAGGAAAGAAATTTCCATTGGATGACCATCCTTTCAGTTTCTGTGCTGCTATGTGAATAGCATTGTGCAAACCATTCCAATGGTTTTGAAAAGGGGTAACCATTGGTTTGATTTGGTTACACGGTTTCGTAAAGAGCTCCCTCCCACTGCCTTAGGGTCTGTGAAAGGTCTGTGACCTGTTTAGAACAGCCAAGTGAAATGTCATGTCGCCCCTCCCAAAGGGGAGTATCTGCATTCATTTGATCAGTATAAAAAATGATTGGGGATGGCGAGATCAGTGCTTTTGAATTGCAATTTATAGCAGTTTACAAAAATGCACATTGTTGGAAAAGAAAACATGGAAGTGTTTCTTTCTAAATTGCATTACCTGTGAAATGTCATTAGTCTTTTAAGGATATTTACATCCTTTTTAAAAAAATTATTTAGGGGACTTATTTCAACTAAGGAAAACTAGAATTTTATGACATTATGATTTTGTAAATTGTATTTTGGTTTTAATAGCAGAAATTAAGGAAAACAACGTGTCTGAGTTCTTAGGATAAACATGGTTTGTCATTTCCATCTATTAAGTCTCTAAGAGAGTCTTTGCTAATCAGTTGCATTAGCAGGAGATGCCCAGTTATCTTTTCCAGATTATAAAGGAGATTCATTTGCAGGTAAATGCCTTGTCTGCTGATTTCTATTAGTGAGTCTGAAATCACAGGCATACTGAATCCTACCGGGTTTCCATTATTCTTTCAACTTCTTTGTCAGATGAATATATTCTAAATCATGGTACCATTAGACTCATCTATGTGTAGGCATCATTTCATAAAAGGGAAAGGTTATTTCTTATTAACTTCATATATAAATAATACATGAACTTTATCCAAAAAGTTGAGGCAGGCTGTCCAAGTTCATAAAGGCTTAATGCAGCCACCTGGGTCTCTGGGGTCCAGAAAACAATGCCCTTTATTCCATGTCCAGAATCTTCAGAGCTCCATCCCTTCACCTTAGGCAGTGGGAGGAACTGGGTATCATTTTAAAGAAGTCTTCCTTTAGGAAGAAAAGTTACCTTGAGAAAAGGCCTTCAGAACTTCCCTGATTGATGCTTGACTAGAAAAAGAAAGTCCCTGCTTCAGAAAAGACTTGACCCAGAGAGTCCTCCCAGCATTCCACTTGGAACCTCCCAACCATTGAAAGCTGAGGTTGTCACGTTTTTATCTTTGTTCATGTTAAGCCTTGAAATGACAGCCTGGGTCTGTGTTCCTCTCTCCCACTACCCAGGCTGTAAGTGTCCACATTGACACCTACCGGTGACCGCAGGCTGCAATTCTTTGTCGCCTTCTCCACGCCTCTGGCTTTCACTGGGATTAGCTCAGGGCCTTTGTTCCCCTTCAAAGCTGGAACATCACACCCCATGTTGTGGCTTTCCTGTCTCAGACCCCCAACGCTTTCCTCACAATTTATACACCAGGTAAATGTTCCTCCCTACGGAGCAGAGACCCCAGCCTGTGGGGATGGGGGGAGAGCCAAACCTCCTCCCTTCCCCAACCTCAGAACTCTGCCAATCTGGTCTTTCCTTCTCATTCATAATTTTCTATTTCATATGAAGGGGAGATTGAATACACAAATGGAAATTTAAATCTTAGATTCCTGGACCTCAACACAAGCCAACCCCTCCTCTTTAAAGAAAAATGTTAGTGGCCCCTAATTCTAGGGAGGGCACTCTCCGCAGAAGTTACTTACAAGCACCTAAGACCATTTCTATGGTCTGGGGCAGGGGGACCTGCCTCAAAAACTTGACTGACACATGCTATGTTGAAGGCAGTGGTGGATCTGAGCACCTGACCTCTCTGCCCCAACCCCACCCCCTACACACACACACACACACACACCCCTCCAGGTTCCTGAACAGGCCTCCATCCTCTGCCTCCTGGGGCCTTGCCTGGGAGAACCCCCTAACAATGATGCACAAAGCCAAGGGCGAGGAGTGGGGAGTGGCTTGTGTATAGTCATTAAAACAAATTAAATGTCTCTTCCTCTTGCCCTATTTTTAGCGAGGTTGTCACACAGAGAAGAGGCTTTGCGGAGGCAATTGATACTCCAGTACAGCCCTTTGGAGAGGCCTTCGCTACGGGAGGACGGCCTTTTGGCGAGTCCACGGATACCGGAGAGGCAGTCCACAGGGACATCTGAGGACGTCCTTTCGGAGAGGCCTTCGATACCCCAGAGGGCCCCTGAGGCAAAGGCAAAGGCAAGGCCATCAACACCCAGAAAACCCCTGTGAAGGCTATGGATGCTACTGAGTAGACCACGGGGCTGCCTAGAGCAGGACCACGGAAAGAGACCCCTCACCATCCTGGCCTGAGGGCTGTCTCCCCGGCAAAGGATACGATTGCCACAATTTTCCTAAAATTACTGTCTCTAGAGATTATGTCTACTAACTGGAAGAGAACGCAAAGCGCTCCGGCTAGGCTCACCTTTCCAAGCCCTTAAAGGAGACCGCTCACTGGTGTTGGAGCGGCAGACAGACTTGAGGGGCTGCCAATTTTTTTTTAATGTTTTCGGGGCTCAGCGGAGTGCTCAGGCACCTTAGGGTGGGAAGGAATAAACTTCAATAAAATGTTTGGGGCACTAAACTCTTGAATCCCTCCAGTCTTTCTGTAACACAAGTCAAACTAGTATGCTGCCTCGCCTGTCCACTGATCCCCGGGAAGGCAAACATGGGGATTTAGATGTTCTCTAAAGGGGTCTTCTCTTGTCTTACATGACATAGGCTCCTGGCCTTATCTTAAAAGCCATAAACAATTCTTCAGTAAGTGGGAAAACTCTTTGGAGTTTTGCTTTCTGGAAGGTTTCAAGATGAAGAGTCAGGCATCTACTCTCTCTGGAATGTCAGGTACCCATTTCCTGAGCGGCAGCTTCCCTTTCTTCCATGCGTGCGTAATGTTCAACTCGGTCAAGTTCCCCCGACAAGTTAGGTCCTCTCTGTAGGCCAGTTTCAGAATCATAGGTCCTGGGTTACAGATTTCTAAAGCTATTTGTTAAGTCCCAAGAAATATGTTTGTGGTAGCTGTCACATAAAGTTGTTACACTCTGGTGCAAAAGAAAGCTGGAGAGGCGATTTCTTTGTGCGTAAAAGGCACAAGATTTAATTGGAGAGAGAAGTGCTATATTCAACGCAAGTACATGGGGTGGCATGGCGCCCTGGAGCATTATTCGAGCTTCATCTACTATGCACTATATGCCACCGTCTCTAAAGGAGTGTTGCCCTAGAAACTTGTTTTAGATCTGCTGCTATATATCAACACCTTGTTTTAGCAGTCCGTGGCTGAATTACAGTTACACAGTTTGGCGCTTCTTTCAAATTTCCTCCCATCAGTTTGGCTAAAGAAAGGAATTTTTCTCCTTTAGAAATGAATTGGCTTAATTAGTAAGTAGATTAATGGCAATTGCTGGTGAGTTGGTTTCCAGCAGAGTTTCACCAGAGAGGGTTAATCGGAGTCAGGTCTGGAATCTTTCCCAGAACTGGCTGCCAGCCATTTCCACCAACCAATCAACCCTACCAGAAACAGAGGAAATGAAATAGAATTTATATTCTCTGTGCTCTTAGCCTAGACAGAAATCCCTTGGAAGCAGCATCCTGCTTGGGTGCAGGACAGACTGTTTCACTTCAAAAATTTCACACAAACCTTGAAAGGTTCCACCATCAAGATTCCTCTGGGTACCAAAGCAGAATTTCAAATGACACAACAGCAACGCCACAAAACACTGAGGGTGCGTTGGAAACGCCTGGGGCTCTTAGTCAATTTCAGATTTTAGAAAAGTTGCAAAAGTCTTGCAAGTCTCTCACTAAATCTATTATATACCAGAAGCCTCTAAAAGGCTTAGTTGTATGTTTTGCAGCCGTTTCACTAATTTTTTCCATAGTGATAAAAATGCATTCATAGTTTAACTTGCAGCTGCATTAGTCTTGCAAAAAAAAAAAAAAAAAAAAAAAAAAAAAAAAAAAAAAAAAAAAAAAAAAAAAAAAAAAAAGACCCTGCTGAGAAATGCATATAATAGGAAAAACAGATCGGCTGGACAGCAGTGTAATTAATGCCAGAAAGGGCTGAGGCCGGTTTCATAGTTTGTCTTTTGAGGATATCAAGACGAGACCTGGTGAAAAATGACGCATGCTTTAGCATTTCAGAAAGCTGGCAACTGGCAGCGCTTTGCCTTTTTTCTTTGACTTTCTGCCTCGGAACAAAGAGGTCGGCAGAACTAGCTAGGTTGTAATGAGTTCTACGTCCCTAGCACATTAAGTGCATCATGGAAACATATTGTATCGAAATAGTTTGGAGGAGAATACCGGGGATGAAAGAGAATGGGTGCTTTGATCAGCTCCCTGGGGTCCTGAGCACGCACAGACTGACTTGCAAGGAGTTATTCAGCTCCAGCTAGACACACTTACAACACCATTCAAAGGAATTTGCATATCTGTAATTTATCACATTGGTCCAGAACATTTTTGCAAGGTAAATAAAAGTTGGCTGAATTAAAAAAAATCAATCATCGCAGATAGAGAGGAAACTGTGAAACCAGTCTTTCCATTAAAAACATGAATAAATGTGTCCAGAAAACATGACGCCTTAGAGGCTGACCTTATTTTTAAAAGTGTCCTTAGAGCAACAGGTTAAAAGCACTGACAACACGGCAGTGACTATTTCTTTGTACTTCTACTTTAGGGGAGTGTCCTTGCAGCTTCCCACTGGAATGAAGGCTTCCCACTGGAATAAATGAGATGCATGTGGCTATAACCAGCCCGTGACATGCAGAGAAAAATTAGTAGACACTTTGAGGAGATGTGAAGATGGCTTAATTTCCTTGGCATCTGCAAGTGCTAAGGTTAAATCTCATTTCTTCTCCTATGGACTTCATTGCCATGTCCTGGTTGCTGGGGCTCCACAGGATGAAATGCCCTCATCCCTGGTCAATAGGAAAACTTGTTTTCCAATGCCCACGAGAACAAGTGAAAATGTAACAGGCAGGCATTGTTCAGCGTTTTTAAACAACCCAGTTAAACAGCAAACAAGAATCTTCAACTTGACCTTGGAAAAGGCTGTGTGCCTGCGGATAATCTATCAAACAACTCCGGGTGACAATGATATATTTCAAAGTATTGTCAGATGAAAAGATTGATAAATTTGCTGCCGCAAAGAGAAAACTTTGGAAACAGGCAACAGGCAATTTAGCGTGCTGCTGCCACTGCCACCTTCTTCTCAGTCCTTGCTGCCCCCTCCCCACCCCTCCACCCTCGGCCTTGGGGCCAACTCAGTGGAAGAGGCCAGTAAATCAGCTCCGTAATATTTCTTAAGGAGCACGGAAAAGCTGTGAACAGTACTTCTCATATTAAACGCAATATTTCTTTGCTTTCGTGGGGAACAAAAGTCATAGCAAGACGTCTTTATGGCTAATTCAGTCAAAGGCACATCTCGGTTCCCCCCGCAGAAAGGTCAGTGTCGTTGTGTTTGGTCCACCAAGGGGGTGTTTTCACAGTGAAAACTGAGCCAGCTGTCCCTGTCATCCCCTCACCATTGGAGAGCGCGCCCTAGCCATGGTTATTAGGCACACTCCACACCTGCAAAATATACCAATTTCCAAGACTTTTCCAGACCCCTCCCTGTTCTCATGCCCCCTCCTCTTTCGGCTACTAAACTTTGACAACACAATTCAAGCCCTGGATGAAAGCGCTGCACGAGAGAGGAGAGTTTGGGGAGGGGGCAGCTCAGCTAGCTTCTCATGGTGTCTATTGAGCAGCCATCAAAGAAATGAGGCGTCAAGTGTGTTTTCAGAAGTAAAGAAAAACTCCCAAGTAATTGCTTAGAGGCATCACACATTTGCTATCGCCACAAATGAGAACTGCCGAACCCTAATATTGAATTTTATGCACCAGTGTGAGAGGTGGTGCTGCAGCCAGGCACCCTTCATTTCGAAGCGGCTCTTTAAACTTTTCTTTGTACTTAGCATGTCACTGACCAACATCAGGGGGTAATTTTTTTCTGAGTTGTTCCACAACTTTTAAAAAATCTAAGTACCGACACGCTGCTGTTATCCATTTTACAACTTTAGTCCAACTGGATTTCATAATAAAACTCCTTTTGGAAACATCCACCAGCTAGCCTCCTCACCGTTCCAATGCCAAAGGCTTGCATCCAAAGGTAGGTGACAACCTAGCTGTCTGCCGGATGGTTAGTAGCCCAAACAAGACAGGAACTGTGCAGTGGCTGAGAAGAAATTGTAAAATTAGAAATAATTCAGGAAAAATACTTTCAGAGTGATCATTGCCCCAAGGGCCAGTTCCTCTAAGACAGGAGTGCAAACGTAACTAGCTTTCTCTAGGAGCACTTGAGGGTGGGGGTGGGGTGGGGGATTAAGGATTTTTATGGGGTTGAACTAGAAGGAGAAGAGAGAATTTAATTTGGCTGTGGTGCCACTAATCCCGATCTTTGTTCAGTCCTTTCACCCAAAGTGCCAGTAGCTACACGAGAAGTCCCCAGAAGTGGGCAAAGTGCAGGAGTGCCCAGGAAGCCTGGGGTCCCTGCGACTTTGGCAGGGGGTGAAGCACATTGCCCGCCACAGGAGACGTGGTGGAAGTGCCTCCTACCAGTAGGGAATCCTAAACATTTTTTTTTCTGGCGCCTGGGTGTCTCCACACAGCCCGCCAGCAGCAAGCAAAGCGCCCGAGCCTCTCCAAAGCGGTGTCAGCGCAACCTGTTGTTGGAACAGGTGCTGACCGCCGAGGGAGGGGTTGGCGTGAAGCTGCCAAGGGACTAGAAGCAAGGATAGATCGCCCTCCTTCCCCGGGAGAAGCAAGGATAGATCCCCAAGAGCCCGAAAGTAGGGACGAGCTGGAAACCTGTGCCCCAGCCATTGCCATTGCTAGCGCTGGCGCCTCGGCCCAGAGGCAAAACTAGCTCGCCACAGCTTGCGCCCCAGGCCACGGGGCCCTCTGTGGGCGGCCGTCCGAGTGCTACCTGCCCAGCTAGGGGACGTAGTTGCCCCGGGCCTCCCCAGAGGAAACTTTGGGTTCCATCAGCTGCCCTTGTTCAGGCCGTTTTCCCTCCTCTCTGCTCGCCGCTTCCTAGAACCCCTCTTGGAGACTTCCATGCGCAAAGACAGCAAACTGCGGAGAGCCCGGCGCCAGGCAGCCACTTCCAGCTTCCAGGAAGACACACAGCACCCGAGCCCCGAGAGCACGGGGAGTTGGGGATAGGCGGGCCTCCGGGGATACTCGACCGACTCCACCCCGGCTCTCAGGAGCCCTGGGAACGCGGAACAGCGGGCGGGGCGCATGCGCGCCTCCAGCCCGGGTCCCTCCCCAGCCGGCCGAGTTTGGGGAAAGTTTGGCGAGGTTTGCCTTGGCAGTAGCAGACGTCCCAAAGGCCAGGCTGCCCTGGAGATACGACCAGGAGTCCCCTAGAGTCCCCGGAGCCAGCTCGGCGAGGACCCAAAAGCTGAAAAGCGGCAGAAGGTGGGGAGAAGGAGGCCTTTTGTGTGTGGCACAGGAGAGTCACTTGCGCACAAACGCAGCAGCGCGCTCCGCCGCCGCCTGAGCCTCCTCCGCTGCACCTCCGCCTCCGAGGCGCTTCATTACAGCCGAGCCCTTCCCCCGCCTACCCCCTGGCCCCGGCCTTTGTTCGGTTTGAAAGTAATGCTGTGAATTAAAAGAAATGACAATATTTTCTGTCTGCTTGAAAGTCCAAGAGAAGAGCCCTTGAGCTTGGCAAAAATCAGGCAAATCATTCATCATGCCACCCCGCACCTGTGGTCTTGGCATTGAAAACCCTCCAGACCTATTCCTATTAAACTTAATTATTCCCTCAAAGCGCACAATGGTTGAAATGGAGCAGGTTGGAGTCTGTTTATTGGTGGTAAATGTTTTTCTGAAGATCTTCTGAATCTCATTGTTAGCTCGTTGTTTGAGGCTGCCCTCCTTCTTTCAGACGAGAGTAGCCTTGGACTTTTCAATTTTCAATCGTAACATCTGCTTAATCGTACGGATCAAAATATGGAGACACAAAACATATGTAATGGTTGATTTGTTAAATCCTGGTAATGAGTTATTAACAAGGGAAAACAATAGGCCAGGATGGTGAGAGCCTTATGGTAACAGAGTCACTTTATGTAACGCTTGACGTTTCCCTTCTTGATAAATGGAACTGAGGTCTGAGCGCCAGGTGATAGCAAGAAAATCAATGTCTGTAGGGCCGGCACGGAGACTTTTTCTATGTGAAAAATTAGGAGACATAAAATTTAATTGGCTGATCAGGAGGAGGGGGGAGACAGTGGTCTGAAGTTTAATTGCCAGTAGGCTTAGCAAGGGAGACAAAACAAGATTTGGGCCTGTTTGTTTGCATCACCCCAGCCTCAAGTCCAAGTGTATCATTGAAAATGTGTTTTATTATAACACATGTCATGCTTTACAGTTCCCATATTGTGTGAAGACAATAGTTAATGGTACATTAAAGACAGGCAAACCATGCCAACACGTCTTGGAGACATTGTAAGGGCCTCTCTCTTTGCTTGCTGTAGGCAGCTGCAGCCCAGGACCCAGAAGCACAAAAAGAACAAGTTTGAAATACCAGGTGCATCCTAGAGAACCACGACAGGGATTGATATGTTATAGCCCAGGACATGAACCTAGCAATAAAGATATCATTTCGATTGTCTGCGGCTTCCACGGCCTGTAAAGCCGGGAGGCCCTGGGCAGCCTGCTTTCTGGCAGGCCTGTCTCCCTCCCTGGGTTTCCCCATCTCCCTGGGCCAAATCCGAACACCTGTTGGCCAGACCCCACAGCCCATCGTGGGAATCGCTTCCTACCAGTGATTCCAGGTCTCAAAAACGCAATTGGTTGTGGAATTATTTAGGACCATTCCCACAGGCTGCAGAAGGCTGTGGAGGGGAGGGCAAGGGAGAGAGGGAGGTTCGCCAGGGAGTGCTCAACTGGTGTTTGTTCAACCTTGCAGCTGGTACTCGGTGCCACTGCAAAGGCCCATTAATAGAAATGGGATGAGTTTATGGATTTAAGAGGCTTCACAACCTCTCCACGGAGGGGCGTTAATCCTGGTGCTGGCAGATGAGCCGTCCTGGGAATCCCCCGCAGCCGATTTCACAGGGGTTCCGAGGAGATGTTTTATGCGCGCTGCTCCCAGCCTGGGGTGGGAGACTTACTCTCCTTCCCACCTACTTTTTCTGCCTTACAGGACCTCCAGGCTTCAAAATTAAACTTGTATGAGGGTTTTTAATCAATCCATAGTGTCTCCTCCTTGGGAAGTAGAGGCACCACAAATAGACTCCATCCCAGAGGCTACCAGCTCAGGATGAGAAATTGGTTCCCCTTTCTCCTTCACACCCACCTTCTCCTCTCCCCTCAGGAGCTGCCCCACCCACTCTCACCTCCTAACTGAGAATCCCCCATTGAAACAAAAGGGGAAGGTATGGTGCCTCAGGTACCCAGCCTCTGAAAATAGGAAGAAGCCACCTTTTGGTGACACTAATATCTTTTAAGGCAGCGATGAGAAGACCCTAACCCTAATGCTCACCAGAAATGTAGGGGGGAGAGATGGATGGGGAGAAGGGGCTTTTAATAAGTAGAGTCACTGGCACTTTGACACCAAGGCAGAATGGCACAGTAACCTGGGATGGGCTGGAATTAAAGAATTATATATAGTGGGGGGGGGGTTAGTTGTAGGGGGAAGGGGCGGCACTCTACCCAAACTTTCTTCTCTCTTCTGTTCCTCCCCCTATAATTGATAACAGTGACAGGTTAAGTGACCACTGAAGAATGATTTAGCCAGCTCACTGGGTTGAGTTCATAAAATGCACCAGTTCAGGGACTGCAGCTTCTTTATTATGCAAAATGGACCAAGGCAGCCATGAGGACTTTAAACTCTTTGCTCTGATGGTTCGGGCTGGCTTTCTAGCAGGAGCTGTTGGGTGTTCAAAAGAGCAGGGCTCAGTAAAGGGTCTCTGTAGCCATTGAGGATAATTGATAAATATATTGATATCAATTCTTTCCATACACTTTTTTTTTTTTTAGTTGGAAGAAAAGTGTTGACTTAGAAGGACTCTTGAATCAACCTGCCACTCAAAGTGCCCCGATACTGATCCTCCCAGTGCCAGGCTGTGGTGCTTGCTGGCCAGGGATGGCCGGGTCCAGAGGCTCCTCAGCCTGGAGCTGCTCCTAGGAGAGCAGCTCCTTCTCCAAGTGCAGCTTAGGCCTCTCTGACGCCAAAGGAGACTCTGAAATGATACGTTTGTTCTGCTTTTACTGCCGCATTTTTAAAAGAATTGCTACACTAGAATGAATGGATTATGAGTAAATAAAAAGAAGCTGTCAGTCTCTTTGAAGGTTGTGTTTAAAGGGACTTGCCAAGTCAGGACAGAAGAGTGACAAGATAGAGACCCTGGTGTTTTACAAGCTCAGCCCAACTCTTCCGCTTCATCTGCACCGCACTAAAGGATGTGTTGGAGCATTGAATCACAAAAAAAGTGGCACGCAAAAGAAAAGGTGCCACATCACAATGGTTGTAGTGTTTTAACTGCGGAGTGCCACATTACCCATTCTAATTGAAACGCAGGTCTACACAGCCCAAGGAAAAGTACAATACTTACATAACTTATAATTAAGTAGAAGTCTGCCTAACATTTGACTTTCTAATGAGTGTAATGAGATTACATGCCTGATAGAAGCATTTGTGCAAAAGCAACTTTCGTGTTTAACGAGACCCTAATACAGGACAAAATCGAATTATTTTCTCTGATTTCCAAATTCTGACTCCAGTGTGAAATCTCCATCTTTTAGGGGGAGGGACGGGAGAGGCTGCGATGGCTGGAAGGAGTGAGAGAGTCCACGGCCAAGGGCCTCCTGGGAGCTTCGAGATGCAGAATCTCCCAACGTCTGGCTGGGCCGCGCTGCGGGGTCGAACTCGCGGCCTCGCTTTAATTGCTCTTGGACGATGTCCATAGCACCCGCGGCGCGCGGGGAACCCCTCGGTGAGTCTGAAACTAGGTTAAAGCAATTAGCATGCTGTCGACAGGGCCGGGGTACCGGGAAAATTCCTGATTATACCCTGGAGGACCAGGCCGGTCCTGGTGGTAGAGCAACAACTTCCTCGGTCTGGCTTTAGCTGCACTGTGGTGGCGGGTCCGCGGGAAGGTGCGCTCCGCGCGCGGT
>NW_006298058.1:114043-115795 GCF_000327345.1 Myotis davidii | reverse complement strand
GGGGGCGGCCCTCCGCTAGAGGCTCGCCTGCCTCCCAGATCAGGCTGCTTGAAAAGGAAGATGAAATTCTGTTGGAAGCGAAACGCAGTCAGTTTTAGAAATAGCCCATCGCAGAAGTGGCTGAGGAAGGGTGCATGCGCCTTCTCGCCTTACCTAAAAAGGACCCCGGATTTTGTTGGGAGGCATTCGAGCCCACAGTCGCCTGCCCCATCGCCTTTAATAGGAATATGTTTAAGTTCCATGTACCCGATGCTGCAGCTGCAGAAGGGATAGACCACGGAGAGGCTCAAGAGCAACCAGCCCATGGAAGCAGAAAGACCCCTTCCAATTACCAAGCCCGAAACTAGCCTCCCCTCCATCTACCCCCCTCCCCGCCCCGCCCGCCTTCCCACTGCACACAGCGAATTCAGTTCATATACTATGATTAGGCAGGGTAGGGGTGACCTTGGTTAAGTTAAACATCGTCTCTAAGCCTCAGCTTTCCTCTCTGAAAAATGGGTATAAATACACCATAGAGTGTTTGAAAGGTAGGATAAAAATACAGACAAAAGTCACTATTTAGGGCAGATGATGCAGTAGAAGAGCATTCTTAGAGCGTTGGGGCCTAACTCTCCAATCCACTTCCTTTCAGCTAAGTCTCACTAAAATGTGGTTTCTGGCTAGATAGCTGCGTTTTGAGTCTCTGGTTCGGTTATCGTTTACAAAGTCAGTTCTTCTTCTTTTTAGATATATAGTTACCCCATCATGTATTAAACAAATAACTTTTAGAAAACAAATAAATTTATTAACATCGCTTAGAAATAAACCACATCTGTCAATAAATTAGCACAGTTTTCTAGACAGAGTTCTTCCAACAACGTTCTGCCAAAGGTGCTGGGGGTGGGGATGGGTATCATAGGCTATTGCATATTTTTAGAAAATCAGGATAAATTATATAAATTATATATTTAAAAAGAGAACTATTTCATTAACTTGACAGCATAATAAATAGATAAATAACAAACAGTTGATTGCCATTAGAAAAATGTGATTCTTAAATTACATTTACATTATAGACATTTACATGTACAATATGCACAGAGACCTAACCAGGCGCGTCTGTGATTTCTCAGGACACAAACTCAAAGGGCGGTTCGTTTTCTATGTTGTTGAAGGAAGACTTGCTGTTGAGTTTTCTGGGGTCCTCCGGGGTCCACACTTTGGCTGTCCGGATAATATTTTGTTCTTTGAGCTGTTTTTCATCAGTCCATGAGAGAGAGTGTCCTGCCAGGGGCGGGAGGCCATAATCCGGGTCGCTGGGGGAGGGGCACCCTGAGGAGGTGAGAAGAAACAACAGAGTGTGAATGTCCACCTCTATTCCCAGCGGAGCCCTCCAGTCCTTGGGGTCTATTCCCGGGCTCCTCCACAGAACAGGCGCCTTAGGTGACATTAGAAGGACCCTTTCTCTCCACTGCACAAGCCCCCAGCGCCCCCTCCCCGGAATCCCAGGAGCTGCAAGTCCTTTGTCGTCGCGCGCCCTCTGAGCCGCGGTCAAAGTGGAGGAAAAAAGAACCCGATGAACGCCAGCAGGCGCTCAAGGTCGCTGGTGCCCATGGACCATCTGTCCGTCCGTCAGTCGGCTTGTCAGCCTATTCACCCAGCCCCTCCAAGACCTTCCCGCTTGCGTCCCCGTCTCCCTGAGCTGGGATGGGACCGCACTTACGGGTGCCCCGATGGCAGATAATGACTTTCTGGGCCTGGCTGCCGGGGATG
>NW_006298058.1:98057-113753 GCF_000327345.1 Myotis davidii | reverse complement strand
CCGAGGGCGCGGGCTGCAGCAGCAGGCACGCCCCGTCGCGGTAGTAGTATTCGTGCAGCTGGTGGCTGAGGAACTCCACCTCCGTCTGCTCGTCCCCCAGCAGCTCCTCGCCATCCTCCAGAGGGTCCCGAGAGGACTGGTCTGTGAAGAAGTCCTCCTCGTCAAAGTAAGGAGACGGGAAGGCGTCCAGGCCCCCAGGGAAGTGCTCAAGCAGCACCGCGTCCATGCTCTGCGCCGCCGTGGGCCCGAGGGAGGACTCTAGGAGTTTCAGGTTGCAGTTTTGGCCTGTCTGGCAGTCCCCTGCCTGTCCCCCGGGTTCTTGAGCGAGAGGCAGTGGGAACGGCCCCACAGCCCCCCGCCCCCGGCCGCCCTGGAGTGCCCGAGGCCCCTGCGCTCTGGCCGCACCGGCGCTGCGCTGGGGAGGGCTGCGGCCAACTTGCTGCAGCTGAGGGCCGGCACGCGAGGATTCTTATAACTACATCCACAGGCGCGTGCCAGGGACCCGCGGCGCCAGCCAATCACCGAGCCGACGGGGAGGGGGGCAGGGGGCCCGGCCGGCGGCGCGGGCCGCAAGGCTCTCTTTGGGTTGGGAGCTCCTGAGGTGGAGAAGAGGCGGGGTCTACGTTGCCTGGGGCTCTTCCTGCTCCTCCCAGCCCTCTCCTGTTGCTTGTACCTGCGGGGCGCACCACTCCAAGGCACCTGCAGCGCCCGCTGCCTGCCCACGTGCGCTCTGTGCAGAGCTCCCCCGCTCCCCCCACTCTGCCCCAGGCCTGGGGTAGCAGCACAGCTACAGAAAGGCCTAAGGATGCGCGCTGACACCGACGGCCCAGGCGGCGGGAACAGGTGACCCGCGGAACTCGCTTCTCCTCGGGGGTGGGCGCAGAAACTGCCTGCAGCCCGGGGTGTCAGGGTTGGTGCATTTAGCCATCACCACATCCGGGGCGCGCCGGCCTCCAGCCGGGCTCTAACTCATCTCCGAACCTTTCCAGGACTCTTGTAAAGTTGGCTCGGTGTGTGCCAGTAGGTTTCGAAGGCAACGCTCCCAAGGCGTTCCAGACGCCGTGCGGGGTCTAGAGGCGCGAGCCTTCGGGTCGCCAGCACAGAAGCCCGACTCTGATGCGGTATCCGTCCCCAACGACGCCCCCTATGGGCTGGCCTCCCCTCGCCTCCCTTACGCGGCCCCGGAAAATGACTGGCAACGCAGGAGGGGTTGCTTCGCAAGGCAGCTCAGTGGGGCACGTTTCTTCGGAAAGCAAATTGATATTCTAGGGGTTCGGATCAATAAAACTGGGTACAAAAGGAGTTAATTGAATTGTCTGCTCCGGAGCTGCCCGGAGGGAGGCGGGACGTTAAAGGGCAGAGTGTAAACATAAGTTTCTCACCTTTCTGACTGGCCACCAGGACCATCCTTGAATTTTTTTTTTTCCTTTCTCGACCTTTAAAAACAACAGCCGTACGCACTCTGCCCCACGACACACTTTATCACAAACTGCGATGTAACAAGAATCCCTCCGTTTAAGAGTAACAAAGAAACACTTTCAAGGTCGGGGCAATTCCTGGTAAAAGCCAAGCTCAGCTTCCACCCCGCAGAGTTAAGTGCAGCCGGTGGCGCGATGGCGCGGTTCTCCCTATAGCGCACTGAGGCGCCGTCTTCCCAGGTCAGCGCGTCCTTTTCCTTTTCCAGAGCCTTGTCCCACCTGAAGCTTCTTATCTCAACTCAACATCCTACTCATCTCAACATCCGAGTCTATGCCTCTGAAGGACTAAGATTTAAACACACGTCTTGGTTTTAGACATTGCATTGTATTTACCTGAACTCTGAGATCAAAACTTTAAGGGCAAAAGATGTGTAAGGTTAGGAGATCTGAGATCACCCAGTTTGCAGCGGAGAGGAGGCAGAGTCAAGAACCCCAGACAATTTCCGCACATTCTGTCCGGTGTTAGCTTCTTAGCCCCGCCCCTTCCCAGTGAGGTGATTGCTCTTAAAATGATGCAAATGTGGACAGGTTCCCTGTGGGAGACCCCCAACTGCAACATCCTGCATTTAGATGTATCTTTCTTGTCTCAAAAAGAGGGAAGCTGTTGTGGGTGGAGGGTCAAAACCAGGGATGTAACCAGGTGGTGGTGGACATCCGTTCTCTTTACATTGAAAAGGCCTTCCTCCGCTTCCCTCAAATGGTTAGATTCAAGCCACGTGGAAACATGGCCTTGGGTCAACCTAATCACTTGCGGGGGGAGGGGGGGAACGGACACAAATGACCAGACTTCAATGCCATATCCAAAACACGGATACCCATTCAATGAAAGACCGGATCCCAGCCTATCAAGGTTCTCTTCAAGCTCTATCTCTGGCCCATCTAGGTGGCTCTGGAGAAAGTGTGTTTGTGTCCTGGATATGTTGGGGGGCAGGGTGGCTGGGGGACATGGGAGTCAGCGAGTCCCTATATGGGTATCTTTTTACCCCGTGTGATTTTAAGTCAGATTCCAATGAAAATATCTTACATGTGCTTGACGAGTTTGTGGAAGAGTACAGAAATGTATTTGGGCACCCAGGTGAGCTAATGGAAAATCGGCTATGTCAGGGAGCCTTACCGTCCTATGAGGCTGAGCAGAGCTAGCATGGGCATTCTCGGCAGCTCCTGGACTGCATGGATGAGCATGGAACAGGAGGAAAGAGAAGACAGTCACTTGTGCCAGACAGCCCTCCTCGCCCTTTCCCTTCCTACCCACACCATTTTTCCCTTAGAGCAGCGGTTCTCAACCTGTGGGTCACGATGCTTTCACAGGGGTCACCTAAGACCGTCGGAAAACACATATATAATTACATATTGTTTTTGTGATTAATCACTATGCTTTAATTATGTTCAATTTCTAACAATGAAAATACATCCTGCATATCAGATATTTACATTACGATTCATAACAGTAGCAAAATTACAGTTATGAAGTAGCAACGAAAATAATTTTATGGTTGGGGGTCACCACAACATGAGGAACTGTATTAAAGGGTCGTGGCATTAGGAAGGTTGAGAACCACTGCCTTAGAGGATTGCCAGGTGGCTGCAGGCTGCTCCCATTGGGAAGTGAGGGCTAGGCCTTCAGTTGCTGATACTGGGGTACTAGTGTGTGCACACATGTGCACAAACATGCACACACATTCTGTCCTTAAGTAAGATAAGATTGCTCTTCAATAAAAAGAAGAAAGACTTCATCACTAATACAGGAGATTTTCTCTGGGTTACTGGCGGCAACAATAGTGTGGACAGAGGCCCTCTGCCTCTTGAAGCAATAGGTTGGGCAAGGCGATGGCTGGGCTCTCCTTGTTGTGCCAGGCTGGACACCCAAATTCCCATTCCAGCCCCACCTCTTCACTCCCCAGATCCTCTGGGCCGTGGGGGCACAGGGAGAGGGACAAGATCAAAAGGTTCCAGGTATTTCCTGGAGAGCAGGACACAGCTTAAAGTCTTCTCTATGCTTTGTCTTCAGGAGAAGTGTCCCTTAACCTTATAAAGAACTTTTGCCTCATTATAAAATAGCATCATCCCCTAGGCCAGTGATGGCGAACCTTTTGAGCTCGGATGTCAGCATTTTGAAAAACCCTAACTTAACTCTGGTGTCATGTCACATATAGAATTTTTTTAAATATATTTTATTGATTTTTTACAGAGAGGAAGGGAGAGAGATAGAGAGTTAGAAACATCGATGAGAGAGAAATTTTTCCACTGAGCCAAACTGGTTTCGGCAGAAATTTTTTGATATTTGCAACCATAGTAAAACAAAGACTTATATTTTTGATATTTATTTTATATATTTAAATGCCATTTAACTAAGAAAAATCAACCAAAAAAATGAGTTCGTGTGTCACCTCTGACACGCGTGTCATAGGTTCGCCATCACTGCCCTAGGCAGTGGCAGGGGTGCTTGGTTCTTTTTAGTGCCAAATTCTGCTGAAGCCTCGAGATACTTTCAAGTCTTTTGAAAGGAACTCAGTGCTGGACCCAGTAGACTCCCACCACACCTTCAGGGCTGCTTGGAAGTCTCTGGCATCTTTGAGGTGCTCAGTTCCAGGAGAACTTCTGTGAAAGGCCACTGGTCATAGAGAAAGCCTTGCCGCGCCCCCTCTCTCTCCCTTGGCCTTTTATTCTTTCTCTCCCTCCCTGCCTCCCTCTCTCCCATCAGTCTCAAGGACCTGAATACTTGTTCATCTGTTTCCCATTATACATCTCAAAACTCTTACCCCAGCTTCTAGAAACAGTGACTGGAGGCTGGGATCACAGGTCCCTGGCCCCTTCCCAGGATGAATTTCGGGCGGAGCCCTCTGATGTAGAGTGCAGCGTCCAGGCTCTCCTCCTTCTTCAGCTTCCCCTGCTATGTTCCCATAGTGCTCAGTGCCTGGCTGAGTCCTCCCTGCTGGAGCCTAAATGCCACTGGAACCGGGTGTCCCCAGAGTGCCCCACACCTCGCTTAGTGCCTACGAGCAGGTACTTGTGGATGCGACTCATGGTCTACCCCCCAACCTGAAAATGAGTTCATATTAACTCCTCCTGACCCTAAGTGTCCCCTTCCCCACTCCTAACACAGGGTGATGCCAGGCATCTGGTTTGTCCTCCTCTGTGTCTGCTTCCCCTGTCTTTGCTATTCTCCCTCCCGCCCTTGTTCTGTGAAATCTTTCTTCTCCTCACTTGGGTGCCCGCATCCACCCACCCTTTATCCCTTTAGCCGTAGGAAAGGATTTGGGAACTAGAATCACGCGTTAATGCTGAAAGATAGCTCAGTGACGTTCCTCAGGTCCCACAGCGGCTACCATCGGTCCTGAGCCATTTCAGCTCTGTGCCAGTTCCAACGCTGCTTCCACTCACTCATAAAAGATGTATTTATATTAATATGCAATGTCGTTAGGACAGGCCCTTTTGTAAACTGGCTGAGATTACTAAGTACCATCTTCCTGGTCTCCAGCCCCGAGTCTCCAGAGTCCTGGCTGCATCTCCTGATGTGCTGAGGAAGGAAGCACTGAATGGTGCAATTCCCAGCACAAGACAAAGTGTGCAACATTAAAGATGGGGTTATAGGACTTCCTCTGGTTCCCAAAGTCATACTATACAGATAGATTATGGATTTTTTAATTTATTTTTTTTTACTGAGAAGGCCCACTGTGATCATGTGTCATTTTATGCCATCTTGGAAGTGACTGGCCTAGAAGATGCCAACCTCCTTGACTCAGCTTCAAAGACCTCCCTCTAACCACTTACTCTCCATTCTCCTGAGGTATTTATTTCATCATTAGTTGACTTTTCAGGTTCTCAGATGCCATGCTGATCTCTCTCTGGTCTTCTTTATTTCCCTCCTACTCTTCTTTCCACTAGTCTGAGCTCCTTCATTTGCTTTGAAGGTCTTCTATTTATTCTTATCCTGAGACAGGGACAAGGAATAAGGCTAAAATGAGAAGAGATGGGAATGAGCATTAGAGAGGACTTTCAGACATTCACCCTCCTAATTCTGCAAGCTGAAGGGCATCTTATTTCAACCAGTGAATGAATGAGATCTGGCCTTAAATCCATGGCTGCACAGCCAAATAAGAGAAAGGATCATCGTTAACACCAGGTTTGGTGGTTCCTTTTCTCATATGTGTCACATAGCATCCTTCCACCCCTCTTTTGTCTCTACACTTAATATAGATGATTAAATATGATTTTCACATGGATTGGCTCATTTGCTCCTAATGCAGCATTGTGAGGCTACTGGGCATATTTTTATTGTTTGCAAATAGTAAGATTCAGAAAGGCCAAGTAACTCTCCTGGAGCGACACAGCTGGCACCACGGAGCCACGGATAGAAATAAGTGGATTTCCAGCCCAAGGTGGTGGAGATGTAGGCATCACTTTCCAGGGTTTCCCATTAGACACTCCTCACTCTGAGGCTGCTTAGTCGAAAACACAAAACTGGACCATGTCTCATCTGGGAACAAGGGCAGGAAGCATATGGTTGCCATGAAACAAAGGAAACCCAAGTGTCCAACACCCACCACCTTCCTTCTTGCCTGTGTATTTCCTGTTGTTAAATATTAATCTTTTGAGGGAGAAACACTGAAATGCTGATAGAGTTATCCAAATAAGTGGTTTCTGCCAAGGTGACTAGCAAAGCTTCTGAGCTTTACCCTTCAATTCTGTTATTTCGAAAGGTGTTTGACCTTCAGTAATGTAAACACCACAAGTCATTACTACCAGACTTCTGTGTCTTGGCCTCCACAGTGAGCAGTGGAATGGAAAAAAAATAAAGAATTTAATACAAACATGAACTGGGGGCTTTTTTCTGTTTAATTTTTTTCAAAGTTACATGTGTTTTCTGGCTTTATGCCCATCTGTATGGCCTTACATGAATTATGGTTCGTTTATATAATGGGATATTCAGCAGCCATAAAAAAGGAGAATGCTTTTAATGTAGTGATGCGAGATGATCTTCAAGATACATTACGAAGCGAAAGAAGAGTGACTCGTATGCTCTCACTTGCATTTAAAAAAACAAGACAGTGCATTTGTTTACAGAGCCATCAAATATTTCAAAATGGATACACAAGAAACTGATGCTGTTTGTTGCATTGAGAAAGGACTTAAGTGGCTAATGAGCAGAATTTTTCATTGTATACTTTTGAATCTTTCGATTTTTGAAATACAATATTCCTCCCTTATCCGCAGAGGATACAATTCTGAGACCCTCAGTGGATGCTTGAAATCAGGGACAGGACCAAACCCTATATATACTATACTACATACCTGTGATAAAGTTTACTTGGAAATTAAGCAGTGAAAGAGGTTAAAAATAATTGCTACTAATACAATAGGACAATTATAAAATATATTATAATAAAAGTTATGTGAATGTGGTTTCTTTCTCTCAAAATATCTTATCGTACTATAATCACCTTTCACTTAAAGGAAATACCTTTGGGCTTTTCTTTGGCACATCCTAATTGCCAACATCACTACTCTTGTACTTGGGGGCCATCATTTAGTAAAATAAGGGTGACTTGCACACAAGCCCTGCGATACCTCTATAGTCTATCTAATAACTGAGATGGCCATGAAGTGACTGACGGGTGGGTAGTGGATAGAGAGTGGAGACAAAGGGATGATTCACATCCTGGACAGGATGGAGCTGGATGGCATAGAATTCATCAAGCTACTCAGAAGAGAGTGCAATTTAACGTATGTATTGTTTATTTCTGGAATTTTCCATTTAATATATTCATGCCATGGTTGACTGCGGGTAACTGGAACCATGGAGAGCAAAACTATGAATAAGGGGGGTGACTACTATATGTGAACATATATGCAGACATTTTTTTTAACTTAGTGAACTTATTTTTAAAGAAAAAATTTAGAGTGTATGATCCCCTCATATAGCCCCACAGGAGCCCTCCAGAGAGCTTGGTTATTAGCTTGTGTCATCTTCAAGTCTTCAAAAGTCAGCAAGATCCCTCTGGCAGATGGGCCCAGTGAGGGCTGGCGGGGGCTCAAGTCCTGAGTGAGCCCTTTCTGCAGGTAAGTCTCGCATGCAGTGCAGTTACAATGGATGGCATTGGGTGGAGTGCTCCTTCCTGTGTGAAATCAATATCCAACGAAGTTCAGAGGGCTTCACCCACATAAAGAAAATGGAAAACTACTAAATGCTCATTAAAAGCACCATGTTGTCTGCACTGTTCACAGTCCCACAGCCTACAGGTGAAACTGTTAACATTTTGGTCTATTTTCCTTCCAAGTGTTTTTAGTTTTGTGTGTTGCATTTTTCCATTGACCCAATCTCAGCAGAATTTCCCCCTATCTTTACTGATAGGCTCTGTGTGTGACGTTCCTCATGTGGCTTTACCCATCAGATCATTTTATTTTTACTTGAGCACCACTCAGTCCTTGGAGCTCACAGTTCAGGTCACATTGCCTGCATCTCTTAGAGTGCCTTAGTATTTTGTCTGTGGTCTCACTGTATTCCTCGCTGGGCAGGCCAGGATTTTGATTCCCTTAGAATTTTTTCAACTTCCTATCAATCATAATAGTTTTCACTCATATCAGTGGTCCTGTAGATATTGGGGTATTGCAGTGACACTTTTATTGTTCTCATAAAATTCTGTCTAGAACAAAAGCTCATCTTCATTTCAGCTGGGTTAAACTGTGCTTTAAGAAGTTGACGCCAGACCATGCCTGGTTCAAGCAGGGAAGTGCCTTGTATTAGTCGAGGAAAATCAGTCATTTGGGTAAGCTGCCTGGAAATGCAGCTTTCATGCTGGTACAGTGCACACAATAAGCACCTCCGTATAACCACCAGGCCTCAGGCTGCACATACAAGACCCCACTTAGAGATTTGAGCGTATTTTTATCAAATGGGAAGCAGCACCCACTTTTTGCTGCAGTCCCCAGGCATCCAGCCAGAGAGGCTGGGTAGCACAGAGCTCAGGCATGTGGGCCCTGGAGCCTGCCGGCCTGGAGCCCCATGGCTCTGCCACTGACCGGCTGTTTGGGCATGTTACCTAATCTCTCTGCCAGGAGTTGAGTAGCAGTCTGCTTTCTCCTTCCTCTTCCATTCACACTGGCTTTGCAGAGAAGCCAGAGGTCTTTCCTCAGCTGGAAGGAAAAATAATCTGGGCCTGTTACCTGATACAACCTTCCCATGCTTCAGAAATCAATGGATTGTATTTATGGCCCTTTCCCCCTTCATAACAGAGGGAGTTTCCATACCCAGGAGTGTGATGCTCCTGATGGGGGCCTATCTTGGACCACCCTTGTCCACGGACCTCTGATTTTCTGGATCCATATTTCTTAAATTAAGGCTTCACAAGTTAATTATGACTTCTCCTCCCCTGCCCCCACACCCCAATTTTGTGATGTTGTTTAGATGATAATCTTAAAAACACTATGACAGCAAAGTATGAGTATGTTTTGGTACATCGGGACAACCACCTTATAAACTGGCCCTGTCTTTGAACTTAAAGCCTGAATCTGAGTTTACATCTGTGTTTAAGATGATGGTGGTGCCAAACAGGCTGTTTTAATTGCTTCACAGTAAAGAAAAGTCACTGATACTATGGCTATGCCAAGAAAAGACCAACAAGCTAGAGAATCAAGGTTATCATGATAGTTTAGTTAATGTGGAGGGTTGGGGGAGGGGAACAGCATTATCACAGGCCACACAGCGGACTGAAGCGAGGGACCACCATCATGTCAATTCCACAAGTGGTAAATGTTATTACAACAGTCGTATCGTCTCTCACATTAAATTAAGTTTCATTTGAATTTCACTGATTTATAGATTTAATGATTTATTTGTTGTTTCTGTAGCTATTTAAGAACAACACACATGAAGAATTTATACCAACTTTTTATTTGTAAATATTTAAGCAATTTTATATTAGTAATCATTTAAACTGAGACGCAGGGCCTACAAAAGCTTTTATTGGTTGTTGCTCTTTTTTTCTATGGAAAGGATAACAATTTTATATGTAAGTGTACATATGCATATATGTGTATCTGTAAATATGTACACACCTATACATATATACCTATATTAAAAGTCAAGTTTGAGAAACACTGTTCCAAATGATTATCACAATACACATGTTTGGCATCAGATGAAGATTAGATAGCAGGGAGGAAAAGGGACAGGAAAGCAAAGGAAATAGGAAATGCAGTAAAATGAGAGAGGAGAAAACTCAAGAGGAAGGGTTTGAAAGTGAAAAGAAGAAATTTTTGAAGAATGAAAGAGTGGAGAATGGAAAAACATGGACATTTGACTCATATAAATCTGAATTCAAATTCAAACATCTGCCTCCACTCCCCATCCCCATCCCAGCCATGCAGTGGCCTCATGATGACCACATATATGCCCCACCAAGACCCGTGTCTTCAAAGAATGCCCAGTGCTCCAAATTATCCTTTTTGCCCTCTTTAAAGGCCGATTACTTCAGGGCCATTGGTCTCAGCTAGAGGCCATAAAGGAAAACATCTGCTCCACTAAGGTGTGAGCAGCACATAGCAACCAAATTGTCCTGTCTCTGGCATTTTATTAGTGCCCTTGAAAGGTAGAGCCATAAACCACAGGAATGAATTTTTAAAATGTGGCGTGTGTGGCCTTATTGTAGTCTTTTGAAAGAATGTTGAGAGTAATCAGAAATTTCCTTATGCCCCTTGAATCTTACCTTCATTTAGCCTTTGCCAGCCCTGGAAGCCAATGTCCCTGTATTTGCCTCAGGGTGGAAGAAATATCAGCAACTTAAAATAGGCAGATGACACCATCGGACTGGCAGAAAGTAGCACTGATTTGAAACAACTGCTGATGACATTGAAAGAAGTAAGTGTCAAAGCAGGATGGACCTGAACATCAAGAAGACATAAGTCTTGACTACAGAAGAAATAACACTATTTTAACGTAGACAATGAAGATATTGAAATTGTTAATGATTTTGCTTACCTTGGTTCAGTGATCAATTCAAATGAAGCCAAGAAATCAGGAGAAGACTGAGACTCAGAAGAGCAGCAAGGGAAGAATTAGGAAAGGTCATGAAGAGCAAAGATGTGACATGAATTCACCATCAGATGATGTTATTTTCACTTGCACACCACTCAGACCTGGGACTTCACAGTTCAGGTCATACCTCCTGCATCTCTGAGATCATCCACACACTCATATTTCCAGTTACTATGTAGGGAGTGAAAGTTGGACAGTGAAGTAGGCTGACAGGAAAAAATAATTTATTTGACATTTGGTGTTGGAGAAGAGCTTTGTGGATACCGTGAACCACCAGAAAGATGAACAAGTGGGTTCTAGAGCAAATGAAGCCTGAAACATCACTGGAGGCAAAATGACAAAACTGAAGGTACCTACTTCGGGCACATGATGAGAAGGCAGGGTTCTTTGGAAAAGACAATAATGCTGGGAAAAATAGAAGGCAGCAGGACAAGAGAAACACCAAACATGAGATGGATTGACTCCCTAAAAGAAGCCACAGGATGCATCTCCAGGAACTGAGCAAGGCTGCTGGGACAGGACACGGTGGACATCACTCATTCACAGGGTCTCCAGGAGTCGGAGCTGACTCCATGGCAGATAACTCACACATCCTCTTGTTTTCTCATATGCTCCTGATCCTTGTATTTTTTTTTTTTTTTAGAAGCTTGGAACCTATTAGACCTGAGTATAGACCAGTGAAGGCGAACCTATGACACGTGTGTCAGAGGTGACACACGCACTCATTTTGTTGGTTGATTTTTTGTTGTTAAATGGCATTTAAATATATAAAATAAATTCTTCTTCAACACCACCAATGCAATTTATCTTTCTAAAGCTCAACTCTTTTTTTTTTACCATTCCCTATCTAAAAAGCTGCAATATGACCTTTTTTTGTTGTTTAAGAAAAATAGACAATTTCCAAGTAGCATTGAAAGCCATCTATAGTCCAACATCATTTTGATTGTTAGCATTTTTCACATATAAAAAATGTCTTAATATATTTATTTACCTCCTTCTTTCTTTCTGTGGGCTACTCTTTAAAAATATATTTCTCTTGATTTCAGAGAGGGAGGGAGAGAGAGATAGAAACATCAATGATGAGAGAGAATCATTGGCTGGCTGCCTCCTGAACGCCCCCCACTGGAGGTTGAGCCCACAACCCAGGCATGTGCCCTTGACTGGAATGGAACCTGGGACCTTTCAGTCCGTAGGCCAATGCTCTATCCACTGAGCCAAACCAGCTAGGGCAGCCAAACCAGCTAAGGCTATCAAACACATTATTTGAAACTATCTTCTCCTATTAAGTAGGTTCCCTTTTTCATTCTGTTATTGATTTCTTTTGCTATGCAAAAGCTTTTTAGTTTGACACAATACCATTAATTTATGTTTTATTTTGTTTATCTTGCCTGAGGAGATTAGTCCCCCCAAATATTGCTAAGACTGATGTCAAAGACTTTACTGCCTATGTTTTCTTCTAGGAGTTTTACGGTTTCAGGTTTTACATTCAAGTCTGGCTATTTTAAAAAAGACAATAAATAACAAGTATTAGTGAGGCTGTGGGGAAAAGAGAACTCTCATATACTGTTGGTGAATGTAACATGGTGCAGTCACTATGGAAAATAGTATGGAGGTTCCTTTAAAAATTAAAAATAGAATTATCCTACAATCCAGTAATCCACTCTGGGATTTATCTGAAGAAAACAAAAGCATTAATTAAAAGACATATATTGTTAATTGCAGCATTATTTATAATAGCCAAGCATGGAAGCAACCGAAGTGTTCATTGATAGATGAATGGGTAAAAATGTAATGGAATGTTACTCAGCCATAAAAAAAAGAGGGAAATCTTGCCATTTGCAACAAGGTAGATAGGCAATAGACATAGATGATATTGTGCCAAGTGAAATTAAGCCCAACAAAGAAAAACAAAATCCATATGATTTCACTTACATGTGGAATCTAAAAACCAAAACAAATGAACAAACAAAACAAAACAGAAACAGATTCATAGAAACGGGAAACAAACTGGTGGTTACGAGAGAAGGGAAGGATTGGGGGTGGTGGTGGTGAAATAGATGAAGGGAATTAAGAAGTACAAACTCCCAATTATAAAATAAACAAGTCATAGGGACATAATATATTCATAGGGAATATGGTCAGCAATATTGTGATAACTCTGTATGGTAATAGATGGTAATTAGACTTATTGCGGGGATCATCCTAGATAATAAAAGTGTAATATGCAAATCAACCGAACAGCCAAACAGCAAAACGACCATCCGGAAGACCATCCGAAACCACGCTATGACACCCACTGGCACCAGGCCAGTCAAGGTATGTGCGATGGCCTGGCCATCACCCATGATCCACCAGCCATCGGGCTGTGGTGGGTGGGCGGGGCCTCCCTCTGGGAGGGGCCTCCCTCTGGGAGGGAAGCTGGTGCTGACAGCTGGGGGAAGGAAGGCCTACTCTTGACTCTAGTTTAATATACTTGTATATAAATATCAAATCACTATGACATACACCTGGAACTAATAAGATCTTGTACGTCAATTATACATCAACTTTATAAAACTGAAAAAAAGAAAGAATTAACCTGAAAAGCTTCTACCACAGGTAGGCACCCATGTTGTGGTTGCCGGACAAGCCACTGGAGCTTGCCAACAAGCTAATGGAGAATAGAGGCTGAGATAAACATGAAACAAATAGAATGATTATCATGGCATTTCAAGAAATAAAATAACTTTGTGAAAGATGAAGTAAAGAGGAATGATTAGAATGGGAATGTGGGAAGGATCTAGATCAAGAAGACCTTATAAGCTGTGTTAAGGAGTTTGACATAATATAGAGCAGTCATTTCCAGAATGGGTAAGAAGATGTACTGGGGTATAAGAAGAAAATATGAGAACCATCATCTATATTTTGTCTCATTCTTATAAAAATTTGTATGACTTATACATTTTTATAATGTATGTAAGTGATTAGTACAGTAGCACTACCAGAGCACATCCTTGCAATATATAAATAATTAATCACAGAATGGAGAGCCATTGAAGGGTTTTAAGCAGTGGGTAGCATAATCAAGTTTGCCATGTAGAAAGGATACTGAGGCGGCAGTCTGGAGAATGGATTGGAGCAAAGCGAGATTACAGGCAGGGCGACTGACCAATCAGAAAGCTGCAGCAGTAGAACGGCTGAGAGATAATGAAGGCCTGAACTGGGTGGAGGTCCAGCAGATTGGAGAGATATTTTGGGGAGAGAATTACTAGGTCTTGGTGACTTACTCCATATGGGGTTTGGAGAATCCAGAGAAACAGATGGTAGCAAGGATGCTGATCTTGGTGTCAGGATGAATGGTGGGCCTATTTACTGCAGTTTTAAACAAGATAAGGCATGGAAATTGTCCTTAAATTTGGTGACAATGGAAGTTACTGGTGAAAATGACTAAAGAGAGTGTCAGTGTGAGAGTATGGGCCAGAATGTAGTGTGTTGAAGACTGAATAAAAGTGAAAAAATAGAGACACCTATTTGGGGCAACTTATTTAGTTGGGAATGATAGAGAGAGCAGGGGTGATTTATTTATTTATTTTTAGATGGGAATGCCTTTCTTTCCTTGTAAGGAATCTACCTATTCTCTCCTTTTTATTCTACTTTCAAACTATTCTTTTCAGAAACATACCCATCTTCATCCTATTCCCCATTGTCTTCTCACCTTCTCTGTTACTTTAAGAAAATCATTCAGTTTTACTAAGTCAAAGCTATTTCTTGTAATAGATGACTCATATAAAAGAAATGGTGGTGATGCACCTGCAAGAAGGGAAACGAAGTTTCCAGGTAATATTAGATAAGGACACAAGCCAGGCAGCCTCTAAAACCTTTGGGAGCACTTAGATGTTTCCTCCAGTGGTTCTCAGCCTTCTGGCCCTTTAAATACAGTTCCTCATGTTGTGACCCAACCATAAAATTATTTTCGTTGCTACTTCACAACTGTAATGTTGCTACTGTTATGAATAGTCATATAAATATCTGATATGCAGGATGGTCTTAGGTGACCCCTGTGAAAGGGTCGTTTGACCGCCAAAGGGGTCGCGACCCACAGGTTGAGAACCGCTGCTAGACACACATAACATTTCCATCTGCCTACACCCCTTTTATATGTTGGCCCTGAAAATCATTAAACACCACTTTAAAAAATTGTCTTGATATTCATTATTTTTTGTGCTCCCCTATGCCCCCTGCCCCTGCCCCCCACCACCCAGTATTTTGGCTTAGTGCAGGCTTTTGAGGGCCCACCTAGGGAGTAACAATCTTCCCACAAAGGGAAAGGCGTTTTGAGGTTTTGCTTTATAGAAACCAACCTGAGGGGCTTGTGAAACCTCTGGGAGCACAGGGGCCCTGGGAAGTGACCTATTGGGGGTATGGCACCTTCCTTGGTTTCTTTTGGGCAGGGATTGACTCCCACCAGTGAGGAGAGGGTCACTGCTTTAACCAAGAACATTTGTTAAACATCACTCAGACTCGGGACCAGGGGGAAGTTCAAGTTAAATCCAGGCAAGCAAGCCTCTGGGGGCCCAAGCAGCCCAACACCCAAGCCTCTTCTCTCCCCACCCCCACCCCAAGCACCCGCCTCCACTAGGAAGTTCCAGCCTCCAGCGACCTCCCTCTGCTCTCACCCTTGAAACTGGGTTGGGCTGTGCAGAGGCCCAAAGCCTCCCCGACTCCTTCAAAGTCCATAAATAATACACTGTAGTTTCCTGGGACACCCCCGCCCCCCCCCCCCCCTTCTTTCTCTGCCCGCCCCTACGACCTGGGTCTGCACCCTAGGCTGGCTGCTCTCGCAGCAGCGGAGAGAGAGCGAAACGGGGCGAGTGGCAGCGGCAACTGAACACCCTTCCTTTGTCCCTTCCACAGCGGCCCCCCTCCCGGGCGTTTGTGTAGTTGACACCTGCAGCACGGGCGGCCGCCGGGCCTTCCCGACACAAGGCGCTGGTACCTGAGCCCTTGACTGGTAATGCACCATAAACAGCTCCTTTCAGGCTCTTTCAGATCCGGAGCGCGGAGGTCACCGTGTCTACAAACCCCTCTGTGTCCGCCACGTCTCCTGGGCCCCGGGTGCCCGGGCCTCCAGCCGCGGAGCACGCCGATCCGTGGGAATCCCAACACTTGTGCTCCTGCCGGGCGGGCCGGGGGGGGGCGCGGGGG
>NW_006298058.1:97568-98029 GCF_000327345.1 Myotis davidii | reverse complement strand
CCCCCCGCCTCGCCGCCTCCGCCCGCCCCGCCAGCTCACAGAGAGCTGCGAGTGGAAAGAAAGGGTGTCTGCGTCCTCGCACGTTCTCGGAAATCAAATGATAAGGCAGAAAGGGGTCCCACCTCCCTTGGCCGACGCCCACGCGGCCCCCGAATGTAGCACGCGGGCACTGGCCCGGACACGCCACGCCCTTCCTCTCCCCCCTGGGGCAGTCCGAACCCAAGGCCGGTCTGGAGGAGGCGCGATCCCGGCTCCAGGGAGGCCCCAGCTCGGCGCTCGAAGCCCTTCGAGGGCCGAGAGCCGTAGGTTTGGGGAGGGGAGTTGTAGGTGTGGCCCAGGTGGCCCAGTGAATGAGACCTGGGTCGATGCTATCGGCCGCGAAGGGGTTGTCACCGGCCAAGGTGGCGGGGCAGCTCTTGGCCATCCCAGGCCAGCTTTAGGCCCCGAGCTCAGCACGCGGC
>NW_006298058.1:97132-97378 GCF_000327345.1 Myotis davidii | reverse complement strand
CGCCGGGCCTTCCCGACACAAGGCGCTGGTACCTGAGCCCTTGACTGGTAATGCACCATAAACAGCTCCTTTCAGGCTCTTTCAGATCCGGAGCGCGGAGGTCACCGTGTCTACAAACCCCTCTGTGTCCGCCACGTCTCCTGGGCCCCGGGTGCCCGGGCCTCCAGCCGCGGAGCACGCCGATCCGTGGGAATCCCAACACTTGTGCTCCTGCCGGGCGGGCGGGGCGGGGGCGGGGGGCGCCCG
>NW_006298058.1:96439-96816 GCF_000327345.1 Myotis davidii | reverse complement strand
GAGGGGAGTTGTAGGTGTGGCCCAGGTGGTCCAGTGAATGAGACCTGGGTCGATGCTATCGGCCGCGAAGGGGTTGTCACCGGCCAAGGTGGCGAGGCAGCTCTTGGCCATCCCAGGCCAGCTTTAGGCCCCGAGCTCAGAGCACGCGGCCCTAAGACTGGGAGGCGGATAAAGAGAAAGTGTCCCCATTGTTCCCCCTAAACATTGTCCCAATGTGTCCCCGAAGTGGGGGAAGGGCAGAATGTCGCGTAAGGGAGAGAACCCGCGCAAACCAGACGGCTACAGCACCTTCTTTTGCCAACTACGCCTCCTCTGCCCGGCTAGTCTGGCAATGGGGAAAGAAAGCCGAGAAGGGGGTGCAGCGTCCCGCCGGGCCG
>NW_006298058.1:94363-96410 GCF_000327345.1 Myotis davidii | reverse complement strand
CCCAAGCCCCATGGGCGAGCCGGCGGCGCATTGGAGAGCCCGTGCGAGGGCGGAGGGACGGCGGCGCCGGAGGAAACGAAGGGCCGGAGGCCTGCGCTCGGGCTCCGCGCGCCCCCTCCCGGGGCTGCAGGGAACGAGGTTACCTGGGGAGCGGGGCTTTGTCGGCCACTCTCGCTCTCCGCGGTCCCAGAACTAATTAAACGCCTCTTTTGGCCGAGGGAAGCCTTTCGTCCGCCGGGAGTGGGGCGTGTGGGGGCGGCATGTGGGCACGGGAATAATCAGCCCCATTCTTGCGCATCTACAAAACCCGACGCGCAGCGAGAAGTGAACAGCGGCCTGCTGGATGGCGGTTTCAAAAGGCGACACCTGCAAGCGCGGCCGGTTGTGAATTGAATGGAGTCAAACGCGGCGCCCGCCCATACCTGAGCCCCGAGCTATTAGTGTCAGGCGCGCCCGGTCGCCTGGGAGGGGAGCGCGCGGCCGGCCGCCCGAGCTGAATGCGACAAGCTGCAGCGCGGCCGCTCCATGGGAATGTCGCCACTTGTGCCGCTCACGGTCGGGAGGGGGTGCGCTGCCCTTTCAGAGACAGACACAATTAGGCAAAATGCTCAATGAACATTATAAATGATGTGCGATCGCTCTGCAGATTGCCTGGCAAATCAAATTATATGGTCGCTCGCGGGCGATTTCCATGTGCTTTTAAAACTTAAAACAGGTATTCGCCGATTTAAAAGGGGGAAAGGAGGCGACTCAGGGATTCCGGAAAATACGACTGAAAGACTCGGTGTTGAATATTCACACTTCCCCTTTGTTAGAGATTGACTTCACAATGGGCTTGGGGAGGGGGTGCGTTTGGACGAGACACATTTTTTACTGTCTTACATACTGCAGTGGACGGCACCAGAAGTTTGCATTTATTACAACTCACAATTACAGTGGGACCCTGTTTTTCTTTTAAGCCTAAAATTTCTCTCATAATGAATGACTTGAGAGCTACTGTCATTCTAATCAGATGGAAGCTGGCCCGGGTGGGCTTGGGGAGGGGTTGAGGAGAGACCCGAGCTTCTCCCTGGCACTGATGCTAACGCGGAGGGAGCTGGCTGGCGGAAGCCATCGCTCCGCGCTCTGTACAGGCCCCGCGGCTCCCTGGCTGCCCAGTGGCCTCCCCGCCGCCCGCTGCGCTCAGGGACGAGCAGCGCTCCGGCTGAACAAGAGCAAGCAGCGCCCGGGGCAGTGCGCCCAGGGCGGCGCAGGCAGCAGCATCCACGAGGGCATCCCCCTCTCTCCCCCACTTTGGCGCTGCGCTCTGCGGCTGGAGACTCCGGGACGAGAAGGGGCAGCTGGAGGCGCCCAGATTGCGCGGAACCCTGGCGAGGCCAGGAGCCGCGCTGCAGGCCAGGGGCTGTCAGGAAGAGCAGAGGGGATTTTAGCTTCTTAAAAAGGAAGCGGCAGCAACCCGCTGCCTCATGTTCCTCCGACCTCCATCTCATTTTCGATTTTCTACCCTTTTGGTTTTCAGATCATTGGGCCGGAGGAAGGGGTACAGAGTTGTGGATCCTGGAAACAGTTGGGCAAATATAGGGGCTGCATCTTACTGAGGGAAAACCAGCAGAAAGAGAGGATGGAAATCTAGGTTTTGGGCTCGCCTTCGTCACTGACTCACTATTTTATCTTGGATGAGTAGCTTAACCACTCAATTTCCTCATCCATGACATGAAAATATTATACACAAAACTCGGGGATTAAAAAGATATTAGAAGAACAAACACTAGAAAACCAGAGTTTAGACTTAAAGCCTTGAGTACCTCTCCCGTCTCCCTTTCCAGTCCGTGCTCAGGAGTCTGTCTCTCCTTGTCCGGACAGGAGACAAGGAATACTCTTCCCAACAGCTTCCTTGTGCAAAGAGGTGCTGAGAATGACACTAGCAGAACTCAACCAACATGCAGCTCATCTGGGTGTGTGTGTGTGTGTGTGTGTGTGTGTGTGTGTGTGTGTATACGCCTGTGTTCAAAGGGAGCAGGTATCCAATAAATTGACCATTTTCATC
>NW_006298058.1:79564-94313 GCF_000327345.1 Myotis davidii | reverse complement strand
CCTGCTGATACCAGAGACCATGCCATGAAGAGCAATCTATAAAATGCATTTTAAGAATTATGAAGGAGTGTTTCATTTACAAAGAACATTTCTTTATTGCAGTTATAGGCCTGAAAGTATCCAAGGAGGAAGGGTCCAAGACCCTACACAAGTCAGGTGCGCTGGCCTTGGTGCTGAAGGTAAAGGCAACCTCCCTCAAAGCAATGACCATTGTCAGGGCCTGCTAAAAGAAATGCGACCACACCCTTCTAATACCTCCCTTATTTCGTGTGTGTGTGTGTGTGTGTGTGTGTGTGTGTGTGTGTGTAATGGAAATAACACGTGAAAGCCACTAATACAGTGCCTGGAACATAAACAGTTCCTCAATAAATTTTAGTTAATTACTTTGGGGTGGGGGGTGTCTCCATGGTGCAATATACAGAATGTGTAACATAAAAAGCCACACCTGAAACCTATATGTTCATTCTGATCAATGTAACCCCAACAAATTTAATTTAAAAAGTAAATTTAGTTCATTGAAAGGATATTTTGATATCTTTCTCTGAATCTCTTCCATTACTTATTAAATTCAATGTGGGCAAATTTTACTAAATAGTAGTCACATAATGTCTTAAAGGTACCCAGATTTTTTCTAGCTTTCTTTCCACCATTTGATGTAAACATTATTTAGGGAAAGTTTACTCAAAACTGTGCTCCCTGATAGTATTTAGCTTCTGTCCTCTTTCTGGGCCCAGCATAGGGTGATTCCATCTCAGGTAAAGAAATGAGGACAGGGACAGAGTGATCTTGAACTAGTACATCTGCTTTTAAGTAGTGAATCTATTCTGAGGTCTCTGAAGAAATGCTGTTGGTACGGGGTTAAATGAGTGACCAGGCTTCATGATGTCATTTGTGGGGAACACTTCCCTTGGGTTAAAACACGGTCAAAAGATCAAGGACCACTATTTCTGTTCACTTTTCTGTCATAGATCATAACAATTATAAACCTATTTCCACAACCTGCTCATTCAAAATAGATATCAAATAGCGTATGCAAATATGTATACTTTACAAGGTAAGAAAAAAAGTAAATGAGAATATTTGGGTTTAAGATAAAAAAATAAGATAGAACTGGGATTAAGTTCTGTACACTTGCTAGAGATAGTCTAAAGTTTTGGCTGCAAGCTTCCCAGCAACCAATGCAAAGGGGAAGCACAATAAATGTCATGATTCAGAGTGTAAGATACATGTAAACTGGTTTCTCATAGAAAAACAACTATGTATGATCCTGAAAGCTGAGAGAAATTTCTTCCATGCTTCCCCATAAAATGATGTCTTGAACAGTGACCTTAACAATGTCCCCAAAGCAAATAGATTTGAGTTGTGTAGGCTGGTTCCTAGTTGTGTCGCTAAGTGTAACTCTACAATATCCCCTGAGTAAGAATAAAACTGCTGAGAAAGGATCTTGAAAATGCCATATTACCCATACTCTTAATGGGATGTTGCGTTCTGAATGTTGAGGGGAAACCATTCCAGTTGTTGTAGCTTCTGAAAGATTTGTAGAAATACTCTGGGTACCCAACCTGGTATCTGAGGTAAGATCAATGAGGGGCTGCCCTTGGAAAAGTGGTATTAGTCTGCACAGGAATCATCAAAGCCATCTCTGGGCCAGTGCTTCAGTTTCAGTGCTCATGAAAATATCCTTTAAACTCCGCATTCCTAGGCTCCAGAGATTCTGACCCAGTTGGTCTGGGTAGTATCAAATACGTGTGTGTGTGTGTGTGTGTGTGTGTGTGTGTGTGTGTATCCCAAAAAATATACACACTTAAATAGCTGATAACTCAATTTTGAAAAATAAATGCATTTTAATAAACACCGCCTTTATAATTATTCAAAGTGTGCATATACATGGTGTATTATATATGGTGTGTTATATATGGTATGTTACATATATAGTGCATTATACAGTATATATACACTAGAGCCCCAGAGCATGAAATTTGTGCACTCGGGGTAAGGGGTGTCCCTCAACCCAACCTGCACCCTCTCCAATCTGGGACCCCTTGGGGGATGTCTCATTGACAGTCCACAGGGATCGGGCCTAAATCAGCAATCAGACACCCCTCACACAAGCTGGGACTGCCGGCTCCCAACCACTCGTCTGCCTGCCTGCCTGATTGCCTCTAACCACTTCTGCCTGCCAGCCTGATCACACCCTAACCACTCCCTTACCAGCCTGATTGACGCCTAACTGCCCCCCTGTCCAATTGCCCCCCATTGCCCTCAATCACTTTTCATATGCTTTTAGACCATATGCATGGAAAGGGAAGGGATTATTTTATTTTATTTTATATATATAATTATTGATTTCAGAGAGGAAGAGAGAGGGAGAGATAGAAACATCAATGATGATAGAGAATTATTGATCGAGCCTGAAACCCAGGCATGTGCCCTGACTGGGAATTGAACTGTGACCTCCTGGTTCATAGGTTGATGCTCAACCACTGGGCAATACCAGTCGGGCCCAAAAGTATTCTTGATGTTTGCATTTCCATTCCTTCATATCATCAACAATGCCAGGATGGAATTTGAAAATAGGCATTGACGAAAAAATTATTTATTTCTGTAGATTCTTTTAAATTTTGAAACTGAACTGTATGTTAATAAATACTGATTTTATAATCATTCAAAGTGTGTATACATGTTTTGGAGACATTATATATATTATTATGCCTATCATATCATATGATATATCCAGACCTACTGAATATATATATTTACAGGTATGTTACAAATGTGTGCACTGAAATCTGTATATTTACAAGCATCCCAGGGTGTGCAATGAGATCACCAAAGTTGTTTCCTTTTCCTTTTAGATAGAGCAGCTGTGTGAGAATGTGTAACTGAGTCCTGAC
This sequence comes from Myotis davidii, assembly GCF_000327345.1. Classification (NCBI taxonomy): domain Eukaryota; kingdom Metazoa; phylum Chordata; class Mammalia; order Chiroptera; family Vespertilionidae; genus Myotis; species Myotis davidii. The sequence goes on along the minus strand of NW_006298058.1, from coordinate 91,419 downwards.
TAATAGAATGTAGGCAAAGGTGATACATGTCACTTCTAGCTTTGGTGTCTAAAGTGACTTCAGTCTTCTACATTGTTTTTTCTCCTCCTGTTATCTGTTAGCTGGATACAGAGGATCCATCAGAGGACTCTAAAGCTCTGCATGATGGCAGAGGCACTAGGTGGAAAGAACCTGGTCCTCTGGATGGGAAGATCACCCTTTACAACCTGCTAATGCTCAATGAACTATGAAATAAGCAACAACTGCATCTTCATGCTGTTAAGCAACTGAGATTTGGAGACTGTCACAGCATCTAGCTTTGCTTGCCCTAATATTCCAGGTGATTCTAATATACCAGGTGTATTTGGGAAAACACTAACCTAGACAAAACTATAAGAAAGCAAATGATTCAGACGTCTTTAGCTTAGAAGAATGACTCAAACAGTAAGATTCCCAGGTGTGGTGGCAGTCCAAGTGAATGCAAGGTTTGGGAGAAGTGCCTCTCTAATTACATTCTCTAAATGTTGCTGCCTCACAAAATACACCTGGAAGTCATGACTTCTACAGTATTTGTTTGTTTCCTGAATATTTACCTCTTCTTCCCTTTTCTTCTTTGATCCTGTCTGCATTAGGGCGAAAGATAAGCCCCAGGAGGAAAAGGAGGAAGGGCACTCATGTCTGTAGACAGGCTGTTATGGGCCAGACACTATACAGAATACATTTGATGCATTTATACTCACACATTTCTTCAAAATAGGCATTAGCATTCTTATTTTCTGATGAGGACTCTACAACTCTGTTGGAATTGCTGCACTAAGCATTTAGAGACTTTGGCTGATGAGCTTAAGGAATCTGACGGAGTGACCTAAGTACACCCAAACTATGCAACTCACTGGGAAGGTAGAGAAAGGGACATGAACTCAATTTGAGGGGAATTATTGGACTGGAGCAGCAGTTTGGAGAGAGCAATAGACCCACTGGCCCAATTAAAAGATGACGTTTACAGTACAAAAAAGATACATAAGAGATAAAGTTTACAGTACAAAAATGGCAACAGTTGGTAGATTGAGGGTGTACAAATACCAAACAAAATTATTCTTTTAAAAATATATATATATTTTATTGATTTTAGAGAGGAAGAGAGAAGGAGAGATGGAAACATCAATGATGAGAGAGAATTATTGATCGAGCCTGAAACCCAGGCATGTGCCCTGACTGGGAATTGAACTGTGACCTCCTGGTTCATAGGTCAAGCTATATGTTTTTTACACTGTACAACCCCCTTCATTGCTCCCAGCCCACAAGTAAGGAAGCTGGGCAATGGTTCGAGGCTGCAGTTTACCCTAGCATGGATGCACTATGAGAGGCCCACAGAGAAGAGCCCAGCATCAATCCATTGTCTTGCTCTGGGAGGAGCTATTCTAAATGACCAAAGATGGGCCAGTTCAGACTTCTTAAGCTCCTTGAACTCTGACTCTGGAAAAGAGACAGACTTTGGATAAAAAGCCTCAAAAAGGTACTATTTTAGGCTTTAGAAACTCCATTTCCAGGGGTGAATTCTAAGGAAATAGTTTGAAATATGTAAAAAGCTAAACTCGAAGTTCTGCCATAATACTATTTATAAATAGAAAAAAAAAGAGTAAACAACCCAAATGCTAGTGAACTATGTGATCAGTGAGATAATCATATGGAGTGTTTGTAATTACTTTGAAAATATTTACAGGATAATGTTAAGTGAAACATATAAATTTAAATAAAAATGTCACCTACAGTCACAAAGAAAAATATTTAAAAAACCAATAATAGAAAAGGATTAAAAGGAAATATAAATATATCAAAATGTTAACAGTGTTTTCCTTCGGGAGAAAGAATTAGAGGTGCTATTTTCCCGTTTTCTGATTTTCTTCAATGTTCTCTTAGGCTCATTAATATGTGTTATAATGAAAAATCAAAAATAAGAATAGTTCAAATGTAAGGAATTTGCTTTTAGGGAAATTGTTCAGAATAAAAATTTTAAACTTTCTTTGAAAAAGTGTGAACTAGGAGGCCTGGGGAAGCAGGATGGGCCTATAAGGGGTCAATGGGAGGAAAAAGGGGAACATATGTAATACTTTCAACAATAAAGATTTAAAGCATTTTTTTAAAGTGTGAACTATAACACAGAGACAGGAAAAAAATGTATCAACTATACAACCCAGGGACTTGCCACAAGACAAGCACCACCACTGTGAAGAACTAGAACATGGCTAGTGCCCCAGGAGTCGGCTCATGTCTCCTCCCAGTCACCATCCTTTTCCTGGTCCCCAGGAGTAATGACTATTAATCTTCTGTGGTTACTATTACTTTCCTTTTCTTTACAATTGTGTCTCCTAAGTCTGAATCCTTAAATACTGTGATTCCGTCTGCTTTTGGAATATTATGTAAATGGAATCAGAGAACATTCCTTTGTGCCTGCTTTATTTATTTAACACTATAAATATGAGATACATCTTGGTTGCATATAGCAACATTCATTCATTGCCTTTATGAGCAAACACACCTTTAGGATGCATTCTCCCATAGATGTTTCCAGTGTGGACTGTTATAAATAATGCTGCAATGAGCACTCTTATACACATCTCTTAGTGCACGTGAAAAGACATTTCTTTGAGTATAAACCTAGAAATGAAATTTCTGGGTCATAAGGTATGTAAGTCGTTAACCTCAGTAGATAATGCAGAACTGTTTCCCACAGTAGTTCTAACAGCTTACACTCCCGGGTGCAGGAGGCATGTGCTTTAACTCTTTCTGGAGTGTGAGCATATGGTCCCTAAAAAGAGATTCAGGGAATTTGTTTTCAGCAACTTCCTTCCCAGAGACAGACTGGGGGAAAACTTCTGTAACATATTATGGGGTCCCCAAGGTTCACAATGATGTCACCATTACTGAACAGATCAGAAGCTAAGCTGACCTTAAAGTGAATCTCCCAAACAATGAAAAAAGTGTTCCACCCACAGAACTGAAAGGCACCCAGAAAGAACACTTGGGTGAAAGGAGTTAGATACTGAAAAATGAAGTTCTGGATCTAAAAGGATCGCACAAGTAAAATATATATTTTTTAAATATATTTTATTGATTTTTACAGAGAGGAAGGGAAGATAGAGAATCAGAAACATCAGAAACACCGATGGGAGAGAAACATCGATCAGCTGCCTCCTGCACACCCCCCACTGGGGATGTGCCTGCAACCAAGGTACGTGCCCTTGACCGGAATCGAACCCGGGACTTTTGGGTCCGCAGACTGATGCTCTATCCACTGAGCCAAACCAGTTAGGGCAAGTAAAATATTTTTTAGTGTTTCTCAATCCAGGGCTTTTATGAAGCCATAGAGGTGGTAATAAAGCTTCACCAAGTATTTTAAATATTAAATGAAAACATAGAGAAGCCCAACATTTACTGAGGACCAGACTGAGAGAGATCTCGAAAGCTTCCTGCCTGGAATTCTATGAACTCATTATGGGAGCTCCAGCTACTTCAAGCTGATCACAAGCTTTGGTTGGAAGTCATATGTATCTCTGATGAACAAAAATAAGAAAATTAGCTAAAAATTAACACATGTATAATCTCTTAAGCCTTGGGGACCATGGGTCTGTGCTGCTGATGAGGTTGGGAAGCACAGAAGTGTTCATGAGGCAGAACATGGGTGCTCTGGGCAGCTCAAAACATGCCCATGACTGCTGGCCCCCCTTAAGCCCTCTGTCATTCTGTCTTCCTAGGGCAGGCTCTCATATGGTTTCATGTGTGATGACAATTTGTACCCATATTTGTAGGGCATGGGGCTTAGCCTGTTGCGTCAGGACACCTGAAAAATCATGTGTGCCACCTCTATGACAAATACACCCAGAGAGGCAGAATAATGTCACCAGGTTATGCGCAGAAAGACCCCGTATTAGTTTTCGATGGCCGCCATAGCAAATGACCACAGACTTGCTGCTTAAAACAATACCAATTTATTCTCTTACAGTATGTGGGATGAAAGTCCCACTGGACTAATATGAAGGTGGCTCTAGGGAGAACCTGTTTCCTTGTCTTTCCCAACTTCTGGAAGCTGCCCCCATCCCTTGGCTTATGGCCTCTTCCTCCATCTGCAAAGCCAGCAACATTGCATCTCTGCCATTTTCCCTAGTCCCATCTCCTTCCATGTCTCTTTTTTTTTGGCCTTCTGCTTCCACTTCTAAACACCTTGTGAAACACCAGTATCATCCAGGGCAATCTTTCTTAAAATCAGCAGATGAATAATATTAATTCCATCTGCAACCTAAATTCCCCTTTGCCATAGAACCTCCACAGGCACATGTTCCAGGGATAAGGATGTGGGTGTATTCAGGGGGCCACTATTCCACCTCCCACAGACTTTTTATAGCAAATGGTTGATTGTTGTGCTGAGGAGGCCCTGGGTGGAAGTGGGAAAGTGCAGGAGGTTGAGTGGGAAAGTATGAAATGGCCCTCTCCCCTTGCCAGCTTCCTCCTGGTGAGGCAGAGTGCATGGGAGGTGAGCAAGCCCTGCAGATGAGGTGACTGCATTGCAATCCTGGAAGTGACATCCTTGGGTTTATTGAACTTTTCAGATGTGTTTAGGCCACCTATTAACCTGTTAATGAGACATTGATATGCTAGTGGTATGGTTGAACCCTACTTCCCTTGCATCTCAAAAAAAACATATTTGCAATGTTTCCAGAAGGGTGGGGGAACTAGAAATATCCAATGAAGGAACTAAAAATGCTAGCAATCAACAAGATCATAACAACATCAACAAAACTTCTATGTTTCGGATATCAGGAGTAAACATTTTATCTGCATTGTCTTAATCTTTGAAAAGTAGGTATGATTATTATGAAATCTACTTGGAGATGAAGAAAAGAGACATGTAGCCCTAACCGGTTTGGCTCAGTGGATAGAGCGTCGGCCTGCAGACTGAAGGGTCCCAGGTTCGATTCCGGTTAAGGGCATGTACCTTGGTTGCGAGCACATCTCCAGTAGGGGGTGTGCAGGAGGCAGCTGATCGATGAGAGAGATCTCATCGATGTTTCTAGCTCTCTATCCCTCTCCCTTCCTTTCTGTAAAAAGCTCAATAAAATATTTTGTTTTTAAAAAAAAGAAAAGAGACATGTAGCCTGTGCCCTTGACCATCCCAATCCCACAGTCATGACCAAGTAGAGAAATCCAGGAAGAGTTGGGCACATCGGTATCTTTTCTCATGAATACCTGTCATTCTGAAGGAGGTTACTTTTGGGTTGTGCTTTCTCAGGTTTGCTTAGCAATTCTGGCACATATGGCTGTCAGTGCCTTCTCCCTGCCAGCCTGGCTAATGGAGGCAAGAAGTTGTTGCATTTCTAATTGAGCAGATTAAAAATGCCTGTTCCCAGGAGTGCATGGCAGACTTGCCCTGGGTGCCACCTGGCTCTTGAGGCTGCACCAATGCTGAGGGGGTGGGGGTTGGCCCAAGGATTTAGGTCTCTTTTGTCCCCAAGCTCTCTTGTTTGGGTGGGGTTGCATCTGTTGTGGGGGAAGACTGTCCTGTAACGAAGCTTATGGCATGGCGTTTCTGTGACCTGGCCTGGTTGGCACAGGACCAGCCTTTCTGGGTGGGTGTGAGCCCCCTGCCCTCTTTATGGAGGAGGCTGGTCAGAGCTCTTGGGAGTGGGTTTCCAGACCTTCATTCTGACCTTTTTTATTTACCACTGTGGTTCTCATTGATCTCTCCTTCTGGAACTCCCACACAACAAGGTAAGGTCCCTGACTGCCACCCACCTTAGTCTCTGCGTTTCTACTGTTTCAGATTTCAAACGATTTCCTGTGAGTATTGTTAGCACCCAATGAAGTTTCTAGAAGACAAATACCCTTCTCTTTCTCTGGTTTCTCTTCTTTCATTCACTCCAATGCTAATACATAAGAAGTCCATAAATAATTGCTGGAATTTTATTTTTTGGTGTGTGTGTCTGTGTGTGTGTGTGTGTGTGTGTGTGAATTATAGCAGAAATTAAGCTGTTTAAACGGATTTCTGACGCGTGTGGAACTCTGGTAGAAATAATAAAAAGATCAGTGACCTCTCAGCAACACATATAATTATAAAATAAAATTTTATTTAAAATGGATTTTTCTCTATCGAGATTTTAACCTTTTAGACAAAGATGCAGGTCAGAAAATTCTGTTGACTGCAGTACCAGTAAATCTTTTATTTCTTTCTTTTTCTTTTTTAAAATATATTTTATTAATTTTTTACAGAGAGGAAGAAAGAGGGATAGAGAGTTAGAAACATCGATGAGAGAAACATCGATCAGTTGCCTCCTACACACCCCTTACTGGGGATGTGCTTGCAATCAAGGAACATGCCCTTGACCGGAATCGAACCTGGGACTCTTCAGTCCACAGGCCACCGCTCTATCCACTGAGCCAAGCGGTTAGGGCTAAATCTTTTATTTCTTGAAAATGTAGTATGTTTCCTCTTTCCTGAATATGAAAATTATTTGAGTAATTCAGTTTTCTCTGTCAGGGAGCCCAAAGGTAAACTCCAGATCCAGTCCAAGCAATGGCAGAAGGTCCTATCCACGGCTCTAACTTTCCATTCTGCCCTCAAATTATTTATGGTGAGGTGTGGAGTGCACATGAACAAAAGTAAAGTTGACATTTTAGGATGTATCTGGAGTGAGAGACTGGCTTACTGAAAAGAAAAATAATTGGGGAGATTTTTGAGCTATCTTACCTGCCATGATTTTGATTTTCTTCTTTTCAAACCTGTTTGGTTCCTGGATACCCCACTTCCCTTGTCACTGGTGCCAGGGAGCCTGGCAACAGGACTGCAGGGCAAGCCCCAGCCAACAACCCTGTACTGAGGGAGCTTCGCACTCAGGTCTGGGCAGCCCCTCACTCGGACTCTGGTGGGGACACATGGAGACATGAGACACAACAGGCCCTTTACCGGTGAGCCTGATGACCGGAGGCCTGAGACTCTGACATGCAAGCCTTAGCAATAACTCCCTGTACAATTCAGTTGTTCCTATTCATTCTTCCTAAGAGTGAGTTTAGAGCTGTGAGTGTTGTCTTTGTTGACTCTGTTTTCCAGAGCCCTTTAAAGCTCATCACCGTCCCTGGAAGTTTCCGTGGGAGAGGACAACCTCTGGCTCAGTGTATTTAATGGCTCCGGCAGGCCCGTCATGCTGTTTGTACATATTGATTTTGGGATGTGCTGAAATCCTTACCCCCATCCCTGGCATCACTGTCAAGCCTGCTGCCCCTGTTCTGCATGTGGGTGGCAGATTTTCAAAGTCTATAAGCTGGTCATTACCTGAAGCTACGATACATTTCATCTTGTTAGTGTGAGCCCTTTGTTCTGGCTGCATATGATTTTTAGTAGCTTTATTGAGAATTAATTAACATTCCATTTACAAGTCAGTTATCTAAAATGTGCAATTCAATGTCTTTGGGTATATTTAGTATATTCACTGTTCACTATATCCATCACCACAATCAATTTTAGAACATTTTTTGGAAGTTTTTAAAGATTTTATGTACAAAGAGATAGCATTCTATCGTAAGGTAGATGTTCTGAATGACCCATTCATGGAAGTTCATTTAGTCCAGCTTAATGAAGCCCATGTCCTTGGTGTACAGACAGAAACACAGGCACACATGTTGAGGCCATATTTCTGGATGGGACCCTGGCAATTTGAGCAGATGCGGCAAAAATGAGAACCGGGGCGAATTTCCTCAATTGCTCCAGTAGTGTTGCTGGTGACCCATCTTGCTTTCTCTGTAGTAATGAGGCAAAACCCAAAAATGCCCTTGATTTGTGGATATTAATTTTGTATCTTGCTACCTTACAAATTCATTTATTAAATTGAGTAGTTTTTTGGTGGAGTCTTTAGGGTTTTCTATGTACAGTATTATGTCATCTGCAATTAAAGAGAGTTTTACTCCCTCCTTTCCAATTTGGATGCCTTTGATTATTTTCTTCCTGTCATATTGCTGTGGCCAGGACTTCCAGTACTATCTATATACTAGAGGCCAGATGCATGAAACTCATGCAAGAGTAGGCTTTCCTTCCTCCAGCTGCCAGCACCGTCTTCCCTGTGGCACCCAGGACCCCGGCTTCCCTCCAGCCCGGCTTTGTCCTGAAGGATGTCTGGAATTACATCCAGTCTAATTTGGAATAGCTTGAGGAGGATGGGTATTAGTTCATCTTTAAATGTTTGGTAAAACACTCACCTTGAAGCCATTCTGTCCAGGACTTTTAATTACTGGGATTTTTTTAAAAATTACTGCTTCAATTTTATTAGTTGTTATCGACCTATTCAGGTTTTCTGATTCTTTCTGGTTAAGTTTTAGAAGAGTGTATATGTTTCTAGGAATTTGTCCTGTTGTATTTGGGTCTTGAATGATGTTCCATTCATGGGTGGCATCAGCCCTCAGGCTTGTTGACTGTGAGTCTCAACCTGGTTCACGTTGGGCCAATTGTTATATAGGTGCTGACAAGACAAAACAAGACAAAATGAGACCAAACCAAAACATCACAAAAACAAATAAAACAACAACAATAATAAAAACAACAAACACAACATAAAGATTAAAACACAAACAAACAAAAATACACAATAAAAAGAATCTTAAAAGACATGAGACCAAAAGAACTGGAGAAGAAAGAAAAAGAGATGCAAAAAGGAGAGAATATGAAAACGAAGACGGAAGAGACAAGAAATAAAATAAGTATAAAAAATAAAGAAAAAATGAAATAATAATTTTAAAAAGTAATAATACTGAATAGAATAGAAGAATATAGAATAGGAAGACAAAAATTGAAAAAGGAATATATTAAATTAAAAATGAAAAATTTTAAAAGTGAAGAGAAAGAAAATAGACTAAAACAAAAGATAGAAATAAGAGAATATGAAAGAAAAAAAGAGGAGAAAGAGAAAGAAAAACCAATCAAAATAAAAACAAAAGACCTTTGGAGCTCCTGTTTGTGGAGCTTGCTGGGTTTTACTCCGATATTGTTGGATCTGGCCCTTTGGTATGTTTGTCCTGGGCATCCCGGGAAGTTCTATGGTGCAGGCCAATGTGAGTTGTGGCAGTCCTTGGGCGACCTGACTGAAGCCCTGCAGGATGGGACCCCAAGTAGTCCAGTGGGTGGGGCCTCCTTAACCCAGAGGCTAGGTCTACCTCAAATCTTGCACCTTGAATGTCCTTGTTTTGAGCTGCTCTTCCTTCCCCCATGGATCTGCAGAGGTATCCAGGTCCCCATCAGATGGTTTAAACCAGTGTTTTTCAAACTGTGGGTCGCGGCCCCTTTGAGTGTCGAACAACCCTTTCACAGGGGTTGCCTAAGACCATCAGAAAACACATATATAATTACATATTGTTTTGTGATTAATCATTATGCTTTAATTATGTTCCATTTGTAACAATGAAAATACATCCTGCATATCAGATATTTACATTACAATTCATTAACAGTAGCAAAATTACAGTTATGAAGTAGCAACGAAAATAATTTTATGGTTGGGGGTCACCACAACATGAGGAACTGTATTAAAGGGTCATGGCATTAGGAAGGTTGAGAACCACTGGACAGACTCGCATGCTGAGTGGTGCCCATAGCTTGTAGGAAGGGTGGGTGGGCACTTCCTCTCCTTCCAATGCCTCATCTCTGCCTGAGTCACTGGTATCCCTTTGTCACCACCCCAAGCAAGAGGGGATATTTTTTAAAAATCTAAAAAACAACAGCAACAAAACCCCAGCTTTGCTTTGCTCGCTAAGCTTTCAGAGTTTCTGCCCAGGCTCCCTCCAGGCCAGATGTTTCAGTGCCCATGCTCCAGTTGGACAAGATCAGCTGTATTTCAGCTGTTTTTTCAAGTTGAATGTTTGGCAATTTAGTCACAAGCCCAGTCAGGTGCTTTCTTTCACTTTCCTACTGGGTGTGACTTGAACATAGTGTGGTCCAGCCCCAGTCACACAGAAGGCAAGGCTTTTGGGAATGGCAGCGCCCAGAATGGAAGAGCCTGGTTCCCTGGATGACTACATGGAGCAGGGCTGCTCACTGGCTCAGAACTTTCACCCCAGACTGTTATATGAGTCAGGAATAAATGGTTTTCTTAGCCTTAGGCCACTGTATTGGGGGTGGGGGATGCCTTGTTACCACAGCTTAGCCTTTTGCCGTACCTAAGACATGAGGTGAGATGTATGTTACTCTAGTCAAGGTTTCCTCAATTGTGAATTATCCAGCATCCTTAGCACAGTCATGAAGCAGGTACAGATCTATAGAGCCGCTCTCTCTGGTTTATAGAACCATGATTGAGTGTACTGGCTCCCACGTCATTGTGAAGAGCTCAAACCCCAGTTCAGTTTATACCACTCCTGACCCTGGGAATATTACCTAATCCTCCTCCTCAAACACCGCAGTTTTCTTCACTTTAAAATGTAGATAACGGCAGGGCGGGGGTGTAGGTGAGGACTTGTATGTATGCATATAAGCATAACCAATGGACACAAGACACTGGGGGGTAGGGGAGGCTGGGGGAATATCAAGGGGGAAAAAAAGGAGACATATGTAATACTCTTTGTAATACTTTAAGCAATAAAACAAAATTTTAAAAAATGTAGATAAAGGCAGTATCTATTACCTACTTTATTGGGCATTTCTGAAGATTCAGAGTTAACACTCTAGTGCTTAGAGAAGGCACATAGTAAATACTTTCTTGTTCTTAGTCTTATTATTTTACACCTTATTTATAAAGTTATTATTTATTTCATAAACATTGAGTAACTCTTAGTGTGTGCTTTGCACTTTGCTGAGTTCTGGGGCCATGGAGAAAATTAAGACAAAATTTCTTCCTCGAGGAGCTGACAGTTTAATAAGGAAGTCAGGTATAAAGTATGTCCTAAGAAACCCTAAACACCAATTGGAAAGAATGTATGCACACCTATGTTTATACTGGCCCTTACCACCAGAAACTAGAAAAAGGAAGAGCAAAATAAACCCAAAGCAAGCAAAGAGAAGGAAATAATAAAAGCAGAAATCAATGAAATGGATAAAGAAAACAATTTTTTTAAAAAAAACAATGAAAGACCAGAGAACTTATAAACATATATGCATAGCTCATGGACACAGACAATAGTATAGTGAAGGCCTAGGAGGGGCAGGTGGGGGTGAGGAGTGGGTCAATGGCAAAAAAAGGGGATATCTGTAATACTTTCAACAATAAAGATAAATTTAATAATAATAAGTATATGATGGAATTGGAGCTATAACATAGTGCAAACAACGTGGTTGGGATCTTAGAAGAAGGACCCACTAGTCCCAGCTGTGGTTGAACAGGGGAGGGTGGGTATTAAGAACTTAGTTAAAATTCAGGCACACCTTTGCCCAGCTGCCCTGCACTCTAAGACGCCCAGCCACAGCCATTGCCAACGGGAGAATGCTGCTGATACTCAGGGACAGTCCCACAGATCTAAAGCTAGACAGAAGCAGGAAACATGTATTTGTCTAGGCGGTTCCTAATGTAGAGCTAACCCATATCATCGTATAAGAAGGAAGATTCACTGTTGGGTAAATTGTTTACAATTACAAAACATTTTCCACCCCCACCCCCACCCCCTAGCCCAGCAATATACTTGACTGGATTTATTCCTCACTATGCACTCATAATTTTATTGTCTTCCTAAGGCAAGATTTTTAGAAAATTATTCTATTCCCTGTTAAGAGGGCAGAGAAGCTTCACATTGCCACCACAGCAGTATTTGTTTAAAGTCTGTGGGGTGTTAGGAAAAGACAAAATGTGTATTTCTAGTGCCATGGTGACTTTTGAAGTTCAAAACATCTTAGGAGGAGCAAGACGGGTGGG
>NW_006298058.1:76005-79510 GCF_000327345.1 Myotis davidii | reverse complement strand
AGGGGAGCTCAATGAATATTCACAAGCCCCCTGCCAAAGAGGAAGCCTGCACCGGCATTGAGTAGTTCTAAAGCAGTTATTTGGCTCCCTCTGGTGGAACTTTGCAAAATTACTTTATTACTCCAGGAGGTATAATTTGTCACAGGTGCCAAAATCACTCTTGTCTAGAAAATGGAAAGATGCAACCAAACTCCCTGCTGTGTGCCAAGACAGGGGGAAGGGCTAAGGATTTTAGGTCAGTATAGGCGGAACCAGAACTTAATCAAGGAGATAAAATTGATTAAAGTCTACTCTCTATGCCAGTGATGGCGAACCTATGACACGCGTGTCAGAGGTGACACGTGAACTCATTTTTTTGGTTGATTTTTCTTTGTTAAATGGCATTTAAATATATAAAATAAATATCAAAAATATAAGTCGTCTTTGTTTTACTATGGTTGCAAATATCAAAAAATTTTTATATGTGACAAGGCACCAGAGTTAAGTTAGGGTTTTTCAAAATGCTGACACGCCGAGCTCCAAAGGTTCGCCATCACTGCTCTATGCTAAAGGGATATGACACTATAGCGTTATTGATATTAATTTTCTAGCTACCAATCCCCTGGTCCCACTCTGCCACCTGCAGTGCCTTAGTTTACAGCAAAAGCCCATTTAATACATGTCAGTGTTTTGACACACACCACCTCACCTCCCAAAGATTCAACTGTGGAAAGGTTGAAGGATATCCTCTGTTGGCTTGGGTAAGTCTCATAAATGAGATTTTTTTTTTCCATTTGAAATAATCAGAATTTATGGCAACTCTAGAGCAATGTTTATGAGCCTTTTAGAGTTCCATGACATACACACACCCAAACCCACAAAATATAAGTTCTCATTGATGGATGAACTATATTTAATGATAAAAAATCAATGAAGTTAATGCACAATTGGCATTCTGTCAATGGCGCATGTGTGTGTGCATGTGTGTGCATGTGTGTGTGGTGTGGGTATACACACGTACACTTTCAAAACCACACACCGTTTCTAAACTACAGCCGGTCAGTGGGACATGGATCACAGAGGTTTACCTGCCCTCGCTGTGGGAGGTGACAGACGGGCCTTCCCAGGTTGGAAGGGTCCATGGCTCTCTGGGCTCCGGGAGCCCCTGGAGGACAAGAGCAGGCCCAGTGAGATACTGTGTGCCTCCTGGTGTTCCTCTACCTGGGGTTGGCTTGCCCCTCTTGACTAAGGGCTGTTTCTGCCTGCGTTTTTGTAATGCTGCATCTTTAAATGGGACCCTCGTGCCTAGTCAGGGCACACTAGGGAAGGGACATTCGTTCTTGGCTGCATGTTGTACCTCACATGCTCTCCTGTCCTCGCCCCCAGTAGACTTTGCCAGCAGCATGACGGTTCCCAACAAACGTTCGGCACCCAGGTTTGACGACAATGTGCTTGACACTGTCATGTCTGGAGCAAATCTGCATCAAGAAAGGGTGACGTTAAATGGGACCCTCGTGCCTAGTCAGGGCACACTAGGGAAGGGACATTCGTTCTTGGCTGCATGTTGTACCTCACATGCTCTCCTGTCCTCGCCCCCAGGCCCGTCACCTCTAATCTACAGACAGAGGAGGGTTCACGTCAGATCAAGGTGATCTCTCCGGTGACTCCATTAACCCAACTAGCTGGCTGAACTCAGCTATTCCCTCTTTTAAGCAATGAGTTTGAAGCACTTTCCACACACAAGGCCCTGGGCTGGATGCTATGGAAATTGAAAAGTCAGTAAAACACAATTCCTGCCCTCGAGGCATGTCCTTTCTAGGAGGGAAACAGAAGATACGTGTGTAAAATCGAGTGACCAGCACAAAAGCAGTGTGCAAATCTAGTGGTACTATAACTGTTTGCTTACACCAGTTTCCTTAAGTGAGAGACTGGTTGCTCCTTTTTGCCTCCCTCCCTGCTTCCCTCTCACCACCAGACACAAGCTGGGCTCACTGTCAGCCTGAAACGACGAGAGCAAACACAGGCGAGGAAAGTGTGTGGTTCAGAGGGTCCGGCTCACACGTGGTAATGGGGTGGAGGGAGGTGGCCACTGGGCGCCTCCTCTTCGGGGGGTGGTTAGCTGTGACAACGGGTGTCACACTCAACATACAACCATCTCACTGGGAACTCCCCTAGTTAGGTCACAAACAGCCCACCGCTTCTCTGCTACCGTCTCCCTGCTCTTTCTGGTGCCCCTGTTCCCCTCTGGCAGATGGATAGTTCTCATCTTGCCTTTTTTGGGTTGTTTCCAGTTTGGGGCTGTTGTGCATATGGAGCTGCTATGACCTTCCTGGCACATGTCTTTAGGTGCAAATAGACACTAAGTTGGTTGGGTATTTACCCAGGAGTGGAACTGGCCGGTCTAGGTTTGGGAATGCTCAGCTGTAAGTGGATGTTCCTTGTTCTGGTGATCAAATTACCCCGAAACCCAGTGGTTTAAAACAACCACCACTTTGAATCTATTTTGTGGGCCATGAGTTCAGGTAGGCTTGGCGGGTGGTTCTGCTCTACATGTGGCATTGACTACGGTCATTTAGGTTTGGCCACCAGGTGACCTGGAAGCTTCCAGATGACTTCACCCACCCATCTGGTGCCGCAGCGGGGACATCAGCGAGGCCAGGCAAGGCTGTGACTGTCAGGACCCTCCATGAGGCCTCCAGCGTGGCCCTCACGGGGAGTGGAATGGCTCACCCGGCAGCCGCCTCCCCCAGAGCCAGTGCCTGAGGAGACGGAGACAGAAATTTGCACGGCTGTTTATGACGGGCCTTGGGAGCTATGCAGCATCACCTGCCACCTCCCACTGGTCCCACGGGGCACTGAGGAGGCTCCTATAGAGGGGTGGGGGGGACCCCGCCTCTGCACGGGAGAAGGAGCGGAGCACCTGAGCCCGTTGTAAATTACCGCGCCGCCCAACACTATCCCTAAGTGATTGCACTGATTCCACTCCCACCAGCGGTCTGTGGGCGGCCGTTGTGAGGTTTTTAGTACTAACCACTGTCGCGGTGGAGAAAGCCTGTCCACAGAAGTCAGAAGCTTCCTTCTCCTTTCCCCTCACCAGCCACAGGCTGAGCTGCTCTCCTTGCCCCGAAGAACCTGCCTTAATCTCTACAGGGAAAAGCCTGTGGCAGTGGAGATACCTGCCTCAGTTTCCACCCCACGTGACAAAGGGGCACTTGGTGCCTCCTCTCCCTGCTTCCTGCCAGGCTGGCCTCTCCCCCCTGCCCGGCCCACCCTCCCACCTCCCAGGACCTGCCCATCTTCTCCGCCTTCAGTCTTCCCAACTCTGCTGCTTCTTTTCTCTCAGATACAACTCTCAATGGGACTATCCCCGTGGTTGGCAAACTGCAGCTCGTGAGCCACATGTGGCTCTTTGGCCCCTTGAGTGTGCCTCTTCCTAAGCCTTAGGAGTACCCTAATTAAGTTAATAACAATGTACCTACCTATATAGTTTAAGTTTAAAAAATTTGGCTTTAAAAAGAAATTTCAA
>NW_006298058.1:71169-74072 GCF_000327345.1 Myotis davidii | reverse complement strand
ATAAGTCTTTGTTTTACTATGGTTGCAAATATCAAAAAATTTCTATATGTGACATGGCTCCAGAGTTAAGTTAGGGTTTTTCAAAATGCTGACACGCCGAGCACAAAAGGTTCGCCATCACTGGCTTAGAAGAATGGCAGTTGCCCACCAGGGGATGAGCGCGTGCTGAGGGGCGGGATTTGTGATTTGCACATTTGTGGCGCTCCCGCTGGCCCTGTCCCCACGCGCTTGGAGAGCCAGAGGAAGCACACCGATGGCTGCCCGGTTCTATCCCCGTGGGCTGGACCGGCAGTAACTGGCTGCGTCCCCAGGGGCCAGTCACTGGTTCTTGTGAACTTCGCTTCCTTCATCCGGGCAAATCGGACTTGACCACAAAGGTCCTTTGAGGTACACACATCCCACTTTATTTCAGTTGGACATGAATAGTAGGCATATAATGAATGCTAGATGTTATATATAACGGACTGTGCTAACATCATCCATTATAGTGCATCCTCCTGCTAACAACCAATGTTATGCATGAGGAAATAGAGGCACAGAGGACTTAAAGAACGTTCCCAAGGCCACACAGCTAGGAAGTGGCGGAGCCAGGATTCATACAGTAGCTGGCTGCGGGCTGAACCCCTGCTGCGCCATGAGATCCTGGAGGATCCAGGTTAGTCTCGTCATCTCTGAGGGACCTGCCCACCACTTAACTGATCACCAGGGGCGCGGCACGGAATGAAGGAAGGCCCGGCTGGCAGCCGACAGCCGGCAGCAGCTAGGGACCTTACCTGTGCTCGAATTTTGTGCACTGGGCCTCTAGTTACATATAATTAAAGTTCAAGAACCTGCAAGCCAGTGGGAGGCTCTGTTTAGGTCGGCGTGGCTGGGGCATTTTAGCTGAGGAAGCTTTGCTGCACGGGTCCTCCCTGGAATAGCTGCCAACCTGGATTGTCCTTCCCATTCATGGCAATGTCTGAGGGGCAAGACGGTAAGCAAAACCATCCCGGCACATACACCTGGCAATTTCAAGCCTCTGCTGTAATCACCTCTGCTAACAGCCTATTGGCCAAAGAAAAGCACATGGTCAAACACAGACTCAAGGGTCAGGGAAATATACTCTACCTCTCAATGGGAAGACCTTCAAAGACAGATGAGAAAAGGGAAAGGCTACAGGGAGGTGAAGAAGGCTGGCCTTCCCTGCTTTAAAAGAACCATTTTCTAGCCTTGCAGGTCCCCGGTGGCCATGCCCTGCAAGGCTAGTAAGTGGTGGGTCCCAGACTGAAAGCAGGTTTGTCTGAATCTGAAGTCCACCATCGTTCCCACTCTCCTATAGCAGCTCCCACGTGCTGCTAATAACGGCCAAGTCTCGGAAAACTAACTGTAAACCTGTATATCCTGCTGGAGGAAGTACAAACTGGCAAAACCACTTTGGGAGTCAACTTGGCATCTTGAAATATTTATACCCTTCACCCCAAATGCACATCTTAAGAAGACATGCCCAAGGAAATTCGTACAAGGGGCTTCCTTGTAGCAATGGTTGTAATAGTCAAATATTAGATACAACCTAAATTTTAATAATAGAGGAGTAAATAAAATGTGACACATTCATACAACAGACTGTATGCAGCTGTTTAAACAAATCAGTTACTGCTCCATATGTCAACATGGACAGATCTAAACACTGTAGAGTGGAAGTGATAGGCTGCAGGTTATGCAGTCATTACCTTTTATGTAAATGATGCAGACACACAGGAGACACATACACATACAGACATACAGTAGTCCCTCCATATCCTCGGAAACATATTCCAAAATCTCCAGTAGATGCCTGCAACCACAGATAGCACCAAACCCTATGCACACTGTTTTTTTTCCCTATACATACACACCTATGATAAAGTTTAATCAATAAATTAGGCACAGAAACAACAGTAATGAAATAGAACAATTATAACAATACACATCACTTTTTCTATAAGTTATGTGAATGTGGTCTCTCTTTGATGACCAATGTGTCTCTTAAGTCACTAGCAGGTGGCAGGGGAGAGTCTACAGTGTGAAGATGCTGGACAAAGGGAGGACTCATGTCCTGGGCAGGATGGAGTGGGACCACATGAGATTTCATCACACTACTCAAAAGGGTGTGCACTTTAAAACTTAAGAATTGTTAATTTCTGGAATTTTCTACTTACTATTTTTGGGACCGCAGGTAACTGAAGCCATAGAAAGTGAAACCGTGGGTAAGGGAGGATGCTGTGCATACATACCTATGGCCTGGAAGGATTGACGCTGGGATGACTGTTGGAAAAGGAGGAAGGGGACTGGAACTGCAGAGAGAAATGAAGGGGATGCCAACTTGATAGGGAACATGTCCTTCCTACAGACACATGCAGATGTGCACACACAAACCCACACATTATCACCACCAGTTCACGTTTGTCAGAGCTACTGGATTACTCTATACTTTCTGTATTAAAATCTCCCCCCCGCCAAGTGTGCTTTCATTTTTATAAAATAAAAAGTACATATTTTCATGAGGGAGAAATGACCTCACAACATTCATAGTGGTTATTTCTGGGTGTTGGGATTATGGTGATTTAAATGTTCTCCTTTTTGCATACCAGTATTTTCTAAATTTTCCAAATTTAATATTTATTACTTCCATAATAAAGGGAAAAGCAATCTACATGTAAATTCCTGGTGATCTAGTATCCATGTAAGAAAGGAATTCAGAGTCCTGAGGGAAATATTTTTGCCCCTTCCTCTAGTGGTCAGTATGTCCGCCCAGCCCTTGAGTGTTAGCTGTTGGGAAAAAATAAAATTAAGCCGGACTCCCTTCCTCTTCAAAAAGAAGAGTTTAGAGTCAATATTGATCTTTACACGAGGCCTAGGGCAAGGACCAGATAGTCAGACCACTT
>NW_006298058.1:67876-69664 GCF_000327345.1 Myotis davidii | reverse complement strand
GCGAGCGGTCCCAGATTTCGAGAGGGTGCAGGCTGGGCTGAGGGACCCCCACACTCCCTATGCATGAATTTCATGCACCAGGCCTCTAGTAAATAAAATAAAAAGTATAGTTGTCTCTCTTGTTCACCTTAAAACCACAGTCAGCAAACTGCGGCTCGCAAGCCACATCCGGCTCTTTAGCCCCTTGAGTGTGCCTCTTCCTAAGCCTTAGGAGTACCCTAATTAAGTTAATAACAATGTACCTACCTATATAGTTTAAGTTTAAAAAATTTGGCTCTCAAAAGAAATTTCAATCATTGTACTGTTGATATTTGGCTCTGTTGACTAATGAGTTTGCCGACCGCTGGTCACTATCCTAAAAAGTATTGAAATCTGAAAATGGACACATTAAGCATTTTGGCTTTCTAATGCATTTTTAATGACCAACCGTCACTTGTAAAGTTGACCTCAAATCCAACGAGAAAGACCTATGGAGAAAGAAGGCGATGAGAGAGATTTTTAAATAAACAATTTACATACATACATATACATAAATCCACACACACACAGTAGAATCTATAAATAAAACAGACTACATTCTACCTCCTTCTGGGAGGGTCTTGAAAGGAAGACACACTCTTCAATGTGTCCAGGAGGAGCTCCAGGACTTGGTTTTTGCGCCACAGGAGGGGGGCTGGCGGGGCTCACTGTCTGGTGGCTTCCAGGTGCTTAGAGCACGTTCCTATGCCCCCGGCATATGGACAGAGCACTAGAAAGACTCCAGAAATCTCATCAGTCACATTTCTGCATCTGGAGAAACTTCTGGATCCCTAAGTGATATACTCTTAAAAGAAAACGATATCTATTGCCTTTTGGAAATGTCCTTGTTGTCCATTTTAGTGACAAATCCCGGGAACTATTCTGAAACAGAACAGAGTAAGTACAGGGGCGGGAGAAGGGCCTGTGCTGCCAGCTGGTGGCCATGCCCCTGGGGGACCCTGCCCACCTGTCTGTGCTGGTGCCAGCCTGCTCCGGGTGAGATAACAAATCATGGGAACAGCAACGGGATGTTTGGGGTCACAATGGTTATGTGCTGCCAGCAACTTGCATATCTTAGCTGTGCCCCCACCCTCTCCTCGCCCGCCCCCTCCCCCAGGCTTCTCGGACAGACACTCAGAGCTTCTGATGTGTTCGTGGCCACTATCAGGACCAGACTCTCCTGTTTCCCACGGTGAGCAGGACACACAGGGCTCTGCAACCCCAACGTTTGCGGTGACCCGCACCTCGGAGAGGGTCCGACGGGTAGAGGTGGCGTGGGATGAAATACAAGAGACCATGAGACGGGGTTGGGAGGACTGGCACAAGGCACCAGCACCAGCAACTTTATTCTTTACACACACTGCTTTATAGCTGAGCTGTGGCTGGTCATGATTCATAGATCACTGCTAGGGCTTGGTCTATCATAGGGAAGTAGCAGATTGTTACAAGCTGGGCAAGACTGGGCAAGCTTTGCCTAGATCTATCTATGTTTGACAGTTACTATGACAATCAGGTTATGTTTTAGTAACTACACTTTTGCCCTTTACTAGTTTTAGCCACAGAGGTCGTGCCTCGGTCAAGCCTTGTCTAGTTCTGCTTTGCTGCAAACTCTAATTAAGCCTTTCCTGAGCTTCGACCTTAAAACCTTCCAGGATCAACATAGGGTAGAGTCCAGGGCTTTGCCATGTCCTCTGGTCAGCTTAGACTTTGCCAGCAGCATGACGGTCCCCAACAAGCCCTAGGACCTGGAAATGGGAATTTCTCTTGGAG
>NW_006298058.1:57545-66346 GCF_000327345.1 Myotis davidii | reverse complement strand
TCAGTCATTCCCTTTTATGTAAATGATGCAGACACACAGGAGACACATACACATACAGACATACAGTAGTCCCTCCATATCCTCGGAAACATATTCCAAAATCTCCAGTAGATGCCTGCAACCACAGATAGCACCAAACCCTATGCACACTGTTTTTTTTCCCTATACATACACACCTATGATAAAGTTTAATCAATAAATTAGGCACAGAAACAACAGTAATGAAATAGAACAATTATAACAATACACATCACTTTTTCTATAAGTTATGTGAATGTGGTCTCTCTTTGATGACCAATGTGTCTCTTAAGTCACTAGCAGGTGGCAGGGGAGAGTCTACAGTGTGAAGATGCTGGACAAAGGGAGGACTCATGTCCTGGGCAGGATGGAGTGGGACCACATGAGATTTCATCACACTACTCAAAAGGGTGTGCACTTTAAAACTTAAGAATTGTTAATTTCTGGAATTTTCTACTTACTATTTTTGGGACCGCAGGTAACTGAAGCCATAGAAAGTGAAACCGTGGGTAAGGGAGGATGCTGTGCATACATACCTATGGCCTGGAAGGATTGACGCTGGGATGACTGTTGGAAAAGGAGGAAGGGGACTGGAACTGCAGAGAGAAATGAAGGGGATGCCAACTTGATAGGGAACATGTCCTTCCTACAGACACATGCAGATGTGCACACACAAACCCACACATTATCACCACCAGTTCACGTTTGTCAGAGCTACTGGATTACTCTATACTTTCTGTATTAAAATCTCCCCCCCGCCAAGTGTGCTTTCATTTTTATAAAATAAAAAGTACATATTTTCATGAGGGAGAAATGACCTCAAAACATTCATAGTGGTTATTTCTGGGTGTTGGGATTATGGTGATTTAAATGTTCTCCTTTTTGCATACCAGTATTTTCTAAATTTTCCAAATTTAATATTTATTACTTCCATAATAAAGGGAAAAGCAATCTACATGTAAATTCCTGGTGATCTAGTATCCATGTAAGAAAGGAATTCAGAGTCCTGAGGGAAATATTTTTGCCCCTTCCTCTAGTGGTCAGTATGTCCGCCCAGCCCTTGAGTGTTAGCTGTTGGGAAAAAATAAAATTAAGCCGGACTCCCTTCCTCTTCAAAAAGAAGAGTTTAGAGTCAATATTGATCTTTACACGAGGCCTAGGGCAAGGACCAGATAGTGACAGACCACTTTCTGTAGACAAGAAAGAAACAACTTCCATCTTCATTTCCAGCTCAAAGCACACGTCTTAAAGACCTGCGCTGCACTATGTGAAAGTTGGTTCAAAAATACGAATCCCTTAAAGTGATTTTGATTTCTCCATTAAGACATTTTTATTTAATAGAAGAATTTGTGTGGATTGATACTTCTGCTAGGGCCGGACATTCTAGGCAGGGTGAGGACTCCAGGAAGATCAGAACAGTTTGACCATTGGAAGTGCTTTGTGCAGTTCCCAGAAGACCCGGCCTCCAACATCCATTCAGTGAGGCCAGGAGTATCTACTGAGCACCTTCTGGGACCCAGGCCAGCAGATCCTGGAAAAACAGCTCATCACCTCCGCTGACAACACCAGCCCTGCCTTTGGCCATGTCTCCAGGGCCCAGCGCTCCGGGGGAGAATAAGGTCAGACTCTGGCTGTTCAGCTACCCATGAGACGTGCATTTAAACCTGCATCTGACTCCTCCATGGTGGGGAATGGTGGTGGGGGGATGAGGACATGGGATGGGGCCACGGCTAATTATAGGGGTATTTGCAGCCCATCACCAGGAGAAGTTAAAGAATTACATAATCTATGAATTGCAAGTATAATAAGTGACTTGCATCCAGGGTGTAGGACAGGAGGATCTGACCTGGTTTAGGAGCTCCCAGGTTTCCTAAGGAAGTGACAGTAAGCTGAGCCCTCAGGGCGTCATAAGACTTGGGCCGGAAAGAGGGAGGGATGCGGCCCCACGCAGAGGTCCTGTATGTTTACAAGGGAGAAGGGGCACATGGCACATTCATGGATCCAAATGGACACTAATATGGCTGGAGCATAAAGAAGGGATGTCCATATGTTTGATTTCTTTATTTTTCTAATTTTTTTTTAAAGAAAAAATCACATCCAGTTCTTGAAAGCCGCAGGTCATTGTGAGCATTTGACAGCAATCAAAGGCTTTCTGGAGGTTTTGAGGGGGGACCCAGCCCTCCTCACGCTGCCGGAGGACAGAGCCCAGAGCCCACCCTGCTCCACTCCTGAAGCCAGTGTCGCTGAGCCTGGTGCGCCGGGGTCTCCGCATGAGCAGGGACAGCAGCTGCGCTCCGTCAGGGCCTCTCCGTCAGGGTTTTTATGAGCTGATTGGGTCTGATGTCCCAACTCCCTGCTGCTGCTTCGTGTGATCGGGTTTTATCTTTCCAGGGGCCCAGCCATCCTGTGTGGGCCCCGCCACAGAGACGGGGCCCAGCCGGCTGATCTGTCCGTGATGAAAACAGGCTTTTTGCCCCCGTGGGTGGCGCTGCCACGTTTTCTGGGGCAGGACTTTCACTACTAGCGTCGTCACTGCGAGATCCGTGGGGCTGTTTGCTCCACAGAAGTGGGTAAGGGCAGAGTCCGTCCGCGCAACCAGCAGATCTGTGCTGAGGCCCGGGAACCCACCAGTGGGAGGGGTAAGGGAGGAGGGTCGAGCTGCGCGTGGCCCAGGGACAGCCTCCTATCCGCCCCAGCTGCGCACGGCACAGGGCCCTGGGCGGCTGCCCAACGCCATCATGCTCTTTCCGACTCTCTCTGGCTTCCAGGGAGACAATTGTGATAGGTATATAGAGTCGTGCTAAAAACCAGAGATTTTGGAATCAGATCTGGGTTGGAACCCAAACTTTGCCACTTGAACTCCTTACCTGTAAAATGGGACTATGGAGACCTAGCTCAGGGCTGTCCTAGGGTTAACTGAGATGATGTTTGTCAAACACTCGCCATAGTTCCCGACGGGGGGCATGTTCTCAGTAACAACCTGGTTAAATGCTAGCTCTCTATCCTTCTGGAGGCCCCTGTGAAAACAGTTCTGAGGATTTTGTTGAAATTAGGTGAGTCCTCTATGCTGTGGGGAGGAGGCTGGCAGCCAAAGGCCCTCAGACTCTGCCCATTGTTACCCACGGGCTGTTCAAACTCTTATTAGAGGACTTTTGGAAGTTTGTCCTTCTCAGACCTCAAATTAATATTCCAAACCACCTGTGCCCCTACTGTCTGGTCTGATAAGATCATCCAAATGACAAAACAAGAATACAGCTTCCTAATCCCAGCCAAGTTCGTGAGGTGCGATGTAAAATAAAAGTTAAATGAGGTGGTCAAATCATACTATCAATTTCTTATTGCCTCAGACAATAGTTCGAGGTTCCCTAAACATAGATTAAAAGGGACATAGCTAGCTGATGTCTCCTCGTCGTTTCAGGGGGTCTCTAAATGGGGACCTCGAAGGCAACCACCAAGCAGTTTATTAGCTGCAGCCACCAGAGCTGGCTGCGGCCTGGCTATCTCCTACCGGCTGTGTAGCTCCTGCTGGTGCAGGTCCCTGGCAATGGTGCATCAGTGAGCACACACACACACACACACACACACACACACACACACACACACACTGCAGCCACAGTCTCTGGAGGTAACAGGACCGTGCTAGGCTACTGAAAAGGCTGGGAGAAAGGCTGCCCCCAACTCTGTGCTGCAGCATCTCCTGATCCCATCCCCTCCCTGAGCCCAGTCTCCTACACTGTCTTTTGAAGAGCTCGGCCTGCTTCTGGCTCTGGTCCTTGTCCATGATCGCATGGAGATTTGCATGAAAAGGGTTCCTTCCTGGGATGGTTCCAACACAGGGACCAGAAGGAGAACTGAGGCCTTGTTCTCTACAAAACAAGTGCTCGGTGTATGTGGATGAATGCAGTTACAGGAGCATGAGTCAGAGCGTTATCTGCACTAACAGCACCTGAGAGCCCCAAAAGTCCCATCCCACCGGCATTACTGTGCATCTCACTAGCTCACAGGCAGATCACACAATGAGCTGACTCTTATTTATAATAGGAAAGCAGGAATTACAGATTGAAAATCAACTTGAATCAGGTTAAAAGGCAAAACAGGTAAGAAAGTAGACTAAATTACTTGAAAACACATCCTATATAATAAAAGCCCAATGACCAAACAGTGGAAGGACCAGAATGACCGGTCGACCAGTTGCTGTGACGCACACTGGCCGCTCTGGGGCAGATGCTCAATGCAGGAGCAGTGCACTCCTGCAGCAGGAGCAGCCGTTGACAGGATGGGTCCACAGCTGATCGGCTGACCGGGATGAGCAGTGCTCCCACAGCAGGCCAATCCCCGCAGGCCACACCCCCCACCAGTGCAGAAATCCATGCACTGAGCCTCTAGTTTACATATAATCACCATGGAGTACACAAACATTAACAATAAAAATACTAGGCCCCGCTGGGGTGGCTCAGTGGTTGAGCTTCGATCTATGAACCAGGAGGTCACGGTTCAATTCCCAGTCAGGGTACATGCCCTGGTTGTGGACTTGATCCCCGGTGAGGGGCATTCAGGAGGCAGTTAATCTGATCTGTGTTTCTCTCTCATCCATGTTTCTACCTCTCTCTCTCCCTCTGTCTCTCTAAAAACAATCAATAAAAACATATTTTAAAAAAATCACGGTAAGAGAAAAAATGCTTAAAGGCACATAAAAGTTTTACTATCGTTTTCATCAGTGGCTATTCAGTGTCATAAGCTATCAACCTATTTGTTTTTTTAATAAATCCAAGCCACTTTTCTGGGGCCCTGGCCACTTTCAATCCAGAGCAAAACAATAACTCTAACATTAGCTCAGACATTGGAAGTGTCGCTGAACTTTCAGTTTTAGTTTAGGTGTCACCAGCCACTGAAGACATTTTGCAGGGGGTTGCTTGTTCTTCCCATTGTCCCCTGCTTTTGGATTGCTCGAGCAATGTCATCGATCTGCAGTCATTGTTCTGATCCTGGAATGATACTTAGCCTGGGATCCAGGGATGACAAATGTCTTAGGCAAGGTCACCTAGGAAATGGTCACCTGTGGTAAGCTTGACTCCTGCTGGGGATACTTTTTCTCTGTTGTACCTCATCTTGGTGATTCTTCCAGGTGCCAGTACCCTGTCCAGGTCACCCTTCTGCCCCTTGCCATTTTCATCCCCTGTGCCTACACCCTTTGGGGTATCCCTAGGAAGAAGGGTGAGGCAAAGGAGGCATCCAGGATGTAAAATGGCAGCTTAGCTGGGGGTCTGAGAGTGAGTGCCTACAGTTCAGTGAGGTGCCTCTCCTGCCTCAGCCCAGTCCTGGCCCTGCTGTGGGCCTCAGCGCAATCCTCCAGGTTCTGCTCTAGGACAGAGGATGGGGAAGAGGTGGTGCAGGCAGCCACCACTTATTCGGAGCACAGCCACATTTCCTGCAGCTTGAAGGCTCCTCAAGTCCGTTCCTCTGCCTGAAATCAGGATCATGCCTGAACTGCTGTGCAAATTTCTCACCTTGCTTTTGCAAGAGAGAAACCATTTAACATAATTTCCACCCAAAAAGACCGTCTAGGGGAGAAACTGGCCTAGGGATTCTGGAGCCTGGGGTACAGTCATGCCATCACTAGCTAGTCAAGTCTCTCTGAGATTCCGTTGGTTTATCTGGAAAATCCACAGGGGTTGGACCCAGTGACTTCTCATTCTCTTCTGTCTGCGGCATTTTATGGTTCTAGGAGTCTGTTGCTCTGGGAATAATCCTGACAGGATATTATCTTTAGGCCAAGGGCCCTGTGTGCTGTGGTTGGGTGCCAGGGAGAGCACAAGTGCACCAGGTCTTCTGCCAGCACTCGCCCTGCCAGGTGTCTTCTTATGAAGACTTCGGTCCTGAGCAATGGAGATACGAGGGGGGTCCTGGTGACTCCCAGAAGCATGTCCTTAGGACAAGGCGTCAAGTTCAGCTCTAACGTTAATGATGCAGCAGCAGATTCGGCAGCACTAGAGCTGCCTCCCGACATTGGCGACCGCCCCCTGACTCCAGGTACTGCAGGACCAGGGCAGGCGATTCTCTGAGCAAAGCTGTGCCTGAGACTGTGAAATCAGCCACCCAGCCGTGTTTATGTTGTAAAGTGTAGAAAATAGATTATTTTAATTGCTAATTGTTCTCAAAACCCCTGCCAAGATAATTTTTTAAAATGTGGCCTAAATGTTCTCCTCAACAGGCATGGTGGAGGAATTACAGTTTATTCAGAGGCTGACATGCGGCTGATTGAAGCATAAAGAAGAGTAATCAAGGTTGGGTTTTTTTTAATATGGCTTTTAACATTTTCAAAGAAAATGATTTCAAGGGGTATGCGCTGCAAAGAAACAAGCTGTAAATAGTTACCAATCAGCCAAATACTCAGACTACTAAGAATATTCCCTCCACCCACATCTCTTACCACCCTTCCCCCATAATCAGCATCTAAATGTAAGGGGAAATATTCTTTTGTTCCTAACTCTCAGGGAAGGAGATCAAAGGTCAGACGAAGGGCATCCCATGCTCTGAGACTGCAGGACCTCATCTTGGACAGCCATCCCTCCCCCCCCCTGACAGAGGCAGGGAGGCAGCCTGGGGAGGCCCCCATTCCCATGAGATGAGCAGAAGACACTCAGCAGGCCAGCCTCCCACCCATGCTTCCTAGAACTAGACTTTTAATATGGAAGAAAGGTCAGAGTATAAGGAGAGGCAATTAGACAGATGTAGAAAGCAAGTCTGTGGATTACCCATTCTTGGAAGAATTTAGCCTAGAATCCAGGGGCTATAAATGGCATGGACAAGGTGGAAATGGTCATCCTATGGGCTCTAAAAGGGGATCCTCTCTCCCATTCCTGACTCGGACCCAGCCTCAGGTGTTTTGAGGCACATAATAGCAGCCTGGCCTCCAGACCACTGGGTAGGGAGTGGAAATGGAGGTTGGCTTCAATCCCACACCAGTGACTCAATCAGTCATGTCTATGTAAGGAAACTGTATGCTGAGGCTTGAGTGAGCTCCTGGTTGGTGAACACACCCACATGCTGGAGGGTGATGTGTCCTGATTCCTTAGGGAGAGGCTGCAGGAGCTCTGCTTTGGGATCTCAACCTATATGTCCTTTCACTGACTAGTCTTGACTAGTATCCGTTAGAATAAAACTGTACTAATAAGCATAGCACTTTCCTGAGCTCTGTGAGTCTTTCTAATGAATTATTGCACCTAAGGCCGGGTGGTAGGAGCACCCTTGAATTTGAAGCCCAGTTGGTCAGAAGTGCAGGTAGCGTAGGACCCCCCAGATTTGCAGATGGCCTCTGATATAAGGGCAGTGTCACTGGGGACTGTGCCCCAAATTGTGGAGTGGATGCTAACTCCGGGTGCTTGGCATCTGAATTGCACTGCAGTCAATATTTATTTAATATTTTATTTATACTACTTAACATTAATATTTAGTATTATATATTATTTTATCAATTTAATGTTTTAATCATTTAAAAATGAGCTTACTTTCTAATTACAGTTGACATACAGTATTATATTAATTTCAAGTGTACAACATAGTGATTAGACATTTATATTACTCATGAAGTGATCACCCTGATAAGTCTAGTACTGATCTGGCACCATAGTTATTACAATATCACTGGCTATATTCCCTATACTGTACTTTAAATCCTATTTTGTAACTGCCAATTTGTACTTCTTAATCCCTTCACCTTTTCCACCCATCCCTTCTTAATACCCCTGCTATCTGGTGACCATTATCTATGAGCTTGTTTCTGTTTTGTTTTTTTTAGATTCCACATTTAAGTGAAATCATATGGCACTTGTCTTTCTCTGTCTGACGTATTTCACTTAGCATAATACCCTTCTAGGTCATTTCCTATTGTAGCAAATGGCAAGATTTCATTCTTTTTTCCTGGCTAAGTAATATTCCATTGTTTACATGGTGGGGCAAAAGTAGGTTTTCAGCTGTAAGTATTCAAAACACAGAGTTTATTCTTGTATTATTATTTATTAATTACTGTATTAATTCCATACAAACAACTGTAAACCTACTTTTACCCACTCTGTATGCGTACCACATCTTTATCTATTCATCTAGCGATAGACACCTAGGTTGTTTCCATATATTGGCTATTATAGGGGCATATAACTTTTCAAATTCGTGCGCTCAGGATGTCTTCAGATAATACTCAGATATGGAATTGCTGGGTCACATGGTGATTATGTTTTTAATTTTTTGAGGAACCATGATACTGTTTTCCATAATGGCAACATTAATTTACAATCCCACTAACAGTGCACAGGGGTTTCTTTTTCTCTAGATCTTCTCCAACACTTGTTGTTTGTTGACTTATTAATAATAGCTATACTCACAGGTGTGAGGTGTTATCTCATTGTAGTTTTTTTTAAAATATATTTAATGATTTTTTACAGAGAGGAAGGCAGAGGGATAGAGAGTTAGAAACATTGATGAGAGAGGATGTGCCCGCAACCAAGGTACATGCCCTTGGCCGGAATCAAACCTGGGACCATTCAGTCCTCAGGCCGACCTCTATCCACTGAGCCAAACCGGTTAGGGCCTTACTGTAGTTTTTAAGAAATCCCAAGCAAACATCTCCTTTGCCTAACTGATTTAAATTGTATCATATGCCTATGTCTTAATGTAGCCAGGAAAAGTACACTTGGATTAAGTAAAGCCAATCCCAGATCAGGGACTGTGGTTGGCTAATCATGAGTCAGTCATATAATAAATCCCTGAAGAATCCCAGAATGCTG
>NW_006298058.1:51293-56223 GCF_000327345.1 Myotis davidii | reverse complement strand
TGTGTCTGCAGTGGGAGAGCTTCTGTGCTGGATCTCTAGGACAGTGCTAATCTAGCAATTGCCTGCGCTATCCAGCAGGTGGCTCTGCCGAGCAGGGCTTGGGCGGGGCGGGTCCCTGGGGATCTGAGAATTTCACTTCAGCACTGCGCCTCCTCTGAGTCTGGATATGATATTCTCTTTACTCCTAGTTGTAGGATTTCCACTCAGCCAGCCCTCCTGTGGTTCTGGATGTTGTCCGTTCCCTGTTTCAGGCTTAATTTGAATTGGTTGTTCAAGGCAGCAATCTCCGGCGTTAACCTATGCCGCCATCTTCGGTTCCCTGATGTTGAACATCTTTTCATTAGTCTGCTGGCCATTTGTATGTCTTCTTTGGAGAAATATCTATTCATATCCTCTGCCCAAAATACTCTCACATTTTGATATTATATCAGAGCTTAAGATATAAGTCAAACCAGTCACTTATGGTGTGTTTTGGTGTTATTATTATTTTTTTTTAATGAAGAGGAGCAGGTATGTAACCAACCCACCAACACATAATCCAATGATCATTTCATTTCATAACTCTCTAGTTACTCAAACATCAAATTCTTACTACATCTTTTTTTACACTGTATATATGTGTACTGATTTGATGATCAGATGTAGACATAAAGTTCTTGAATATGAGGTTAATCTATAAAGTTGTTAATCCATGAAAATGATTAAGATTCTCTTCTGTGGCCAAAGAAAATCATACCTGGAGAGAAAAATAATAATATTCTATTAAATTGCTGTAATTCCTCCACCTGCATTACTCAGCGCTTCAGTGTGAGAGTGGTACACAGTTTGTACTTGCTTTGCATGTAGAGGCCTCCAGAAAGCTGGGTAGACTAAGGCAGCAACAACTGTTGCTATTCTTGGGGAAAGTCCTTCTTAAGTGAAAATGTAATCAGAGTGAAAACTGGCAAAACAGATATGTGGCAAACACTGCTGCAATCAGGAAATCCTTGGGAAAAAGTGCTACAGAGGTGGACACTGAATGGGGAAAAGGAACCTTTCTCATCAGTCAATATTTTCTGAATTTTCTTCTATGAGCACCCAGGAGTCTGAATTATATAGTCTCTGACAATTAGATTAACTTTAATTTCTTTGTTTTAAGTTGGGTGAGAAGCAAAGGGAGGAAGCAGAGACAAGCAGAGTTTGCTTCTAGAAAGAAATAAAAAGACACAAAAATGGAAATCAACATTTAATATTAAGGAAAAATGGTCACCATATAAATATACAACTATTCTTCCTAGAATTCCTTCCTTTCTGGAATAAATACATTTCCTTAAACTATTATACAGGGATAAAAAATAAAACAGTAGAACCCAACTGACAAGCAAAACGAAATTGGCATCAGGGATTTTTTTTCTTTTTTAACTGATAGCGTAATAGCTTGCAAATGGAATCTGTGGTCCTTAATCATGATTTATTTTTTTATAATATGATGATAACCAGCTGGTAATGGTGATTTATATGTTTGTAACAAGATCTCAACCGGCTATAATGTAATGAATACACTTTACAATCCACTAGAGTTTGGGAGCCAGAATACAGCAAACAGTCTGTATGCATAGTCAGCATCCAGCATAAAACATCTTGAATCAACTTGATTCATCTTAAAGCACCACAAAAGGCTATTAGGGCTTCAGCCAGAACCACCACATTCCAATTAATTCACCAAAATGACAAAAACAAGGGAAATAGGAGAGGAACCTGTTATATGTTCGCTAGGTCTATTGGAAAGCATGGAGCTGTTCCTTTGGCCACATACATGTGAGTGCACAGGACAGTAATATTCTACTCATCAAGGGAATGCCCCACCAATGCTGCCATGAACAAACCAGGAGAGTCTACAATGTTACCCAGCATGCCTAACCTTGGCCTGCTGGGTAAACTAACAAGGCTAAGGGCAAGGTTCTTGCCAAGAGAGTTAATGTACATATTAAGCACAGCAAGCACTCTAACAGAAGAGGCAGCTTCCTGTAACACATGAAGGAAATGATCCAAAAACTTGTGGTAGAGTTACATGATTGCATAAAATTATTAACATTCAGCAAATTGTACACTCTAAAATAAGTGCATTTGACTATAAATAAATAATTTTGGGGGGAAAAAAAAGGAGTCCTTGATTCTGATGGTGGGCCATAGGAAGTAGAATAGTGGGGTCCAGAGACCTGTATTGTAGTCCTGACTTGGCTTCTTACCCATTTTCTGATTTGGGGTATCTAATTCATTTTGGGTATCTAATTCATTTAACCTTCCTGAACTTTTCAAATGTAAAATGGGAATAAAAATACTGTCTTTGTCTCCCTCTCATGGATGTTTGTGAGGGCAAAGTTAAAATTGGAAACTGAAAATTGTGGGCTTTTATCCAGGAGCAATGAGTAGTTAGCAGCATACCAGTACTCTCATCCAGAAAAACTACAACATACTAGTATAAACAAAAACATGGAAATTATCTCTCTTTAGGCAACAGAAATCTTCTGCAGTAACAAGAACTAAAGGGGCCAAGACTCCTGTATTAGTTTTTCTATTGCTGTTGTAACAAATAAACACAATGTCATGGCTTAAAAACACACACATATTTGCCCTGAATGGGTGACTCAGTTGACTGGAGCATCCTCCCATTCACCAAAAGGTTGCAGGTTCGGTTCCCAGTCAGGGCAAATACCTATGTTGCAGATTCAGTCCCCAGTTGGAGCATGTGCAGGAGGCAATTGATCAATGTTTCTCTCTCACATCAATGTTCCCCCCCCCCCTTCCTCTCTTTCACAAAATTAGAGAAAGCATATCCTCGGGTGAGGGCTTAAAACAAACAAAAAACACATACATATTTATCTCATGTAACTGAGAATAGACACTCACTGAGATACAACAGAAGTCAGCAGGGCTGCATTCCTACAGGAGAATCCATATTTGTGCCTTTTCTGGTTCATGGTTCTCTTCCTCCATCTTCAAAGCCAGCAATGCAGCATCTCCTTGGCCATTCTGCCATCATCCCATCTTTCTCTGTTCTCAACCATGTAAATTCTCTACTTCTAAGGACTCATGTGATTAGAACAGACTTACCCAGATAATCCAGGATAATCTATCTCCTTGTGTCAAGGTTTTTAACCTACTCACATCACAAATACATTATAATCACCACTGATGATAATGTATTTACACTTCTGGGGATTAGGATTTGGACATCCTTGGGGAATCATTATTCTGCATACCACAAGTCCAGGGAGGGAAGAATGCCCAAGAGCCACTTTTACCCTGGGTCATTTGCCAACTGTGAACTCTGCCAAGAGCCTGAGAATCTGGGCTTTGTTTGCACAAAGGGCATCTGCAAGGGGACACAGAAATAAGAACACTAAGCAGACTTGGAACCCAAAGTAAATGGCTAGTTTTCCTCTTAGCACGTTTGATGAATGTGGGGTCTGTGGGGGTCAGGATGCTAAAACCCTAAGTGGAAAGTCTCTGAAAAGCAGAGTATTGCTTTCCATCGATTTTGTGAGCAAAAATTAACAGTTCAAACTGTTTTAGGACAAGGGCCTCACAGAATACACAGGCTCACAGGTGACTTTCAGGCTGGAAGGTCAGGGGTAAAACAGGTAGACAAAGCTTTTTCAGGTGTACAACCAGCTTCTGGACATACAATTCAGTCTTTGATTGAATTTAAACAAGTGGTTACCACTCTACTCAGCACAGAAAAAAGTATATTCTCTCTAGTGAAAGGTATTATCAGCTGGGAGTGCAATATTTTAAAAATACATAATATCTGAAATTCAATTAAAAAAAAACCTCCTAGATATTCCAAAAGGCAAGAACACCTGGTTAAAAAAATCAAAACACAGAATATAGCCACAGGTAAACAAGATAGTGAAGTTTAGCTAACAAGGGCTTTTAAAAGTATGCTTAGCCCTAACTGGTTTGGCTCAGTGGATAGAGCGTCAGCCTGCGGAATCAAGTGTCCTGGGTTCGATTCTGGTCAAGGGCATATACCTTGGTTGCGGGCAATCCTCAGTAGGGGGTGTGTAGGAGGCAGCTGATCGATCTTTCTCTCTCTCATTGATGTTTCTAACTCTCTATCCCTCTCCCTCTGCCTTCCTCTTTGTAAAAAAATCAATAAAATATAGATGTTTTTAAAAGTATGCTTAATATGTTCAAGAAATAAATTAAAAATATGAAGGAAAAACACACCTATGGAGAATTTCAACAGAGAATTGGAATTTATAAAAGAGAATCAAATGGTTATTTTTAGAACTAAAAAAGTACAACACTTAAAATTAAGAACTTATAAGATCTGTTTAAAAGCAGACTAGAAAAGCAAAAAGATGAGACTGGTAAATTACAGAGCATGTTGGCAGAAAATTTTCAAGCTGAAGTACAAGAATGTGAAAGAATGGGAAAAATATAGAAAAGAGCCTTAGAGATATGTGGAATGCAATAAGTAGCCTAAAATTTGTGTAATTTAAATTCCAGAAGGAAAGGAGAGTAGGAAAAAAGCAATTATGAAGAGATAATAACATAATTGTCTAAAACTATTGAAAATATCAATCTAAGATTGAAAGCTCTATGAATCCAAAGCATGATAAACACAAAGACAATCACACCAGCACACATCATAAACTGCTAAAAATCAAAGAAGACTAGGTATTCACAAAAACAGCGGGGGAAGAAGGGGAACGCATTACCTTCAAAGGAGCAACAATAATACTGACAGTTGATTTCTCAGAAGGAACAATGGAAGCCATAAGACAATGGAACAAAACTTTAAAATATCAAAATAAAATTTCTCCAAAATTAGAATTCTATGTCCAGGGAAAATAATTCCTCAAGAATGAAAGGAGACCAAATTCATAAAAATTTATACACTAAATATATACAAATTTTTATATAATTTTTTTCTTAGTAAAGC